>NW_023339796.1:18536482-18569602 GCF_004916995.1 Morone saxatilis | reverse complement strand
TTATTTGAGGATCTCAGGGACCTTACTTACTAAAAATAGTCAAATATCAAAATAGCTATTGATTGATTTCTTTTAATCAACTAATTGATAAATTGTCACCTGAGCACTAGTTGTGGATTCAACATAATAAAAAAAACTGATAACTGATGACTGTTAATTGAAACATTTAAATGCATCAAAATGTAATAAATATATAGCTGATATATAACTATAACTGAATTATATACTACTACTTATATACAACATACAATAACTTTGCATAAACACCGGAAGACAGCTAGTTTGGCTCTCTCCAAATAAAAAAGAAGCGTACTCTTATCAACACATTGTAACTTGCTTGTTTAATCTGTATAAAAACATCGGTAAAAACAGGAAACTATGAGCTGAAACACGCTACCTGCTTGCCAGTTTCCTGTCTTCCTGTGTAAGATGAGCTAATAATCTTGTGGCTCTAGCTTCATACTCAACGGACAGACATATGAGAGCTGTATCATCCTTCACATCTAACTGTCAGCAAGAACCCAAATAAGTGTGTTTCTCAAAATGCCAAGCTATCCCTTTAGAAGGACTCATTCAGTTTGATCTGTATCTTAAGCTGTTCAGTCACTCACAATTATTCCATGCCTACTCTTAGAGCTCTAATCTAGACTCCCATAAATGCCGTGCCAGTGCCACAAAGACATCAGCTCTGATTTACCAGCTGTTACCAAAACACAATTTGGTATGTGTGTGTGTGGTAGCAGGAGGCTAACAGCCTGCACCATGACACCATTTTACAACAGGACCACCTGCCCACCTGCTACCTCACCAACCACCTGAAGCACCAAAATATCTGCCGCAGATGTCTGGCGGGACCCGCAGGTCGTCCCGCCCCATGCAGACCTCTGACTGCCAGTTTGTAAAACAGAGTCAGAAGAGGAAACACTGCAGAGACTGGAACAGGCTCGTATACATGAGCTTGGAAAACACTGAATTGTGTTTCACATTTTACTATTGTAGTATCTATTGAGTCACTTACACACAACGATTAAAAGAGAATACACTCATATAGACAATAATATCAGACATAGACACTGTTACTGTTAACAAGTGCAATGCGTTAATGAGAGGGAAGAAGAAAATGTGTGAACTGGGACTTGGAGAGAGGTTAATAAAACTTCCAAACTAATTTTAAAAAGTCTGAAAATATCCACAGAAAACCCATGGTAATAATAACCTACATCACACTAATACACATTATTCAGACTCAGGCTCAACCTTAACAATGCACTTAAATAAAGTCATTTCTGAGTGCCACGTCGTACTGAACACCAGGTATGATACTGGAACATCATTAACCCCATGAGTCATGAAGGAAACAGCCATGAGTCAGAGGGGTATCATGTGAGCTGACAGGGGGATTTTGGCGGGGTCAGCATCAGGGAAATATTAAGTTGATTCATGAGCTTCTATGTAACACCCCATTCTCCACACATTTTCTTGTGAAGAGGAAAAAAATATTGATCGGCACTTTGTGGTTTAGATATGCAAACCAGACACCGGAACAAAATTAAGAAAAGCAGTGTTGATTTTAAGACGGAGCATTTCATGAACGTAAATGTTAAGACCTGTCTACAAACCAAAAGCAGCAAAGGCCCATCGGCTTCCCAAAAACAGCCTGATACTCATTGTTCCATACTACAACTCACATTAATACAAGAGCTGCTATTTTAGTACACAAAGGTAGAAAACAAAGCCAGGTTCTGCTTTGATGCCACCAATCATTCTGGAGGTGACAGTTTTTTTTAAATATCTCATCTAAGAATAAAAAACTCCTTTTCTCCAGCGTTGCAGAGTGGATTTACATACGAGGGCACGCATTGCCACTAAAGTGTTTTGTGCAATTTTGCTATTCCAGCTGATATTGTGAATACAAACACTAAATTTATAAAATGTTTCCCCCAAGGATTATGCAGATCTACGTTACATCGAGACAACCAGGTAATATTTGTATTTATGTCTAGTATGACAAGTATGTGACTAAAGAGAATTTAAAAAATGGTTAGCCACTGGAGGCACTATATACTGTAGTTACTATATTACTATATTTAAAATACAGAAACATATTCCACATTCTTCCTGCACACAATCTGAGCACATAAACTGCAACAGCCTCTTAACTCTTAATTCCCTGTAGTGTTTATCAAGTGTGTTTCCATGCATGCAGAATGCTATCTCATGTTTTCAATGTCCCTGAAGAAATCGTTATTCAGGAGAAGCTGCGTGCATGCAGCTCCATATTTCAGGCAAAAGTCAGGATATTGCAGTCGTGAGGGTGAAAATGCATCCACTTCTCATGAACGCATTAAAACATCATATGAGATGCTGCTGTCAATTGCATCACTTAAAATAAGCTGTGTGTGTGTGCTAAGAATGTTTTCTAAATGATAAAATTCATTTTTATGACTCTTAAACCAGACACATGGCAGTTCTAATCTCTTGGTCCATTGTGCATGAAAGTGCTCATCATTGTCTCTGTCTCATTCAGCTACACACAAATGGATGCAAAAACAATGAAAGTAATAAATCTAACTTGAATGATGTCAACTATTTCCAAAAAACAATCGCAGGGCATTCCGGGCATTAGTAGCATCATGTGACAAACCGTGACATGTTATCACTATTGGTTTTGTAACGTGTTGGGTTACAGAAAGAGGTAATATGATGCAAACATGTTGCGGTGATGAGAATGGACATTGCCTTAAGAAGCTATGATGGAAAGCCATCCGGCAGCATTTCATTAGTGTCTACGACAAATACACACCTGCTTTGTCTGTTTCGCTCGTTCGCTCTTGCTTCATGCGGTGTGGCACAACACAAGTTTCTGAACGTGTCCGGGGTTTTTTTTCTCAACTGGTATGTCAAGGACAGTCAGTCAATCACACAAAATCAGATACGAACATGACTGTTGACAATATGCAACACTTAACATCTGTGGGTTTTCACTTCCTTTAACTGTAAAGGGTTGATTTGAATTTCACTGAATCAAAATGTCAAGCAAATCCCTACCTAACAATTTATCTGCATCATCAATGGGCAAAAAATGTGAACAGAATTTGCAGTTGGGGTCCATGAGACATAATTCTGAACCTTGCCAGGTTTTATCCATGATTTGATGAATGAAGTTGAGTATGTATGAGTCAAATGATCACTTTCCTAATGAGATGTAATCTGCCAAAATTGTCATTTAATACACAATAATACCAATTACTGACATTTACAACATCCCCAAGTGAACATCAATACATCAATATATCAGCCACCTGGGGTCAACACAGAAGCTATGTAGTTTAAATGATCAAACTGCAGTTAAAAAAGACTAAACTAAATTTAACCCAAACCTTTAAGCAAAATAATGAAATTCTCAGATGTCTTTCTGCATAATGATATTGGGGTGAGCAGCACAGAGCTGTATAAGCTTGTCAGTATCTGAACGTTCAGTGTAACCTACATTGCATTTCTGGTGACAAGCAGGGCGAAGTGATCTGACATGTTAATTTTCGGCATAAAGTGTGGGATTTCTCAGCGCCGCAGTCAAAAAATTACCATGCTGGAGCACAGTGGGGCTTCTGGTGTGCGCCGGTCTGTGAACAGACACTGATGGTCTGCGATGTCAGCTCACACTCTCACCCACATTTACTGAGTACACTCTCACTGTGGCAAAGAAACAGGGTGATGAGGGATGTAACTTCTCAGGCTAGAAATCCCCCAAAGTGTTTTAATATCATATACAAATTGGACCATGCATCATTGTGAAGAGAAAACTATAAAATATATATATAATAAAAAAAATATATATAACATGTACAGATCTGAGTGATCTGACATTTCCCAGTATTTAGAGGATGGAGAAACAACAGTAGCGGTGATAATGACTCTTTTTCAATGAAATGAATAAAAAGTCAAACTTGCAGGTCCCTAGTTTGTCCCCCATTTGTGAACCACTGCTTCTGACTACTGATAATTTCCTGATACTGATTTAACATTCAGTGTGTCTATGCAAAATCAAGCAGACACACCTATCAATGACCTGCACCTGCATTTGATTACAAGCAAATGACCCATGGACATGCTCTGGAGCCATGTTTTCTCCACCTATCTACACATCTAGATTATTACATGACTTGTGTTTTTTTGCTGTAAGTCTTTAAGGACTCGGCTTACATAATGATGTCCATTAATAAGCAAGCTCACAGATGAGAGATGCTCTTGGAGCCTTAATGGCTAATAGGAAAGATTACATAGCTAATGAAAATCATTATAACAGTCCTGGAGTGTCTTCACTCAATATGACACAGTTATACTGAGTTTATAGTGACTAAGGGGTTCCTGGTATTCCACTAATCATTTTCTGTTATAACATCCACATAACAGTCCTGAGCACTTACAGTTTTGCTAATGTTAGCTTTTACATTTTGAACGAGAAAACTGCTCTTATATATAGATTTCATTCGGGATTTTTTCCCTCTATAACACCGTTATGGGGGCCAAATGTGTGACGCCTTTTTGGCATTAAAAAAAAAAACTACCATTGAAGCTAGAGTGAGATTTTGTGAAAGCGGGGGGCCGATATTACATTGTGTGTCAGGTACCTATCAGAGAATGCAGTCAGTGACAAACCCCTGGGTCATAACAACGACACACCCTCTGAAAGCCCCCAGCAGCTTTCTACACCTCGACCATAACGCCAGCCTTTAAACGTTAACGCGGCCCCGGTCCACACACAACCGTAAAACAACGAAACACGGCCATGCCTGACACAGCACAGAGCCGCCACTGAATCATTGTACCGGGAGAAAAAAAGGCCACTCGGTGTAGCTAGCGGTTTGAGGATCCCTTTCGTTGCGACCAGCATTTCCTGTCCCTGTGGTTTCACTCACTTCTACTACAGCACCGCAGACACGACGGAGATCACTGACAAATCCACCCAATTTAACGGCCGTTAGCCAGCTCTTACCTGAACATAATTATTTTCACAGTATTCCGCGACCCGGGACAGGTTCTGGTAGCTTTCCACAAGAGCTCTTTTGCCGGCAGGGATTTCCTCCTCTAATAGCATTTGTAGCTCTGCCATCTTACATCCCTTTGCATTTCTCTCCTCTCTGTCCTTTTCAGTGAGGCGAGGCGGTGATGCTGTGCCGTGTTGCTGAGAGAGGGGCTCCCCCGCCTGGCATTGTGGGGCCGCTGGCCTCTGATTCACAACAGCCCGTGACAAATGGCAGCTACGTAATAAACGGGGGCCTGTGATTGGCCGAGGGGCCGAGGGAGAAGGGCGGTAGACCAATGACATTTCACTGTGATGACGTACAAGTCCATAATGAAAATGTAAGTTATTAATTATTATTAAATATGATTTAATAATATTTACTATTAATATTATTGATATTATTATTATTATTATCATATAATAATAATAATAATAATAATAATAATAATAAAAAAATACACATTATTCATTATGTATAATATATAAGTATCTTCATTATTATAAATAATTTCAATTCAATCAATTTTATTTGTATAGCGCCAATTCATAACAAGAAAGTTATCTCCAGGACCACTTTTCAAAATAAGAGCAGCGTCTAAGACGAACTCCTTATAACTTTACCATGAGACCAACAGTACCACCATGAGCAAGCACTTGGCGACGGGGGCCAAGGAAAAACTGCCTTTTAACGGGGGCAGAACCTCGGACAGACCCTTCGGCTCTAGGTGGGTGTCATTCTGCCTTGACCAGTTGGGGGGAGAAAGGCGAGAGAGAGAAGAGAGAGAGACAGAGAGAGACAGAGAGACAGAGAGACAAACAGATGTAAGCAACAAAAGAAGCAACAACTACATTAACAGTAATGATCGATGACGATCATGAAAAAGACGGTGACGACGGCGACAGCAGCAACGACAGGGGACAGCGAGCAGCGACAACAGCAACCGCAGCAACAACAACTAATAATAATAACAAACAACAATAGTCAACAATAGCGAGTGTAATAGTAATATATTTTAGGATAAATTGAGTATATTCATATTATTTACGCGAGAATTACATATTATGTAGGCATATACTCATTCTCCCTTTTTATTCTTTTTCTCCCGAAAAATAAACACACACACCAAAATAGAAAATATGTCAAAATACGCTAAAAAAAATAATTTAATCATTAAAAAAGAGGCACAAATCACAAGCAAAAGAGCGCATACTAATAAAACTATACCATTATCATGAAATTCGTCAGCAGTTACTGGACATAAATGGAATATCTAGCCCAAACATAAGATAAAGTAGACTTTCTGATCCCACTCTGGGGATAATCACTTGTTACATTGTGGGATAGCAGATAATGCCTAATATTTGTGGACGATTAATTGGAACACTCGATTCCGTATAAATGACTCATCAACACAATAGTCAGCAGCCTACATCAGTACTTCATAAAGGAATAATCAGGCGACACTACATTTCCCATACATCACCGCGGTTTAAATACCCGCTGAGGAGGGTTTGTGGGATATGGAGGAGTAAGGGTTAGGGTAAGTGTTGCGTCTTGCTGAGTTTTTGCTCAACAAAAACTACATTTCCCATGTATGTTTATTCATCAGACGTTGACTGTTTGGCTCATCCTTGACCGAAGTCGGGACTGCATATTGCACACAGACACCGGGCTAATGAAATAATTATTTCACTGGCGAATATGAAATTTATGGTGAGTTTCTAACAAATCAGGCACAGAGGGAAAGATACCTGTTAAACAATGTATTAGTCTGTCGCTAAACCAACAAGGACTTGTTAAATAGACCAGTTCTATCCAAAGATCTCCTAGAATAAAGAGCAAACAGCCCGCATCCTTAGATAAGACAAGTGGCAACTAGCTGCAGTGATATAACAAATGTTTAGATGTCCTTCACTGCTCACTTTCTGAACAGCCTCGATTTTTCCATTAACTGCTTCATATTCTTGTTGAAGAGGTGAGGACTCCTTCATGGCATCCTTGTTGAGGCTCAGAATGGCGCAGGAAGAGGACAAACACAGCCTGGAGGAGAAATTTGCTGCTGCTGTTAAAGTGATCCGAAGTTTGCCAGAAGAAGGTGATAACTTATTCTAATTTGACTCTATCCTATCTACGAATTAAAGTGTTTGGATTTAAATGTACGTGTGTGCTCTATAGTATGAGGTCTGTGCTTGTTGGTGTGTAAACACTCTAGGTGACTGACCTACATGCAGAGCACTTAAGAGCTGTCACTCTTGGCTAACCCTCTATTGATAAAGCTGCTGCAAGGATAAGAGCTGATTAACTAAATCAGACGTTTCTAAAGTCTAATAACAACTCCTCTAACTCACATGGATCCCAGGTTAACATTTCATGATTTGATTACATTTGCAGGCAGTCTTGCACATGTGTATTGATCCCTTTATAATTTGCTTCTGCAGGTCCTTTCCAGCCATCTGATAACATGATGATGATGTTCTATAGTTACTACAAGCAGGCCACCTTGGGGCCCTGCAACATCCCCAGACCAAACGGTTTCTGGGACACTCATGGCAAAGCTAAATGGTAAATACTTATAATATTTTGTCCTTATTTCCACAACTAAATTCAGAGTTATGGCTAATAGCAACACAGGAGACAGAAAAAATATATACATAAGATCCATGCATTCAGAGCCTCACCCCCTATCCATTCAGATCCTAAGACAAAGTTACAAAACCATCATTTTTTTAAAATAATACCCCAATATTACCGCACAATACTGCAGGTAAACCCAATGGATAATCTTGCACAGAATATATTAAGTTTGGTGAGATTTATGCACCTCCTGTTACCACTGCAACTGTGCAGTTATTCAGTGTTTCACTGTGTGCACTTTCTTCTCAGTGCTCTAGTGTTCAGCTAAGACTTTGTGTTACCAGGGATGCATGGAGCTCTTTGGGAAATATGACAAGAGAGGAAGCCATGAAGAATTACATTGAGAACATCCAGCTGGTAAGTCCTTTCAAGGAAAATGAAAGCTGAATAGAAGCAGCATACAGAATAATAAACAGTTCATAAACTTGGAACACGCATCTCTCCTCACTTTTTGGAGAATGTGCCTTCCACATACAGTAAATGTATTTATATATCTATAATACATTGCATGTTTATATGTATGTCTAACAGCAATGTCAGAGTCTCTTAACTACACTGTACTTTAGTTTATGACCTTTAATACCTGCATAAGTAATGACATTCCCATCAGCCTCAGCAGTCTGTGTTTACTGATAATTAGAACATGTTAGCAGGCTTACAGGCTAAACTAAGATAGTGAGTGAACCTGGTGAACATTAGCGTGTTAAAACTGTTATTATGAGCATGTTAGCATCCTGACATTAGCATTTATCTGTGCTTCATAGAGCATATGGTTCTAGACTCTTTCTTTTCATTGTTAATTTAAAAAATGACTCACTTAATTGTGTATATTTGAGATATTTGTTGAACAGTGACAGAACCTATTAACAGGGGCTGCGTTTGCAAATGCTACTGTTCATTTTTCACCTCATAGCACCTAAATGACATTCAGTTCCTCCAGTCACCCGCTGTTTTTAATCAGCTTTAATTAGCAGGTCCAACAGATAGATCAGTCAGCCTTTGCTATATATAATTATATCTAATGAACTTGTTTGCTGTTGCCTTGTTGACAGTCTTATCACAGCTACTTCTATATATAAAAAAAAGTGTTTCATTCTGACAATATCAACTTATGCAAATTATGTCAATCCTTTTTTAACATAAACTTGATTATTTATGTGTCAGATTTTGGAGACCATGCCTATATCGGATGAAGTGTCTGACCTGGTACAGAAGCTCGGCAGCTTCTACACAGAAGTAGACGGAGAAGGAGAAGAAGCGGAGGAAAATGAGGTGGACAAGAGACCATTCACCAGGCCCTTTGCACATCATGCAGGTAATGTACCTGATCAGCAGTGCCGTAATAACTCCACACTTGGAGGCTCATCGAAGGAAAAAAGAATGCAGTCCAGCGGGGTTTCTGCTCCTCAGTTGGGATGTACTCCAGCTGTTAATTCTCTTTGTTAGTCACACGGATGGCTCTTTTTTTTTCTAATACTAAGCCTCTCTTACATGTGTTTTTATCACTAGATGAGCTGGTCAAACCATTTCACAAACCAACAATGGAAGGCAAGTCTTTGGTGTTCTTTGTAGCTGTAGAGTTGATAGACTGGTCCCACAGTGTGTGAGCTTCTTTGGACCTAATGAGGTTGCTTTCATTGCCGTTTCATTTGAGTGACAAAAGGCCGATAAGTGTACAGTGGCTTACTCTGCAGGAGCTGTAGGAAATTAGATGGTTAGATGTGTCTTGTGTAATCTGTCGTGTGTGTGTGCTGTAGTTAGTTGGTGTGTTGGTTGTTGGCTGCCATTGCTTTGTGGTATAGATGTAGTGTGTAGAAGCTCTGCAACGTGTTCTGTGTATGTTGTAGTATACTTTGAGAGTTAATCAAGAGTATTTCCCTCACTGTTCAGGCTATGGGGATCTGTGGGATGATATACAAAACCTCCATGAGAATGACACAGACAGCAGCGCTCGTGGTGTAAGTGTCAGTAGCGAGGAGGCAGGGGGAAGCAAAGAAAATAGTGAAATCGAGAGAAAGGAGGACAGTAGTGATTGGAAAAGTGAGGAAGAGGAGAATGGGGATGAAGAAGACAATACAGAAGATGAAGACAAGGAGGAGGAAAAAGGTACCACCTGTAGTTGTAGCTGTTAGGTGTTTTGTGCTGTGAAGTTGTGTTGTTGAGGTTACACACTAATCCATCATTTACATGATTTAAAGGGTAAGGCTGGTGATATTCTACATTTATTTCTTAATGTCAACAAAGCTCATGAAAAGACTAAAACAATGCTTGGTACGTGTATCTATATGTCTACTTTGTGCCATAGAGCTCCACCGAACCACCTAAAAACACATCAACACCACTGTTGCATTGTGTGACATGTTTCCTCATTACCATGAAAAGTCTGTTTATTGAGTCAATCTCACATAAATCCTGCTGCCATAAATGTGTAAAATGTGTATCAAGCAGCAGCTGAGAATAGTCCTAACAAACAAAACAATGTACTCTATTGTGAGTAACATTTGTTAAAAACTACAGTGCCCAGCTGTTTTAGGACGGTACTTAGCCTTTTTGAAGAATTCATATTTTTGACCTGTTTACAACTTAAAATACTTTCCAATGAAGCCCTTTTTTTTATGTAGCACAGTTATTTACTTTATGTACACTCTCTCATTCTATGCATTTCTGTATGCACTACTTTCTTTTAATTTTCCTTCATTTTTGCCTCTCTATTCTTCGTTTAAAGAGGGAGGATTTTGTTGAGACACATGAAAGAAACTGTCCTTTTTTGTAAGGCCTGGTCATTCTCTCTCTCGCTCTGTGGCTCTCCTTTGTGTGGTCTCAGACTGGAGTCCTGACCCGAGGCTGCTGATGGCGGACAACAAGAGGTGGAGGTCTGACACCATGTGGTCCAACAGCAGTGTGGAACCCAGCATGTCCTCCTTCACCAACGGGACACACAGCTCCCTCAACAGCGAGGTGGAGGAGGAGGAACTGACCTGTTCCATAGAGCCCAGTGCCCAGTGTAACTCCTATATGCACTTTAATGGACACCTGAATGGTAAGATTACGCATTAAGTGTATATTATTGTATACCATTATGTACTAAAGCACTGTGACAAGGCATTTGTCAAAACAGTTTATTGAAATGATTATGCTCTTTAGATTCCACGTGTATTTATTATAAGATGTACTTTAAGATGAAATATAAAATGATCTCTGTGGGAAATTGTTACTCTTGAAAAAATAAGTGCACTTAAAAAGGAAATGAAATCTGAGCAACTTCTAAAGAAACATATTACACATTTTACTGCAAGTCATACTGTGTTGTCCTGAAGGTAAAGCTACTGTTGTTTGCAAATGCTACCTTTCTATAGCCTATTTGCCTGAAGTAAACATATTAGTCACATATAATCACCTTTTAAATTCATATTGCTCATAACACTTACATTTTTACATATCCAGTAGATACTAAGCAGCATTAGCGTTCATTTGGAGTCATGTTTCTAGCCACTTGGCGAATAAAAGGTCAAAATTCACCTTACTTTAAGCTCTGTTTTGGTCTCCACCAACTCCTGAGGGAAACATCTGGCTTATTAGCTGCTAAATGCAAATTAATGTCTTTTTGTTATTTGGTGCTGGGAAGGTAGTGTTTAGATAACAAAAAAGGACACCATTACAGCAATGAGACTGAACCAAAACAGTAGGATTGTGAGTAGGAAAACCAAAACAATGAGCTGAACCAAAATGCTCTATGAAGCTGAGGGGAGCTGCAGAGTCCAGGGATAATAGTCTATGGGTTTGTCGCTAAGAGCAACCCCTTTCATGTACATATAGTCATTTGATCCTTTGTTGTTATAAAATATTGAATAAATATGCATAACTAAATTCTGGTATACATTGCAATAATAAAATGTAGTTAAAAATATAAAAAAACAATTGTTTATTATGTAGATGTACAGTGAAGAACGATATAATTTCCCATATTGCCCATGTTTATTATTGTTGGCTTGCTGTGTTTTGCACTGTTCAGATCATAGTGATGTTGTTCCCGAGAAGAACCACCGATCCACAGACTCAGATAATGAAGAATTCTGTGACTCAATGGAGCATCTGGCCATGGAAGAGGTGTGGTATCCCTCCTCCAAAGTGTACACCACATTAAAGGATTAGTTTAGACATTTATGCAAATATTCTTATTCTCTTTCTTCTCAAGATCTAGATGAGACGATCAGTATCACTCACATAAATGTGTAGCCAGAGCCAGGAGACAGTTAGCTTAACATAAAGACTAGAAGCAGTGGGAAAGAGCTGACCTACGTCTACCAGCATCTCTAAAGTTCACTATAGAACAAGACTCCAGGAAATCATTGTGCAAGAAATAGCCCAGCACATAAACCCATATAAAACAGGTTGTTTAAATACTTTAATTTTTGTACAGAATAAACTAGCTCCAGAGTTTTAGAGCTTAGTGTATTTATCTATCTTTATCTAGTCTATTGTTGAACATCCAAAGAGCCAGGCTAGCTGCTCCCACTCTATATGCTAAACTAAGCGAACCGTCTCCTGCCTGTAGCTTCATATTTAATGGACAGATAAGAGATTGGTGTACATTTTCTCATGCAACCCTCAGCAAGGAAAAAAGTTTATTTCCCAAAATGTTTAATCATGTCAACATTATATAAAGAACAAATTTGAACATGTTCTGTCCTAATTCTGGCTGTTTAAACTGTGGATGACTCTATTCTTTTCCTAACAAGGGGCAGTCTACATCAAAAATGCTGTCACTTGGATCAGGATCTGCGTCAGTGAGGCAAAAGGATCTTTGGTTTGAGAGCAACACTACCCTGAACGGAGGAGAGGATCAAGTGCTCATGGGAGATTCCTACCTTAAAGAAGGGATTAGTACAAGCCAACACAACAGCTCCTTATCAAGAAGAGGGAGAGGTGAGACTGCAGTAGTGGATTTATATTTATGCAGCCGCTGTTCCCTTTATTTACCTCTCTCCTAAGATGGGCACTTAGCACGTTATCTTCCTGAGAATTTTAAGGCATCAGATAAAACACAGCACAGTCTTCCACAGTTGCATGTTGTTGTTAAACTGTCACACTCTGACTACCATTTCAGGTTCTCAGTCGCCAAGGGCAACATGCAGCTCTCAGCGTTGTGCCAGTGCAGATGCTGCCTGCTGTTGTGTGTCACAGAGCAGCCACCCGGTCAGTGCTGTCAGGGGAAACATCAATGAGCAAATAGCTACAGCTCTGCTGAGGCTGCAGCACGACATGACCACTGTGTTGCACAGGCTGCACACTCTGGAAGCGCTGACGGTGTCACAGGTGAAAGACCAGGGGTGTTAGCCCCATTGTGTAGGCTGTGGTGATTGAATTATTGTTATTTCTTTTTGCCTTCACACTAGCTGTTGATTTCTTCCCACATATTTTTGAAATGGAAAAAAACAAAACACATTGCTTGTTTGAAATATTTCATTGTTGAGGATGTTGATGTCTCCTGGGCAATTTATTCTATATGTATTCATAGATTTCTATATTTTATTAATTATTAGTATTCTTTTTTTCAGTCAAGATCTTCTTCGCCAAGGCAGGAGGACTCCCTGCCTGTAGCACAAAAGGTCTATATAAAAATATTGAACATTGTTTTGTTTTTTATTATGCAATTCTATGACCAAGTAGTACCTGATTAGGAAACAGTTGCTTTAATGTAATGAAGGTTTCTATTTTTATAGTTCCTGAGACCATCCTGGTGGCCTTTTGATTTCTGCCCACTCACAGTGGTCTTGACTGCACTCTGGCCTCTGATTGCACATTGGCTTGTTCAGGTTTACTTACAACGGAAGAGAAGGTGAACAAAATACTGATCAACAATATTGTTGTCAATTGTCACTAATGCTTTATGGCCATCCTACAGACTACTTAAACTCTGTTTCACTTGTTCTCTTCACAGGAAAATCCCCTGAATTGTCAGACAACCGTCGGCATCAATCAAAGAACATGAGCCCAGGATGAAATTGTTGCACTTTTGTTGCTTTGTGGCTTTTTCGAGCCACTACCACAGCCGAAGTGTAATGAGACACCAGCAAAAATGGAAAGGCTACCTTAGATAAATGAATGGTCAAAAATGTGTTTAAAGAGAGACTCTGCAATATAGTGTAGCATTTTGACGTCATGGATACTTTTTAGGTATTTAAGAGAGGGAGGGAAGATGTTTGCATTATAAGTGCAGGCAGATTTCTGTGTTACAGTTAGCTTAGCATTATGTGGTGATCTTATTTATGTCTCACAGATTGCCAGAAATTCAATGTATACATAACTCACATAACCGAGTCAACTTTTAATTGAAATAAATCCATGATCATACAGTAGCTGTGGACCTTAAGTGAAGATTTTTTTTCACCAATGTCATTGCCAGTTATTTATCAAACGTTTTCTGTTCACTCTTTTTTCTGATAAGGACATCAGCCTTTTATATTCATTGTACGAATTAGAAATATTTCTTTTTAGACCAAATAGACATCGTGACAAATATTTATGTGTAGATTTGTATAATTATTGTATGGCTTCAGTGCATTAGTATCAAAGATTGCACTTGTGGAAAAGTGCAATACAAAGTAAGGACAATCCATATGTTTATTCTTGTGTCTTGTCAGCTGTACAATGAAATACTCTGTTTAAGCAAGGATGTCATGCTTTCAAATATACAGTTGTAAAACATAAGTATATGAAGCAGTTTTTGACATGCAATAAACACATTCTTGGGACAAACATATCTATCGTATCTTATTTTGATGCTCAGAGTTAACGACTTTGGTTAACGACAGCTGTCTGTGAGAAGGGGATGCTGACTTTCATCTTCTCTTATTCCTACTTATCAGCGTTGAAACCATGAGCTGTAAAATATAAGTGGTAAACACATAGAGACACTATATTGCAGTTATCACATTTTAGACTAATGTAAATGAGTAAAATGATATTAAACTTGTGCATTACTCGAAGCTGGATGAACGGAACCTCAGAAAAAGGAGAGCAGGTTTCGACAGCGACGCGAAATGTAGCACGGCTGATGTCATATCCGGTGTGTGTTGCGCCGTCAGGCTGCCGCTGAAGTTCGCACTTACCCTCGCTATGTCTGCTACAGCGAGATAAAGTGGAAGAAATAACGTTACACACCTCCAGCTCACAGGCACAGTGGCGCAACTCGAGTAGCTTAACGGCCGTTTTTGTACCAGGGAGAATTAAAGATGTTTTCTTTTAGCGTGCAACCACAGGTAAGACAGCAGGGAGCCTGGGGCCGAGCTCACGTTAGCATTGTTGTTGTTGTTTTGGTTCTAACCCCGTTCTGTTGGCAAAGTTCACCTTGTTCTCTTGGGAGCCGCACGGCCTTTCGTTAGGGTTTGACGATTTGAAAGAAGTGTATATTTTAGGGCGCTGGGCATCGTGTCAATGTTGTTATTATTCTGTGTAACGTTATCGATAATGAAACTGAAATAAAGATTGTGCGGCTCGTTGAGGGGACTTTCAGCTAGCTGCTGTTCTGTTGTCTTCCAGTGTGTCCTCTGCTGCCAGATGGGAAACTGCGTCAGTGAACGACATGTTTGGCTACTGACGGTCTATTGAACCGACAAATGATAATAATAATATGTAATATATGGGCACATTTTTATTTAGAACTAGCTGGATTATAAGCTTAACAGCAGGCTATCTGATGGACTAGCAGCAGTTTCTATTTAAGCTGCCTCTGGTCTAACAAACAAATGGGGTTTGGGATGATGATTGTAACAGGTGTTCAGAACTTGCCCTTCCCTCACTGTTTGATCGCATGTGATCACAGGTGACTGTACCTCTTAGCCACCTCATCAATGTCCTCCACTCTATGAAGAGCTCAGTGGGAAGCAGCAGTAGCAGCGCCGCCTACACAGCAAGGAAACCCAAGGAGTATGCTTCCGACTCAGAGCTACACTGCACAGAGGTATACATTACTGCTCCACTCGTTTAGAAACAAACATATTATAGAACAACTTTATGAAGAATCTAAATCTCATTCACAAACTGGTATCATGTATTTGTGGGCAGCCCATGTGGAACCTGCGTGAGCTTGGCCTATCAGACCTGGGAGCACAGCAGCTGGATGAGCTGGTCAATCGTATGTTACCACGCTTGAGTCTACAGGAGGCGCCACTTCCATCGGGTGAACAGACAGCCTGGAGGACCTCACATCTTTCAACGCACTCCTTTTTCTACAATAAGCATGGTGAGAATGTGCATCTTCGATATAACACATCTCACATACTGTAGCATGTGTGTGTGTGCCTGTGGCCGGTGCTCATACCCAGAGCCCCCTGGACTCCCTGGACTCCTCGTCATCATCCACGAATGAATACACCAAGTTGTTTTACTTGACCTCGTAACATTTCATCACCAGATGCCGATGCATCTAGTCTCTTTGATCAACTACACACAAGTAGGGCCTATGCTACCACTTTTTGGTTAACAGATATACCTTGTCCTCTTTTCCAGGCTTCTCGTCTGGTGCAATGGCCATGTTGACCCCAGTTTTTTCCAGGCAGCAACCTTCAGCTCTTCAGGCTGTCAGCACAGAGCTACAACATTGGCCAGGTAACTATGGATAAGAAGAATTTATTGAAGTGGTGTAATAGTTTATTACTGATCCAAAGCTTTATATTCAGGTTGTTATTTGGATCAGTATAGACGACCAAATATTCCAGTTAATTGTCAATAGTGTCTATGGTTTCCTATTTTTACATATAGATTATACACCTTTTAAAAATGTGTATATTTATTTACAATGTTTATGCTTAGTTATATGCCTTGGAAACTTGGTTAGCTTTATAATCTGCTTAAACATTATATTCTTACTATATTTCAAGTGTGGGTCCAGAGCAGAGGCTTTAAAACTTTTAGGAGCAAAACCAGACGACTGCAGTCAGCCTCTGAACGCCCACTTGAATCTGAAGGCTTCACACCATCTTTTATGAAGGTACGTACTTAGAGATGTTCGTGTGCTTAAGAAAATACTTAAGCATGTTATGGATATGTTAAATGTGCTTATTAATTTCCTCAATGTTCTTAATGTAATAAGCATGTTAAAGATACAGCTTTAAACTGGATACCAGTAAGTGTAGCCTTAGCATTTTGAAATCGGCTGATAGAACAAAAGGGGCCTCCGGCTGTTCTGCCCACGCACGAATCTAAAGAGAAAGGCAGGTGCACCTTAAGTCAAAGTGTTTCTTAAAGTGTGTCCAGTGTCATCGCCTTGAGAGTCAAGGACTGATACAAGTGAAGTAGTGTTCAGGCCGTGTGAATACTCCTGACCAATCTTACCTTGTACTGCAGGGTTTCCTGACACGTGACAAGGGGGTTGACATTGAAAGTCTAGACAGTCTGTCAAAGAACAAAAACATACCTGAAGGCCAGCAGGATGCTTTCAAGAAGGGCTTCGCGGAGGGTTTCCTGAAAGCCCAAGCCTTGACACAACGCACACAAGGCAGGTTTTAACACAGAGACACTCTACTTGAATCCATTATTAAGCATTAAACACCACTGATGTATAGTTTTCCTGCTCCAACTGTTCAGAGTCTCTCAGGAGGACTCGTCTCATCCTGCTGGTGCTGCTTCTTGTTGGGCTCTATGGTATCTCCAAAACCCCCTTTATATCGGGTAAAGGCTCCTTTTCTCCTTTGAAGTGGCTTTTTAAGTTTTTTTTAAATCTTCAACATATTTGCATTTTAATATACTAAAGTATTATTAATAATAATAAAGCTCAGCATTTGCCTTTACTAAACTAATCCATGCATATTGAACATGTAGTAACCCATGAAAGAAAATAACAAAGCTTTATTTACTGAACCATGTTCTGCTCTTTGCGGACTACAGAAACCACTTATAAGCTGCCGTATTGAAGCACTAATATATATGTAATCAGATGTGTTTCTTAAATCATGCTCAGTAACAGGCAGTGTGTGCGTGTGTGTGTTCATTAACCGTGCCATGCAGTGTGATTTTCGAACTTTAATCTAACCATTTCGGATAGTGCGGTTCCGGACCACATCAGGCCTGGACTCGGCAGTTGACCCTGTCCAGATGAAAAACGTGACATTTGAGCACGTCAAAGGGGTAGAAGAAGCTAAGAATGAGCTGCAGGAAGTGGTGGAGTTCCTGAAAAACCCACAAAGGTTCACAGCCTTGGGTGGAAAGCTGCCAAAAGGTAGGGCTATCCTTTTATAGAGTCTTGATTTTTCTATGTTCTGCTCTTGCGAGTGTTATGGTTATGATGACTTTTCACCTGATGTGGTGATTGCACACTTCCATTCAGGACTTTGTCTTTTTGTGTTTCTCTCTTCATCCTTCATCTCGTCCTCCCTGCCTGTGTAGGTGTTCTGCTGGTTGGTCCTCCAGGGACGGGAAAGACTCTGCTGGCCAGAGCTGTGGCAGGAGAGGCTGATGTACCGTTCTACTATGCCTCTGGGTCCGAGTTTGATGAGATGTTTGTTGGAGTGGGAGCCAGCCGCATCAGGAACCTTTTCAGTGGGTTTTATAAAATAATTATTATTATATATTTCCTCTACCTTTCTTACAAGCCACTTGAGTGTGTAAAGCCGACTTCCTCTAATACAGGCTGTGGCAAAAACAGTAATTATTATTGTTGTGCTGAATATTGTGTGGTGTATTTTGTGTTTTCTTTATATATTTGTCTTGCTACTTTTTTTCTAGGGGAGGCTAAAGCCAATGCTCCCTGTGTGATCTTCATTGATGAACTGGATAGTGTTGGTGGGAAAAGGATTGAGTCTCCCATGCACCCTTATTCCAGACAGACTATCAACCAACTGCTCGCTGAGATGGATGGGTAATCTCTAAAATTCTCTGTTGCATTTTTACATTGTGGGAATTCACTGAGTGAGGAGTTGTTTTAATTTAGATTAAAGCAAATTTGGCACGTCCTCCAGGCAATATGGTGGGTTTACAGTGCATGGGTGGGTCATATGAAACAAGATCTTCTGTCATGATGTATAACATTTTGTATTGTGATGCAGTACATTTAGAGAAATGTTTACCATCTATAAATAAAATAACCATAATGGAATGTATTTTATCCTGTAAATCTTATCCAACCTTCAAGCAGTCCCACTGACTGATATGCAATGTGGCCTGCGTTTGACTGGCTACAACTACAGCTTCTAAAGAACAGTATTGGTCTAAACAAGAATATATGAAGTACTGCATTGCTGGCTCAAAATATAAATTTGAATGCTGAAAATTGCTGTGGTGAGAAAACAGAAGAAAACAAGAGTCACTGCATTGCAGACACTGACCTGCATGTACTCTGTGATCTTATTGTGTAGGTTTAAACCAAATGAGGGCGTGATCATCATTGGAGCAACCAACTTCCCAGAGGCTTTGGATAAGTATGTTTACCTTTCTGTCTCTTGCTTAGCCTGTGAAAATGTCACAGCTTACAAATGTCAGGCTTTACACCCCTTACAGTCACAGTTCTCCTAGTCAATAACAAAAAATGAGCTCTGCGGCTGTTGTTAATGCAGTGACACAGAGTTGTATGCTGACATGGTATGTATTTTACCAACCAACTGATCCTCTCTCTTAGTGCCCTGATCCGCCCTGGACGTTTTGACATGCAGGTGACTGTCCCCAAACCAGACGTGAAAGGACGCACAGAGATCCTCAACTGGTATCTAAAGAAGATTAAAGTGGATCCAGGTGTGAGATTAGCATCTGCTAATACAGAATTTGGTTACAATATTCTTTCTCCTATGTATTATTATAGTAGATAATATAAAAACAGTAGCTTAGCCTAAGACCTAGACTGACTGTTGATGTTCTGTGTTCTCTCTGCAGCTATTGAGGCCAATATTATTGCTCGGGGCACAGTGGGCTTCTCTGGCGCTGACCTGGAAAATCTGGTCAACCAGGCTGCCCTGAAGGCAGCAGTTGATGGCAAAGACATGGTCACCCTGAAAGAACTGGAGTTTGCTAAAGATAAAATCCTCATGGGTGAGTAACACAGAAGCTTTGCTTTCTTTACCAACTTCCTCATTAGTTGGCTTGCCTGCAATTATTATAAAATGCTTAATCTTTCTACTAATCCTTACCTTGGTCGAATGTTTATATCTAGCACAGAAAAAGCTTATTTATTATGAGGGATCACTCTTATCGTCTTGTCTTTTTTATACTTTTTGTCTGATTTTTAATCCCCTTTTTTCTTCAATTTTTTATTTTCTTTTTCTTTCTTCAAGGCCCTGAGAGGAGGAGTGCAGAAATAGACAAGAAGAACAAGATCATCACAGCGTACCATGAATCAGGCCATGCAATCGTAGCTTACTACACCAAAGACGCCATGCCAATTAACAAGGCTACTATAATGCCCAGAGGCCCCAGTCTGGGACATGTAAGGAAACCTAGAGCTTGTAAACTAAGCTTTGACACCAGGTCTGCTACAATTACTCTTTACTTTAAACTTCAATGTCTCCTCTCAGGTGTCCATGCTCCCAGAGAACGATCGCTGGAGTGAGACTCGCTCTCAGCTGCTGGCCCAGATGGACGTCAGTATGGGCGGCCGCGTGGCAGAGGAGATCATATTTGGCCAAGAGTACATTACAACCGGTAAGAAAGGGCTCTGAAAAGGGCAGAAAGATCTTGATTCCCTGACATCGGAAACTCGCATATTTGTGATTCTTCTTCAGGTGCATCAAGTGACTTTGATAGTGCTACAAAGATCGCTAAGATGATGGTGACCAGATTTGGAATGTGTGAAAAGGTAGGCTTATTTGAAAAGGGATAACTGTTCGTAGTATTTGTACCACACATGCATCACAGACTACAGTCATTTTACATACATTTATGCATTTGTTACCAATTTCTGTCTCCCAGTTGGGTGTGATGACCTATACTGACATGACAGCCCAGAGCCCAGAGACCCAAGCAGCTGTGGAGCATGAAATCAGGGTGTTACTGAAGGTCTGTGGGAATTTTTATTTTATTTTTTGGACATTTCGATTAAAAAAACGCAACTCAGCGACCCAACCAGCTCTTGTAAAACCTTCTCTCACCATCTTTTCCCTTGCTGTCTCCAGGAGTCTTATGAGCGTGCCAAAGCCCTGCTGAAGTCTCGTGCCAAAGAGCACAAAAACCTGGCAGATGCTCTGCTCATGTACGAGACACTGGACGCCAAAGAGATCCAGCTGGTCCTGGAGGGCAAGAACCTGGAGGTCAGATGAAACCAGTGAAGGAAGCAACAATCAGGGGGTAGCAGTGTGGAAAGTGGTCAGATGTTATGAGCTCAGGGGTCATGGAAGGAGGGATGGACATGAGCAGTAAATCAGAGGAGTAAGAAGTCATTACCTGCATTCACAAAGTCTTTTGACAAGTGCTTATGTGGGACTATGTCACATCTTTATGCTGTCACCTTTGTTTAATCTCATCAATATTCCCAAATAAGTAGTTCTGTTATGTGAAACTTACACAGGACTTTCCAGAATTTAAGACCTTCATTGTATGTGATAAAAATGAAAGGATGCTGAGGATGTTGCTCGTGTCACTTTATCAGTTGGTGGGAGGAAAAGATCATGAATGTAATTGTGCACCTCAAACGTGAAAACAGTATCTGCATAGGATTCGTGTTTTTAATGTGAAAAAGTAGTTGGAATTTGGTCTAATTCTGTTCAGCCAAGTCTCCATGGATTCCTTTTCTGTTAATGGGAAATGCTGAGCACCATGTATCTTTAATCCAAAGATACTGTGTAATTGTGGCAAGTAGACTTTATCTCAATTCAATGTCAACTCCCATTTGTCAGTTGTCTTCCAGTGTTCGTGTCTGTTATTGGTCTGGAATATCTGCGAGTTCAGGCTATACTCGACTGTGTTTCTCAATTTGGCACCTAAAACTGTAATGGTGGGGGGTGCAGAACTTTCCATTTGATTCTTTGTGTCTGGGATTATTGGGAGATATACATTCTCCTGTCCTGATGTACCCCTCTGCATATGTCCCTGTTACTTACTTTTAAAGGTGGCCTTTTGGGGAATGTACTGTATGTGTGAATCTTTTTCTTTAAAGTAGAAAGTGTATAAAGTTAAGCTTTAAGGTCTCAGCACTTTGGATAAGTGTACAAATTAAAAAGCACTCATGTAATTTATTTCATTGATGCTGCGTGTACAGATGGATCAAAAACTGCTACTCAAAAAGCATGTGACAAATACAAACTCTGTTTATGTAGTGATAAAGCATTGAAATCTAGGATTTTAAGGTTGTAACCTTGGCCTAATTTATTTAAATAGCCCCAAGTTCTGAAAAACCTCTCAGCAAAATATCAGTTTTTCTTGTAATAACGAGTGGATTAAAGACTCTTAAACTTTAGATTATTCAGACAAACAAGGTGAATTATGTCAGGTATTGTCTCTTGCTGTCTTCTTTGTCATTACTTCAAAGCAGAGAGATGTCACACAGTGCAGTGGAAGAAAGATGTCTAAGCCAATGTTCAGTGCTTCCTGACATTGCTCTGTGAATATAGGAAGTTATGCTGTAATAAGTCTGATTGTAAAGTGACATCCTTGATTTTAAATATGACATTTCTTCAACACAGCTTGTGGGTAGAAACTTGCAGTTATGCCTCTTAAAATGTCAAATGTGTCAGTTTTAAAGTGAATAGTTAGAGCAACAACACTCTGATTTCCTTTAAGGTATAGCTCCTGTCAAGATAACCACCAGCATATGTTATACTTCATAGTGTTACCTTTTTCTGCAGGGTTTATTTCGCTTTAATTTGCGACACTATTTCTTCTGTTTATTGGCCTTTTATCTATGTTTAGCTGTGTACATATATGATCATGATGTAATGGAAACATTGTATATAGATGTATAGAAAAGCTTTTATGCTGTGAACACATTGAATGGCTCTCTGTTGTTGATTGACAAAATCTCTCAACAGTGTGATAGCAATGGTTTGTGAATGTTTGTGACGCTGAAATAAATAAATAAAGCGCAAATAAAAACTTCTGATTTTTGGTGTGTGTGAGGTATGTGATTAGTGTGTTAAAGATTTACCTCAGATACCATTGTTAGAAATTAAACAAAATCCACAGAGTTCACTCATCTGATATGCCAGAACAGAATAAATTAGGAATAATTCTCATTATTATTTAGTATGACACTGGCTCACTTATTTAGGCTTTATTTACTGTGATAGTACCCTCTACATCAGTGGTTTCAAAGTGGGGGTCCAGGGGTCCTTGAGAGGATTCTAGGGGTCCTCAGCAAAAAGTGGAATCATACATTTTCACTATAATTCCATCCACAACTAAGACAGTGGCAGTGTATGACTATTTTATACCATTCTGTAATAAAACATCTAAAAATCAGCAAAAATCAGATGGAGGACCCTGAGTCAAGTGTTATAAAATAGGGTCCAAGGTCTAAGTTGTGTCACTTTAGAGGTCTTTATTGTGAAAAAAGTTTAAAACCACTGATCTAAATGATGATGTCAGTACTGTAATTTGATTGCTTCGATATCTGTGGAGGTGGGCACTAAACGTACTTCATAGTATCACTGTAGTTCCAACAGACACACAGGCAGTGGGCTAGCTGTGAGGCAGATGTCGTCAGCAGTTGCTTTGGGCTCAGGTTAGGTAGCGGGAAACACGTGTTGACAAGGAGACTGGAAAGAGGCTGGAAACTTAGTCACCGTTTCCACAAATATGTTAAAAAAAGGAAAATTCTACACATCAGCTACAGTATCATTTTAGATTACATTTCTTTAAACAAAAAGAGTGAAGAATTCAAATTTAAGTTTAATGGAAATGCCCATTTTAACACCACTTCCAACAGGCCCTAAACAGTGTCAGAAACACCGGAATAAACACTAAGCCGTGGAGCAGCCCAAATGTAATGACAAGAAACACGATCTTGAAGAATGTCCTGAAGATGTAACTCCCAGACATGGACAGCGCCACCACTCCTAAAACAGTGGACAATGCTCCTTGCAGTATCGGATAGCCTAAATGGGCCAACGCATCTATAGCTTTCTCATTGATGTCACTCTTACAGCTGGACACAAAAGAGTAAGAAATATGTGCTGAGAAATCTACAGAAAAACCAATGCACATGACCAGGTTGATCATGGAAATAGAGTCCAGGTTTACGCCCCACAGAGCCATAAACCCTGCCACACCAACAATGACTGAACAAACTGCAAAAGCCACCCACACAGAACAAAAAGGACTGGGTATCAGGATGAGTGAGACGACGAGCATCACCATCACAGCCACCAGGATGGTTTGAATGGTGTTGTCCATAATGACAGTATACTGGTCAAAGTAGATGAAAGCAGGGTGGTACACCAGGAGCTCTTTTTGACAATCCTCCGCTGTTTTCCTGAGTCCAGTCATCATGTCCTTCATCGTGGTTTTGTTGAGTGACTGAATGAAAAAGCGAGAAGCCTGAATCTCATTGTCTGCTGTGAAGTTGATGTCTTGCTTGAACATGGAGTTGAGTTCTAAGAAATGGAGCAGATGTGTTTGGAAAGCCCCTGGAGAACTTATATTGAGACCGGTTGCTTTTGCATACTGTTGAAAGGAAAGAAACCAAGCAAAGGTGCCATTGATAAAGTTCAGGCTTTCAAAATTTGAAATGCATGAGTGCAGACGCTTCTGTTCATCCTGATCCCAGTAAAGCAGGGGCTGCTTTACTGTTACCATCACAATACAGCTATACTCAGAGAAGTGCTGCCTTTGATTGTTGTAGTAATTATTGATGTAGGAATCATCTAAAGCCAGATTCTTGATATCGAGTCCCTCCTTTAAGATAAAACAACCATAGATACTAACAGCCAGATAGCCAGTGTAAATGATTAATACACATGACTTTATCCAGTTGTGGGTCAGAAATGGGCCGTAGAACCGCTCAAAAATGTGAGTCATGGGCTCAGTTTCCTCCTTTTCAGTGATTCGATCGTAGCTCCCCCCAACACAGCAGATACTGAAGGCTTTGGAGTTCCTGGTTGGTAAGTCTTCTGGGATTTTGGCACAGGTGAACCAGTGCTTGTTCTCTGCTTCCCTCTGTCCATTCAAAGCCATGCACGCCCCCAGGAAAGTGATGCTGTACAAATAGCAGAAGCAAATAGAAATCCCAGCGTACAGGCAGAAGGCTTGGACTGAACCAAAGGGCGAACTGTAGCCCAGGAAGAGAGCCAGGGCATCGGTCAGCGTGGTGATGGAGATGGAGACGGCAGCGTCCTTGTAGGTTTCAGCCAGGCGGCCGGGGACATTGTCCAGAACACGGGTCCTCTGCCAGCAAGAAATCATGATGAACATATCATCCAGTCCAATACCTTCAGATCAAAAGTCAGAGAAAGAGATTTTAAAAATGGCAAATGTGACTCTTTCCTGTTTTGTGTGCAGGTTGGCAACTGTCACTTGTTCTTTGGTAATCTGATTAATTGCAAATTTAATATGGAATTTGGAGGGATGAAACACAGCAAATGTTGGAGTCTAACCCATTGCCACTGCAGCAAGGTGGCTACACCAAGGTGAGCTGCCAGGGTCCAGGAACCCCCTAACTGGTAAATCCCTCAATGTGTATGTGACATAACAAGAAAAATATAATGTACATTATGAGATCACAACATCAGCATTGTTTAACATGATCTTTACAGCTAAATAAAAAGCAGATTAAAATTTAATTATATTAGATTTCTATCAGAATTGTTAAATGAGTTCCGGTATATAGTAATGTAGGAAGTAATGGTGTTTTAAGTACTTTCTAACTTTGACTGAAGGACCTGGATGTTCAGCTCAACCTACCTAATATCATGAAAGGGCAGGAGGCAACTGTCATCACAAAAGGTTGATCCAGCAACAACAGCGCACCAAAACCGCTTAGGACTGCTAGACCAGTGGAGAGCACCCCACAGGATGCCACCCACACCTTTGTCCTCACATTATCCAACCTGAAAGAAAAGCAGACATCAAAAAGAGCCATGCATCCAAAATACATTGCACATGTTCAGCAGCATGTTTTACTGACCTCCAACAGGATATGATTGAAAATGTGATGGCAATGGCGTAGGTGATGGAGAATAAATAGATGATGGAAGCTGTGGATTTTTGAAATTCCCACTGCATTGACATGGAGGTTGAGTAAGACACCTAGAGACATTATTGATACGTTTAGCAGAAGCCACTTGATGACACAAAAAGCTGATCATTTAAAACACTGGGATGTGATCAAGTTTTGCTTACCTGAATGGAAGTTGATGATACATTTGAGACCAAATGAATGAAGCTTTCCAGCCAAAGGTCAGTTTTTGTCTTGTTGTCCTCACGTAAATAGTAATAGAGCTGTATGGCTTTAGCACTTTCAACAACTGAGCTCTCCTTGCGCAAATTCACACTCCCCAGACTTAAATATAAAGAAAAGCTCCTAAAATCAAAGTCATACCACGGAAATGTCAGATTGACTGTGTTTATATTGTTGGCTTTGTATTCAATGATATCTAAAATGTCATTAGAATTGCAAGATCCCAACACCTCAGCACAAACATCCATATATTCAAATGAGTGGTTGTCAAACTGTACTACCATACTTCTGACTTTAAAGTCCAAGTCTAGGATGTCCTGAAGTGACTCCACAGTCAGAATATTGCTGTCACTTGTAGCTATGAGAGTTGCAAAACTTCCATCTGTGCTCAGTCTTAAACGGGAAAACATGGAATCATTTCCTGGAAAGGTTTCTTGGATGTATTTCCTTTCCATCTTGGCTTGTCCATCGACAGGTGTAAATTGCTCTTCGATATTGTTTGACATTCTGTCACTGAGAAATAAAAATCCGCTCCCCAGACCTGTCGAGAGAATAAGGGGAGCAATCAAGAACCACCAGGGATGAGATCCAATAAAATGACCCATCCTCTCAAAACAGATGCGCATGGGTCTCTCTATGCAATCTGTGTGGAATCTGGCCATTCTGGCTGACATTTAGTACAAAAAACAAATTTGGGAAATATAAAAGAGCTGCTCTTCTTTTCAGAAATGTCACACTAACATTGCAGTGAGCCGTGAGTATTCACAACCAGCTGTATTTATTGTGCTGCAGACTCTTTTCAGCTTCTTCATGAGATGAGATTTGCATAATAACAGGGTTGGCCGTCTCTGTAATGAACAGAAGCAGATGAGGTTTGAGGAAAGACTCAGTCAAAGAGCCTATTGAAGAACAGTAGGTGTAGTATGGTTCACTGGTTCCATTTCAATACTTACTGTCACTGGTTTCCAATTGTTAAACCCCCAGGTGGTTCCTTCTCATGGTTGAGGTAACATAAGCCTAAAAGTTTGAGTCTTTGAAGATTGATGAGAGTAGCAATGGCCCAGAACAAAGACATACTATGATAGACTTCCCTTGAATCCCTCCACTTCTGCTTCAGAGAGAACTGGCCAACATTAGCAAAAGATTCAGAAATAAGTTTACAGTGTAGGTTTTCACATACAAAGAATTTGCCTTGGTGTTTTGGTAGATAAAGGTCACAATATACAAGAGAAAAGAAAAAGAAATATGGCAAAAGTCTAGAAACATGAATATAAAATAGATTTAACAATAAAACATGTCAAATATATCTGTTTTAAAGTGAAGAGTTGTAGTGTTTAAAACAAAGAGGATGGAAATGCAAAGTATTGACTGAAGAGTGTGCACTTGTTCACAGTATGAAGAACAAACAACATGCAAAAATTGCACATTATGTAGCTACATTTAAAATATATAGGCCTATACAAACCATCAACAGATACATTTACATTTTCTAGCAATATATTACAGAACTTAACAAATTCACAATGTAACCACCTAAGTCCTGCACAATGGTTGTATCACTCACTGTTTGACTCAATACTTGACCTCTAAATGGTTGTATCACTTTTGTCATTTTGTGTATTATTTAGACATTTTACATTTAATTTTATTTCATTCAGTATTAACGTACTACAATAACACATTTACAATATAGTGATAACGAATTGCTTTATTTCATTTCATTTTATCATTTTTAACCTCTTTTATCTTTTATTCATGTATTTATTTGATTGTTTTGTATTCGAAACCGCGTGATCATTCCGTGACGTCATGCGACGCAGGTTGGGCGGAAGTGACGTGAACAGCAGGCTGTCATCGGAGCCGCCTGCTAGCCGCCTGCTGCCCTAAAAACAAGTGAAATATATCGATAAACACATCGCCAAGTGCAAGGCAAACTAGCTCCCACAGGAATATGGATGACGACGTGCTAACGACTCTGAAGCTGTTGATAATTGGCGAGAGTGGAGTCGGGAAGTCCAGGTGTGTCTCTGTTTGTAGCGAGCCGACTGGCTAGCCTGTTGTTAATGTTGATATTGTTCTTGTTATGTAACGCTGAGTTTCTTCCCCGCTGCCCAGCAGTTGTTGCTACAGCTAGCATTTGGCCTCAGTTTCTCCCAACTGAGGCCAAATGCTCAAAGTGCTAACACGGTGACTAATAGTTAACAAATGAGCTCGACGTCACACAGG
This sequence comes from Morone saxatilis, assembly GCF_004916995.1. NCBI lineage: Eukaryota > Metazoa > Chordata > Actinopteri > Moronidae > Morone > Morone saxatilis. Next base: position 18,541,399 of record NW_023339796.1, on the reverse strand, counting down.
CAGCTGTAAAACTTTGAACATGTGTTCTGTTTGCTGATGAGAGATGATGATGATGATGCTCCTCGGGCTGTTGTCAACATTAAAACTGTACAGCAGTGGGGATCGTCCTGTAGCTGACAGAGGGAGATGCTGATAGAGCTTATAGTCAACTCACAAAGGCCTATTGTACTGTATGCCATGCTTATTTCCATATGATCTTTATTTCCCCTAACAGTCTCCTCCTGAGGTTCACTGAAGACACTTTTGATCCAGAACAGTCAGCGACAATAGGTTTTACACACACACACACACAGATGTACATACACACATATTCACAGACCTGTGAAAACTACTGATCATTTAAAATTAACCATTTAAAGTCCTTAAACACTCTCTCTCTCTGTCCAGGTGTGGATTTCAAAGTAAAGACACTGGCAATAGATGGGAACAGAGCAAAGCTCGCCATATGGGTAAGACTGAAGTCACCATTGTCCACAGTTTGTTTGTGTTGTCAGGAAAAACATGGTGAACTACAAGGTTTTTCCACAAGATGGCGACATTGCACAGCCAGAATCTCAGAAAGAAACTGAAAAACAAAGTAAACTTCCTTTCATGAGGCCTAAAGTGGCCCAGTCCCAATGTCCAATGAAAACACAGCATACACAGGGAGGCCAAAGCCCAAGCCCTAACACTGAAGTCCCATATCATTTGTCTGCAAGGCTCATATTACATGTTCACAATTTAGTGTCTTTATTTTTAATTAAAATCATTGCATAGATATTAGAATGTTGTTCTGTCTAGATTAGTACACAACTACATATAAATATGGTTTTGCCAGCTCTTTCAGTGTTTCTGTGTTTGTTCTTCCCCTGGGCATTCCTGTTTTTTACCATTTGACCAATATGAAGGATGCAAAGGATTGCAAAACAAAAACAAAACACTCCTCAGGCAATGGCCGGTTTCACAGTAGGACAGGACTGGGACCTTGCAGACTTGGCTAGTGTTCCTGTTTGTCTTAAAAATGTGGTATCATGGAGTCTTTTTGTTTTCTGCCATTGATCTTAAGTGTTTTTACTTTTGCAGGACACGGCTGGACAGGAAAGGTTTCGCACCCTGACACCCAGCTACTACCGCGGTGCACAGGGAGTCATACTTGGTAAACAGCAATAGCCACGTAGCACGCTCAATATGAGACCTAGGAACAAAAATCTTTCACAAAAAAAATCATATCTACTCTGTTTTTTTTTTTTTACATAATCCGTCCAGGGTCACAGACATACTGTTTGTCACTTCTTGCCTATGTCTCTTGTCATTTTACAAACAAAACATTGAAATCAATTATACTGTGCAAGCTAATTGAAGTCACCTTGGTTAAAGGCATCAGCGAAGTGCTCATACTGTCAATCAACAGCCATCAGATGAATGTAGTGTCGTCTTAAAATGAAGAAAATACATCCCCTCTGACTCTTTCTCTCTGTTTGCATGGTTTTTTTGCAGTGTATGACGTCACAAAGCGCGACACTTTTATGAAGCTGGAGAACTGGCTGAATGAACTGGAAACCTACACAACACGCAACGACATTGTAAAAATGCTTGTTGGGAACAAAATTGATAAGGTGAGTCAGTAGCTGGTGTCAGTTTGATGTGTAAAGTTTAAACAGTTACAGATGTCACTGTCCCACCAGCCCATCGTAGACAGATGTTGGATTTCTAGTAATTTATGTGCAGGATATGGAGTATAAAGGCTCACACATGGCTTTAATGTGAACCTTGGCTTAATACACACCTCTCAGATTATTATTATTAAAAAATGACAATCAAAAACACCAGAAATATTCAAAGTGTAATCTTTTACCATATGTATTTCATAGAGAGAAAACTACATAGAATGTCTTTTTGGTTTTCAGGACGACCATGAAGTGGAGCGAAATGAGGGATTGAAATTTGCTAGGAAACACTCCATGCTTTTTATTGGTAAGTATCCGTGATAAAGTAAAATCAGACACGGTAAGACACGGTCATTTAAACTAATAGAGCCATAAAATGTAACTTAGCGCCATTAAAATGTACCATACTGTACTTTAAAGTCAGAACTGTAATTGCGTAGTTGGAACAAGTCGGGACATCACTTAGTAAGTCATGCATTTAGTTTGGGTTTGTTGCGTTGTTTATACTGCTTTGGCATTTTTGAGTCTCTACTGTCAGAGCTGCGCTGAAAGATGCGGCCACTCCAGAAGAAGTGCATTATGATTAAAATCTAGTGGGCTTTCATTTATCAGATCCATGTCTACACGTGTTCCTGATTCTCATCTCCAATCTGCCCCTCTCTGGGAAATTAGGTTAACATTTCTGTGGAGTTTCCATTTTAGAACGGCTAAATTAAGGGGTTTTGAAAAGGGTTGGGCAAGAAGATGTCGTGGATTTAATCCCCTGTGAGGATGTCTTCATCCCACTGGATGTCTGCTGCTTCTTAAATGAAGTCATTTCATCCTTTATATGTCATGTTTGTCAACACGTGGACATTTTGAAATCTCTATTCGTTAGTTTTACTGTGTTGTAAAAGGATGTTTTGCTCTGTTTTGGATTTAAAAGCTGACGTGTAGGGTTTTTTTTTTCATTGTAACATTTTGGAAAGTGTTCTGCCAGTTTTATTTTTTTTTATACTGATCTCATAAATCTTGGTAACCCTCTTTCCTTTGTACAGAGGCCAGTGCAAAGACCAAAGATGGCGTCCAGTGTGCCTTTGAGGAGCTTGTGGAGAAGATCCTCCAGACTCCGGGGCTTTGGGAGAGTGAAAACCAGGGTCAGAAGCTCCGTCTGGGGGATCAGGAGCAGGGCGGGGGCAGGGCATGTGGAGGATACTGTTCCATACCCTGAAACTGGACAGAACCAAAAAAGCACCAAGCTGATCGGAATGACTACGGACCAGAAACAGAGGGGGGTGAAATAGAGGTGGAACTGGATGAGTACTTTTAACAAAAAGTTAATTGTTGGAGTAGTTCTGTCAGTCAAAAGGACTTTGCTGTTTGCACACTTCCTTTTCAACCATCATCTGTCACATGTCACATGTCACTACTTTCTGTTCAAAACATAAATGAAAGGATCGTGCAAAAATAGCCTCTTGTCTAAGGAAGTATAGTGTTTTTAAATTGTCATAACCATGCCAGGCGTACGTCATAGGAGTACATGTCTGGTTTGAATTTTTCGTATTGGCAACAGTGTTTCTGTTGTACATTAAGCGATCAGGTTAGTAGCATAGTGCCGATAACATGAACTAATTTTGTAGGTTACAGTACAGTCAAATTTTACTCCAAAGGATTCATAATAATCAGTAAAGAAGTATCCTCAATCCCTCACTTCCAGGAAAAAACTAGTTCCCTGCTTATGATTTGCGAGCTGTAAATGTCGACTTCTATGTAGCTGCAAAAATTAAAGTACAAAATGTTCCACATGACGAGCTTTATTTCATATGAAACACATCACTTGGATTGAGGGTAGTGGTGGACGAGACTTGTTATGTGGAGCGCGTGTTGGCCTCCATCTAACATCCGTCATTATGCACCAGAACACTGAATGCCGAATAAGACATTTCACTATGGACCCCAGTTACTGACACCAGTTCATTTTTTTCTGTTAATTGAATTATTTTTAATTATTATTCATTTGATGGTGATTTCCATCAAATTCTTTGTATGTATAGAGGCTTTCAAATGAACGGATTCCCGTTTTTTTTTTTTTTTTTTCCTGTCTTCATGGAAGAAATCCAAAGACAAGTAAAAGGACTCTCCTTTGTACTTGTACGTGTATTTTCCTGTCAACCAAACCTGTCTTTTTCTTTGCATGTTTGATCTGGACCATAACGTCCACAGCTGCAAGTCTAAGGTTTACAGTATTGAGAGTTCTTGCAATAAAATATGCTCTTCTACTCACTTTTAGTTCAGTTTTGCCATTTAGTCTCAGCCTGACCTGTAAGTTTGTGCCCCCCCTTTATTTTGCAGTTTCTGTGTGGTGTTGTAGTCTCTAGAATGTCCCACTAACTTACTGAAGGCATTTCTCACAAATTATAATACGAGAGCATTCCTAAGACATTTGTTTAATGTATCATTGCTATTTGTTTGAATTCTTTTTTTCTTGTTTAGAATCATGTGGACCTTTCCCCTCTTCTATCCCCGTACCCTTTTCTTGTTGCTTTTGCTGTGCGCCTACTTAAATCATATTTAGCACTATGTTAAATTGATATCTGCCTTAACATTGAATGGCATTTGCTCGGGTTATGGTCCAGTAACGTTTGTATTGTTTCAAACTGAAATAAATGACAACCTCAAGATGCCGTCACTCCAGACTAATTATTGTTTAATTGCCATTTGCCTTTTAGTTTCCATGTTGTGAAGAAGCCCACCTAATCAAAAGCAGGTTTACAGTGGAAATAGGAGTGAGGTGCTCTTTCCATAATACTTTGTTGATGACTAGCCTGTCGTACATGCAAGACTGAAAACATTCTTTGCACAAAATGTCAAAAAAAAAAAACAGACCAAAACCGGGACACGAGTGGAAAAGTCCTGTTAATCATGTTTTGTAAAATAGCCCCAGAGCACAGAGTGTGATTACAAGCTTATGTTTGGTGTCAGGATGTCCTCAGATGGAACAGGACGCTCCCCACAAGTCTCTCCCCTAGACTAGGTGCTCCCGTACAGAGGGCAGAGTAGACATTCCCCAGAGGCTTATCGTGCTCTCTATATTTCCAATAATATTCATTTTTGTTGACTCCATATTGAGGTCAGAAAATTCCTAAGATCTCATTTGGCATTTATGTCATTTAACATCAAAAACAGATGACATGTTGTGTGTCTCACTCATTATAGAGATGTTTTCTGTTCAAGAAAGTACCAGAAAACATTGAATTTTGTTCTTCAGACATCACATTGTGAGAAACCTATT
>NW_023339796.1:18496227-18536457 GCF_004916995.1 Morone saxatilis | reverse complement strand
TTTTCTCCATGTGATGTCTGAAAGAACAAAAATTCAATGTTTTCCTGGTACTTTTTCACAGAAAACATCTCATATAATCCCCGCAGTGAGACACACAAAGGTCGATCTTGTTTTTGATGTTAAATGACATAATGACCCAATGGAGCATCTTAGAATCTTTCTTGACCTCATACTGGAGGTCAGACAAACAAACTGAATATTACTTGGAAATAAGAGAGCACATAAGCCTCTGGGGAATGTCTACTCTGCCCTCTGTACGGGAGCACCTAGTCTAGGGGAGACGAACTTGCGTGGGGAAAGCGTCCCTGGTTCCATCCTGAGGGACAATCTCCTGACACAAACATAAAGCTTGCTCAAGTCACACTCATGACTGCTCTGGGGCTACCTTTTACCAAAACAATATTTAACAGGAACTTTCAATCCCACTCGTGTCCCGGTTATTGTCTGTTTTCTCTGACCAATTTTGTGCAAAGAATGTTTTCAGTCTTTCGGCATGCACCGACAGGCTAGTCGTCAACAAAGTATTAGTGGAATCGTTACAGTGCATTCACAATTTCATAAGAACTCTGACTTCTTGGCCCAGCTTAGTGAAACGAGCTGAAAAAGATGGTCCACAGACTTTTTGACTTGGTGAACGGGCACTAGCAGGTAGCCTAATTTAGAAATACAGCCCACATGGAAGCACACACTAGTGTCATTGTGACCTGACGACAGATGAAAGTCGCAAGATTACTCTGTTTAGCTCCACCAAAGTCCTGAAGGGTTACACTATTTGAGCCACTTCCCAAATGCTACATTCAATGAGTATATTATCTTTTTTTTCTGGGAAACAGTTAAGGCTGCTCTTGTGGCTCGATATCACAGTATGGAGACGCGGTTGACAGTGAACCCAAAACATTCAAAGTTGTGGGGCCAGAAAGCCCAAAGCACATTAACGTAATCAACACTAACGCGAAAAAGTTGGAGGCGAGAATAAGCAGTAATCGACGGTGATAATTCTCTGTAGTTCATCACAACAAGCGACCCATTTCACAAGCACATTTGATTTAAACATAAAAAATAATTGATTATAGCCGTTTTACCTTCATATTTCGTGGACATGGTGCTGATGTACTGACATTTATTTCAACAAATGTAAAACATTGCTCGTGTCACTGTGAATCCTTCTTTAGCTTTATCGAGGCTCATCAGAAGAACTTTAACCACAGTGCTCTGCTTGAAGAAGGGCCTCCCTGCTCAGTTCAGGATGCCACCCTTCTGCCCATAATACAACCTTTTAAAAAGCAATTTAAAAGCACATAATGAAACTGCGAGACCCACAGTTGCACACATGAAAACTACCACTAAATACAGTTCAGTGAAACATAACTATGCAGCATCAGCCACTGCAAAGGAGGGATTCAAAGCAAACGACTGGTCAAAATATTTCACATTGGGTTTATTCAAATAGCTGCTGTCAAACTTAAGCATTGGATGATAATCCAGTCTCGTGGAAGTTAATATAACTTACTGCAACAGACGGCAATAGGAAGACATTAGAAACATGGCAAAAACAGTAGAAAATATTCAACTGTGTAAGGTCAGTTTTTCCATTTTACATTACAAAAAATGAGTTTATCAGCATTACAAAATAACAGAGGCTGTACATATATTGCAAGGCACTTAAGCATCTGGTATTCCTATAGGGAATGATGTGCTAGGACCAGATGCTTAAATCAAATGCCTACACACTGTTTGCCAGAGCCACGTTAACAGTCTGGACTTCAGAGATATGAGAGGACTTCTGGATGATGCGGCTGGTGAGAGCGGGCCCCGCGGTGCAGCTCTGCCTCAGAGCAGAGGTGGGTCCTGTGACACACATCCTGTCCATGATAGTGGTCCTCGTTACTGAGAAGGGCTCTCTGGTGCAGCTCTGCGTTGTGCCAGCGCTGGGCACGGTCACACCGCTCTGGTCGGCTGTGCAGCTCTGCCCCTGCGCCAAGTTGGTCAGAGCCACGGCGGCGTGGATCTCCCTCCAGCCCTGACCGGCTCGTCTCTGCTGGCCTCGGTCCTGCTGCTGGTCCCTGTGAATGTATTAAAGAGAAACAGCTGTAGATGAAGTGGATTATTGAATATCACCACACCTCTTTCCTAAATTAACCTGGGGAAAAAACAGATGAAGCAATTCTAGAAATCTAAAGCAGAAATTGTGCATTTTCTTGGATATCTTTTCTTGATGTAAAGCCAGAATAATATGGATGAATTAGAGGTGGTGGTCCAATTTCAAGAACAACGTCCAAGAGGTGATTATAAATAGTATTAATTTTCACGATCATTAAAGTTTAAAAGTGCAAACAGCTGATTTGATTGCAGATTGAGCAATGCATAATTACACTTACCTGTCACATTTAGTTGAAGGATAGTCCATTGTATCTGCAAGACAGAAGAAAAAGACTCACCTAAATCCATGAATCAGTTTACTTGATAGCAGTGAAATTGCAAACAGGGAATACTCACAGGACAATCAGTGTTGGGTTATACTTTATGGCTGTATGTTAGTGATACTTAGTATTGTATGGGAGTTTTTAATTTGCCGCATGTGTGTGAGGTCATTTATGTGTGCATATCGCAAGTTTGTGGTACGTGTCGTGTCTGCCAACTACTTCACATCACCCTTCTGGTCCCCTGTACGCAGCTCTCACCTATGCGCCTGTCCACTGCTACCCAGCCTCGCACGCCAAAGGGTCCTCACGTGCACCGTGCAAGTGCACCAGTCTGCCTGTGCTCAGCTACTCTGGCCAAAACAAATGCAGTGCAGAGAATCTGATCGTGTCATGAGGACTGATACTGCGTTTTTAAGTTGGCAGCTCTGCTAGCACCTGTAAAGTTAGTCAATTGTGTGCCATTTCTTTTCCAAAAGCTGTCCCTGCACATCTCCATCTTTTTTGAGGCCTCAGCACTTGGTTCAATTTTGCCAACCATGGGGATTTGGGGGGAGGGGTTGGGTTCTAATGAAGGAATACCAGAGAACCTCTCTACATCTGTGGAAGAAGGGTCAGTCTTTATCTCACAATGCTCTGAAATGAAACTACAGTATCTCTGGCTATTTCAGAAGCAGGAGCAGGAGGAATATTATGTTGCCTGCGCAATTTCTGTTTGTGGTCTGCATAAGCGTGCATTATATGTAGAACATATTTTCCATTTCAGTATTGGAATATTGCCTTTTTCATTGGAGCAGATAGAAGCTGGTCAAGATTTTTCTTCAGAGAGCAATAGACAGGGAAATTAGAGGCCCACTGTGAAACACAGTCTTTCAATGCTAACAGCCCGAAACATCCCTGTCTCTGATTTCTTAAGCCAGGCTGGAGCCAAGAGCAACTACTTACTGATAGTAAATCATTTAGCTGTTTTATGCTTTCTTGCTACTGAACGTCCCTGAGCATTTCTCTCTTTAGCCATAACACGCTTTGCCAAGAAAGTACTTCAATACCTCTGTTGTATTTATTACCAAGTAAAAACATTGTTTTACCTCTGGTGAGTCTCATATTTACAACAGGGATCAGTTACAACAACATTTTAGAGCAGTAATGAAGTTGCTGACTGCTTTTTAGATATTATGTTGCACTGCAGTGGCGCAGTATAATTTAATGTTAGAGCTCATATCTAACCTTATTTGTTGAGAAATAAGGAATAGCTTGATATTTTGGGAAATTAACTTTGTTGCCGAGAGTTAGATGGTAAGTACTCAATTTCCCATGTGAAGCTACAGCAATGAGCCACAAGCTTAGCTTAGCTTAGCATAACACACGAAAACTGCTTCATTATTTAATGGACTACTATAATGCAGACGGTGTCGATCTTCTTGTCTAACTCTTGCAAGAAAGTGAAATGTATTTGAATTTGTACGAAACATATATTACACACATATATTATGGTATTTAGCTTTCTACTATTATCATAAATCTTATCTCATGTAACCCACTCACAATGAAATATTGTCTACATGAGCTGATTTAAATCTTGGATGTCCGCCCACAATATCTCTTTAAATTCCCTCATGACCCAAAGTCAGTGACTTTCAGTCAACTCACAGGTGTGTCCTTGGGATCCACGCTGGAAAACAACTAAGTTCTGAGAAAATATTATAACACCATATTTCATCAATGGGGATATGTATTTGCGAACAAGAGACTCCCCTCTCAGCATGCCTATTTTTATTTGAAACAAAATGGGTGGAAAACGCAGCAAGGCGTTTGTCCAGATATGTTTTTCGCTGCTCTGCGTCCAATAAAACATGATTCTGGTCACATTTATGGCTCTCCAGCCTTTTAAAGGGAAACACTGAAGTTGATGCAAGTACCATATTATATGGTCTAACCAGCCTCACATTTCTGTACAGTAAATAGTAACATCATTAACATATACTATTCCATTAGACTTTTACTGCCTGTGGGTTCCAGACTGATATGTTTAAAGTGTCCTTGTAAGACACTGTGTAGTGGCATCACTTATTAGTCCATCACTTGAGGTTTAGTGACTGCTTTAGCCATCTCCCGGGCAGAGTATAAACGTGTTAATGGTGTTAGTGTCTGTCATGAATCTGGCAGCTTGACTTTCCACTTCACCTCCACAGAGGAGCTGTACTGGGTTGCAAACACCCTTAATATGACCAGCAGGGATACATTAAACGTTTGCACAAACAGTTCAACAGCACTGCCCGGATAGTGTGTAATGACATCAAGAAACCTCATAATACACTCCAACAGAAATAGATTTTAGGTAAGAAAGTAATAACATGTTTGAAAGAACAGTGTAACATTCACATAAATGTGCTTATTTGCTCTCTTGCCTTGCACTAGATGAGAAGATTGATACCACTCATGTCAGTATGCTAAATATGAAGCTACAGCCAGCAGATGGTTAGCTTAGCTTAGCATAAAGACTGAAAATAGGGAAACAGCTAGCCTGGCACCTTTAAAGCTCACTAATTAACATGTTATGTTTAATTTATTTTTCCTTCGCGCATAACCCCCTGTAAAAAACCTCAGGTTTTTCAACCTGAGGTTTTTAAACTTCAATCTTTAAACGGAATAAACAAACAGATTTAAAGTGTCCTTCAGAAGAGCTCATAGGCAGATTGTGTTACCTTTGGACAGAGCCAAGCTAGCTGTTTCCTCCCGTTTCCGGTCTAAGTGCTAAGCTAAGTTGACAGTGCTGCTAGCTGTAGCTTCATAATTTAGCGTACAGACATGTGGGTGATGTTTTCTCATATTATTCTTGGCCAGAAAGCAAATACGTGTATTTCCCAAACTGTCAAGCTATTCCCTAAAATCAAAGTCAAATGAAAAGATGAAAATGTATTATCATTGTTTAATTCATATAAACGGCAATTAAAATATCTGTAAAATGTTACCATTGTTTAACAGTTTAAGCAAGACAGGATGCTTCATACAATATACAATTTCACTGGTTCACTATTTGTTTAAATATATATTACAAGCTTGTTAAAATTATGAATTATCCAAATTATTCAAGTTACCAACCTGCAGGCCAATTAGAGGTTAAACTGAGTTTCCCGGATGCAGATTAAGCGTTGTCACAGACTACAAAAATATCCATTAAATAACCTTGAGACTGGGACCAGGAATCAGTGTTTTCCAGGAAAGTGGTTCTAAAATAACATAAAAGGAACTTAAAGCATGCCTTGTTTAATTTGAGTGTCAAACTTGTAAGATACACTAAAGAGAAGAATTGGTTTCAGAAATCTTTTCACAACTCTTGATGATATATAAATTTAAATTGATTTTGAGTAGGTAAGTAACACTCTGGAGGATCAGCCTGCCAAAGCACACACGAGTCAAGGAAGTAAAGCTGTCCCCTCTAACACAGATGGGAAAAGCCAAATGGATATTAGTGATCTTGCCCTGTGTTGTCTCACAGCTGAGTGGCAGCTCTGACAGTCACTCTACGAGACGTCTTCAGTGCTTTACTGACAGACTGCTCCATTTCTACATTTGGCTGCGCTTTCCACTTCTCACCCTGGGAAGAATAAAGTCTCAGACATTCTGTAATTGTCCTTGAGACTGGACTGGACATTTCCACCATGGCAAGAAGTTGAAGCGGAACAAATGGCACATTCTAGTATATGGAAATGATATTTGCGGTGTGCAACGGCAGCCAGCACAAGCTCCATCCAATTTTAAAATGAGGGATTTCAGCGTCTGCATGAGTCTTTATTAGTAATGTTTGTAAAGGCTTTGGCTCCAGTACCTTAGCGGATTTGAGGGTTGTCAGTGTGCTGGTCTCCCTATAGGTCTGAAAGGGCACCCAGGTGTCAAACTCCCTCCCAGTTTCGCTGCAACTTTATAATTGAATCTCGCAGAGCTTCTGACTTTCAGTGGAATGCCAGAGATTTATTAATGTCAGGGAGCTCTGAGGAGCCATGTGGAAGTTTCTGTTCAGTCTGTTCTTATTTTACTGTACACTGCGGTGTGTTAAAAATGAACTGAGGGGAAGCAGGGTAGTTAAAGTGTCATTTTACCTCACATTCAACATAAATCTACAATTAACAAGGACGATGCTTTAATGATTTCCCTGGACAGGGGGTGCTATCATCTCTTTTCCTCCCAATGTTGTATTTGATTGCTTAACTTGCCATAATTCTAGGTATAATCTGAGTGTTTCTATTCTATATCTATCTGATTCTATTTCCACATACTGAGTGCAGATTTGGAGTTAAAGCACAGTTTTCCTCTCCTCTAACTGCTTTAATGTGCGATATCGCCTTGCACGGTGGCAAAAACTGACATCTCTCACCCATGTGGTAGACAAAGTTGGCCTCAGTCTCATAGGACGAAGCCGGGGAGACGACATCTCGATCACATTCATTGGAGCTGAACGACTCAGAGTGGCTCCTCCTCTTGCGGGACGAGGTGACGGCTTCAGCCTTCGCCGCCATCATGTGTCGCAGGGTGTCGTTCAGGTACCGGTTCAGTAAACTGCTTTTGTACTTGGATGGAGGCGAAGCACTGTCGTCACTGTTGGCGGAGTCTGCCATGGCGAGGACACTGCGTTGTTTCTGGAGCACGCTCTTGTGGGAAGATGACCTGCCAAAGTCTGATTGGCTGATAGGAGTTTGTAAGGGGCATTCTTCATCTGCAGCAAAGGAAGCAATCATATGATTCTTTAAAATCTTTTCATAATTTCATCTATATAATTCTGATAATTAAGTGATGAACTTATATATTGTGGCCTGTACCATCAGAGTCAGTGTCATCACTACACACGCTCAGTCGCTCAGCGTTTCCCTGGATGTATTTATTGTACAGTTTGATCCTTAGTGCCCAGCTCAGGTCTGGCTGTCTCACTGTATTCTTCAGCCTCCGCCGGGCGTTTGCAAACCAGTTCGAAACCTGCACAGATGCACCTTTTTACCAGACAGCACTGGCTTCATTTTAACTAACTTCATAATCAACACATCCCTGAAATTGCTTTTCCTTCCTTCCACCATCAGCTCTCTCACCTGCACTAGTGTCATATGTGAGCCCAGGGCCAGCAGGACCTTCTCCGTCTTGGTGGGGTAAGGGTTGTCCCGGTGTTTGTACAGCCAATGTTTCAGTGGCCGGGCCATGTCCTGCAGCACCTGTCTCTTGTGGCGAACTTTGACCCCACCCAGACGAGACCTGGAGGAATCAGAAAGTGTCTAATAGATTCACAAGGCCACCCACAATCCCCTCTATAACATTTATACATGGGACATGATGCTAAATTATTTCTGTCTGTAACTGTAAGGTGTGAAGAACTGCAAACAACTATTGAACTATGTATGTAATGCCTTTACATAATGTATGACATGATACATATAATGTAAGGTTAGAGCATTATCTTATTTGATATGATTTTGAAATACTGCTTTTTAAGTGTAAGTGCCTTAAGATACAGTACATACAGAATACATATACAACTGCAATACAAAATACAACCTTGTTTAACTGTTCATCATGCCATGAAAAAAATATTTCCAACACAGACAAAAAGGGCGTACCCATATCTTTTGTACTTGATAGGAGAGCTGTTTTCAGTGGTGTCCTGGCATCGCAGCAGGTCTGTGTTGTCCCCATCTGTTAAACTGCTCTGAGGTAAGTCTACACAGTCCAGTCTGCTCCTCTCTTCTACTCTCCTGTTGTCCTCCAAATGAAGCAGAGTGTCAGACTTCATCACAGCAACTTTGTTCATTGTTAAACACAGAGTTTTCCCTCAATCAACAGGTGCATCAGTAGACTTCCAGATGTAAATAGAAGCAGCAGGTTCCCATCCTGGACACACTTGATGTAAAGGGAATTTTAAAAAGGGTTAAAAAAATGTTCCTCGCTGTTCTTCCTGTGCTCACAGTAGCAGGGACTGAGCAGTCCTGATGGTGACAGACTCTTGTGAGAGAATAATGTTTGAAAAGTCAGAGATGTTGTCTGGTTTAGTTGAGCTGTGTGAGGAGAGTTCAAATAACCTGCTGCTCCACCGCCTATTGGCTCTCTCGACGTCCAATCACTTCTTTGGAGAGCTCTGTGAGGAAAAGCTTGCGGAGCAGCAGCCCCAGTAGCACCCCAGCATATGAAAAATATTGCACATGTAAGAATATCGGCAAATGCGGTCATTAGATTTACTAGTGAGATTTTTTCTGGTGTGACTGCAGCCTGTGCTAAGCAGTCCGACATGCTCTCATATTTTCTACATGAGGCATATGAATCTCTCGTGGTTTTACCAAAAATTGTGTCAGCAAATAATACATGTTTCACCAGAGGATTCTGGAAATTTATGGGTGTAATTACACGGTTGCTAATAACCAGCAAAACCACCAAACTGTGCCGCGTGTTAGGCAGTGGATCCTGCTGAGTAGAAATGGATTTCAGTACAAATTGGCTCATAATGAAGTCAACACAAACACTGGAAAATGAAACTGATCCCTGCCTATATGATCCCGAGCCAGTGTTGCACATATAGTTGACAGATTTTTGAGTCTGAAAGTGTGTTAGAATGTGCATTTGAGTGACAGAATTGTGCATCTTTTACACTGTCTGCAGTGTGCGCTGGGATAATCACCCATTATGCTCATGTTTGTCTCCATTTTGGAGCAACAGGGACTGTGAACACTTATAAAGACTGTGTCTGACAGAAGCTTAGTGTTGTCATTAGTGTAACTATATGACAATATGTGGGCACTGGGCCCAGTATTTGAAGACTCAGTGGTTAAACTTTAGCTGTCACCCTTGTATGTTTTTCCTCTTGACATCCACAACCCTCCTATGTAAGACTGTTTGGATCTACAGTAATGACTTTACCTTGGCACAATTCATAACTTAATCATCTTTAAGCAAACGTCGGTTGATAAAATGGCGTTTTTTCCTGCCTAATGATGAAACTTTTTAAGGTTATGGCTAAAATCCGAGCAGCACTTGTTCAACCGTTAAACACATTAAAGGACTCCATAACTCGTCCCTGTTTATAATTCAGCAGTATCAGTGGGGAGGTTGAGTTTCAATGGTTTCAGAGCTGAAAAACACATGGAGCAGTATCATCCCCGTTAGGTGCAGTAAATTCCTTGCTCACATTCCTCAGCAGTGGTTGGAGAATGCTACACGCTATCACACACCATTTACTCTTGTCCCTCTGTGATATGTTCACCGTCTCAACTGTTGATATTAGCTGAGAACACACCTACATTCGTCAGCCAGGAGACCTGTAAAAAACACTGCGGGAGGACATATATCTCTTTTTGTTTGGATAGTTTGGCACTTGTGTGTGTGTGTGTGTGTGTACGTGTGTGTGTGTGTGTGTGTATCTAGCAGGTTCCCAAATTCCAGGCCTATCCAAAGTGCCAAAAATCTTGCAAAATGTGTGTTGGAGAAACTGATTGTATCCTCAAATATCGTGAACATTTACCAGATTTAGATCTTGCATCATTCCTAATTCAGTAGAATCAAAGTGAGGATTATTAATCATACTTGTGGAATGCTTTTCATGCTGTTACATGTTGCTGCTGTACGTACTAAGACTTTGTTACTTTTGCCACACAGTTGGTTGCTTTAAAGGTGCACAAATCTATATTTTCATATTAGCAATGGATCAAATGACTGTGTGAGAGGTGTTGTAGTGACAAACCCACAGATAATTATCGGTCAACTCTACTCTCAGTTTTATGAAGTGTTTTAGCGTCTTTCAGCCCATTGTTTTTGTTTTATGACTCACAACTTTTCAGTTTTGTTCCACTCTGACTGCTCTTATAATTTCCATATGCAGCTGTTTTAAAGCAAAAAAGCTCTGATAAACCTACTGTATACTACCTAAACTGCACCAAACAACTAACTGGTGAACATAACATCAGAGAATCATATATCTGGCTCAGGAGTCGGTGTAGACAAAAAACTGAGCTAAAAGGAAAGTGAATAGTATACATACATTAGGTAAAAAAAACATTTCAAAAGAATTCTAATGTTGCTCTATGTCTCGATGAATAGACAATTCTTGGCTAACATGTTCAATATAATAATAAAAAAATGTAAATATTGTGTTTATTGCTTTGCGCTGCCCCAAGTGGCCAAAAGAAAATCAGTTAATGTGACATAAAGACATCATCACAGCTGACAGCAAATCGACCACAAGCAGAAAACATGTCTTCTGGTGACGTCAGGTACGTGTGTTCACTTCTTGTTTTACTTTTGTAATAAAATCAGTGAAATGTTTCTCTCTGGCTTGCTAGCTTGAAGTATAACAGTTAAAAGTTAAACTACATGTTAGTATGTCACAGACAACTGTGTCATAAAGCCAATGAGCGCAGTGGGTAATGTTAGTTCTACAGCAATCCTAAGTTTGCTAACATTAACTAAATTTAGCCACCATAAAAGTTCCTGGTGACACCAGACCAAGTAAGGCTGATAAAACCCATTTGTTTTATTGCTTATGAATTAAACTTTCTATTTGTAAGAGGAAGATTGTGTTATTACTTTAAAGCTGCATAGTCTGGCTTTAATGCATCAACATTAGCAAACAGGAATCTGTTGACGATTCGTTCAATTTGTAGTACTCTGTAATGAACCAAAAACCTTTTCCCCTTCCTGCTTTAGGTTCGTATAATCAACCCCAATATACTTTCAGCATATATCTTACTGTGTTGGTTTTTTAAAAGTTATGAATATCTCATGCAGAGGTGAAGATATTGTTTCACATCAGTCATATTTATTTTTACATACTTCAAATAGACAGTTACATGATTGAGCCAAATTATCCAAGACCAATTGACATCATAGTTCTGTGTAATGTTTGAAGTGGGAGCTGTAGTGAACATTAAACGGTGGGTTTTCATTGGATCACTCCGGTGTCTTAAATGGCATCGTTATGATCTCAGAGGGTGCCTGCAGATTCTCAGTGGTGTTATGAAATTATACTGCCACGCTTTGGCTGAGGTCTTGCTTCAGGCCTGGCAGAAGTGTGACTGTTGTCCTGACAGTCTGGTTTGTGTGTTTTGGTGATCAGGAGGCATGTAAACACACCAATGAGTGCATCTGCACTCATCCATTTGCCCCACTGTCTTCTTTGTGTTCTCAGTTTTGTTTGACACCGAGCCTGCCAAAGTAAAATAAATACCTGAAACTAAAAGGCATGCTCTTCATCCCTGCAGCACAATCCACCATGTAGAGCCTCACTGTGCTTTTACAGTATGCTTTTATGTGTGGTCGTAACTTTATCTCTGTACTTCTGCGAAGGCCCAAGTCCCATGAAAGCCATTACGGACTCCCCACATCATGCAGCTCCCTCTTCCTCCCAAACACGACATGATAGACACATTAACACTCCTTCACACCCAATTGAGCACAGCATCCAAAAAGAGGAAGGAAACACCATGAATGTAGAGGAATGCAGCCATTAAAAAGAATTAGATTAAGCAGCTTGGGTGAAGGAGAACAGTGGAATCTGCAGCCGACAGGCAGCTGTGATGCTCAAATATGAGTATTTATTAATGTGGTGTCACTAATGGTGGGTTTCTGCCAATTATTTTTAATTGCCTCAGTATGTTTTTGTATAAAAAAAGACTTCATAATTAATGGTCCATAATAGAGTTTATTGTCAGCGTAGGGTACTTAAAAATACACAAATTCAAGCCTTAAAAATATTCAAGTTTCGACAGTGACTATTACAATAATTGTAGAAAGTCCTCATAAACAATATGTGCACAATTCTATATCTTACAGCCATACAACAGGTTTTCCTACTTCTTCATCTACAGTCTAATTGTTATCTTGTTTGTGTCCTTATTTTGTACAGCATGTTGTTGGCAAAATGTCTCCCTGACTGCTACTAATAATATTTCTCTGGTGTACATTACAGTTAATTGAAGTGCAGCAGCTGTCAGAATAATTACATGCTGATGTTTGCGACTTGGCAGGGAAAGATTACACTTAGCCACAAGCTCTGGAGAGTTTTCTTTTTTTCTTCGTCTTCTTCTTCTGTGTCCTGCGAGCCGACGTTTCTTCAGCCAAATGCCAACAGAAAAACTGGCTCTGAGACAGACGGAGGGAGAGAGAGATGGATTCTGTTTGCCTAATTAGATACACACTAAGGGACAGTATGGAAAACTGTGGTAATCACAGGACTTGTTTACAAATGGAAAAATATTTAAAATATGACAAAAATTAAAACTTGTACATACAATTATTTTGTCCTTCTTTTCTTTTTTCTTTCTTTGTGAGTTCAATGTTCAAATCCAGCTGTCTAAGTGACCACAACTTCTCCGTGCTTTTGTTGGTGAGGAGCAAATCCACTCTGCAGGAATCCACTGGACTTCTGCCTCTTCTACCTTCTTGAGGTCTGCCTTCAGCTCTCTGAACGCCACCGCAATATCGCCATTAACAATCACCTTGTCAAACAAGTGACCGCACTGCCTCTCCATGGTCTCAGCCAAGTCAATCATGTCCTCAAAATCCTCCTCCTGTGGCAAGAGAACACCTGGGTAAATGAAATCTAGTAACAAGATGCTACATTCAGCTCTATTCAGCTTTTCTTTTCGTTGTTTGAATTGTGTGGCCTTTGATTAACCATCAAGCAAAAGATGAAAAGAATCTGCATATTAAAGGAACACTTAAAAAGAACTGATTAATGATGATTTCATTGTTAATCTGACAAATACGGTTGATGGAAGGCTAAAGCCTGGCCATATGGTGACAAAAAACATCTTTAGAGAAACAGTTCTACAATAATCTGCACATACTGTAACGTAACAGGACATGGAACGGATCCCCATGACCACTCAACTATACAGACCGAGGCGTAGCACATCGTTACGTGCTGAGAGTAAAGGATAAGAGGCCTTTTCACAAAAGCTGTAGTATGAGTTGAAAGCAGCACTATAAGATATGCTTGGACTACATAAGGGCTGTGGTGCTTGGCAATGGGCAACCTCCACCCAGGCTGCAACACAGGTGTGTGACCTTGTGGGTTTAATAAGGTCCAACATGGGCAGCTAGGGTCAAACAGTGAATGAGAAGCCAGATGGGGATTATGAAAGTGACCTAGCATCTTTTTGTCATGTCTTAAATACATATATGCTCCCACTTTGAGACAAGTGAACACAAACCAACCATAGCAACATAAAAAATGAATTCCGCCCTCTTTTAGTCATTATTTCAATCCATCTCATGTACACACAAGATGTAACCCGCCAGCTTCCGGACAAAATGTACTCACCTATACGTTATGGAACAAGAAGCCACCCACCAAGCAGCTGTAACTCCCCCTGTCTCTTAAACGTCTCTTAAACGCAAACCACAGGGTCAACCATGTGTAATGCAAGGTGTCCACATGAGTAAGGGAGAATTAAGGCTAGGAGGGTGTTTGCCCTCACACCGCCCTGCATGTTACAAGACATGGAACAAGCACCTGACTTTACACACATATACCTGATGTGTTTTGCCTGTTTATGTTATAGTGTCTCTTACTGAAAAGATCCTGACTGAGTTCTTGTCTTCTTCGCCGCAGAGGAATTTAGTTCTCCGTCTGGTGAGGCGTAGCTCCTCTATACGTGGGGGCTTCACGAACACCACGTATGGTTTGAATTCAGATGTGTACACATGCTTAATTTTCTGTGGTGACAAAGACAAAACACGAGGTTAGATGAAGGTAGAGAAGTAAGTATTACTATATTGGTACAATATGTTGTCTCAACACACAATAAAAGAATAAAACAAGATTTCAGAAGATTGGCCCATTGGTTCAATCAGTCTTCGGCATGAAAACACAGAAAATTCCCTCTTGAGATCTACACATGGTGTGAGTCTACTAGTATTATTTCAAACGTGGCACAGGGAACACTTGTAAGAGCTCTTAAACTAAATGTGAATCGTCTTAAATGTTGCAAATGACTATGGCAGTTCTGTGTAGATGATTAGTAAAATTGATTATTTAAATGATTGGTTTGAACCAAGATAAATTACTTTCCAAACTGTATTTCATGTACAGGCAATAATGTGCAGCAAATTAACAGCCTAAAATGAAAATCACTTCATGTATCAGAGTACTTGTAACTGCTAATTCCCCCTGTTGACTAATTGAAGACTGCTACAGTATGTGCTTCTTCTGATACACATGGAGTCACCGGTCCCTACTTGTTTGCAGGGACCTTCATTAGCAGGTTGTAACACATGGATGTTTGTGCCATCCCTCCTCTGCACAGGTACCCTAACAAACCAGTAGCATGTGATCCCTCACTGGTTTCCCACAATGCAAACGCTGCCAATTAAGTGTTTGACGGTGGGCGCCACTGCCAGGAATTAAACCCTGTAGTTGTCAAAAACAGGCCCTAGGAAACTTCAATATTATTTAAACATTGACAGTCATTACTGAAAAGGCAACCGTCACAATTGTTTGTGTTAGTATTCAGCACCAGTTTAACCAGAGACAGAAAATTTTTTTTTGATGGTATAATACTCACACTAGGGTGCACATCCAGGAGGCACACCTTGCCCTCAGCCATCACTCTGTGCACAGAGTCTAGACTTGTTCCATAGTAATGTCCATTGTATTTCCCATATTCAATAAACCTAGAAACAGGGACAGACACAGACAGGGCACAGTATAAAATGGTAATCAAATAGCAATAGAAATGGTGGACATCACTCTCGTGGAAAGGGAGGGTAAATGGGACTATTTTTAACACCATGGGAAAGGAAACCTCAGGAGCGACATCTGCATAGACAGTACCTATGATTGAGAATGTCCTCTTCAAACATGTGAATTGATACAAAGTGATAATCCACCCCTTCATTCTCCTGCCTTCTCTTCTCACGTGTGGTGTCTGAAAGAGAACAGGACAGAAGGCTGACGACAGCTTGAAAAAGATGAGATGTGTGTGCAGGAGGTAAAGGTGATGTCTGTCTTACGCGGTACAGTGACGCCATAGTGGTCAGGGTCGGATATCAAGAGCCTCCTCTTCAGTTCATTAACGCCGACGCCGTTGGGCCCTGGAGACAAAGATCAAAACACTGTGTTTTGTACATGGGTATTCATATCAGTGTGTACTAATGTTTTCCTCACGACAAGTCCAACATCAAATAGGTTTAGTGATCTGGTGACACATCTGTCTTTATCATCAGAGAAGGAGAAAGGGAGTGAGAGAGTCAGACAGACAGAGCTCTGATTTCATACTGATTTCAGTCTGAAAATGATTCTCTAACCAGCCTCGCTCTTTTTCTCTGCCTGTGTCTTTCTATCGTACACCAGAGGCTCCTATACCCTCTGGAAAATCCATAGCATCACATCTAAATGTGACATCTGCAAAGCCACACAGTATCAGTGTCATTATAGTGTAGGATGCACAGGATGAAGCACACACACATGCTGCAGCATCTGGGATTTTCTCTTTTTCTTTTCTAAAGCAGGTTTCTTCAGCCCCATATTGCATCAGACTCTAATGGAGCGCCGTCTCAAAGTAGGATTCCTGACATACCTGCCTTTTCCATCACAGCGTTGCATGAGCTCGATACATTACAAAATATCAAGTTTATAGACTCTCCACTCTTACACTGCTGATGTCTTTCACAGCTGCTGCACAGAACTGGAGAGGAGCATCATCAGGCTACTTTCTTCTAACCTTTTTTTTTCAAGAGTTACATGATCTGTAGGGCTTAGAGTGGCTGGCAGTCACTTTCACCAACTTTCCCGGGGCATAACGGTCTATTGTTTCATTCAAAGTGCATTTGCAATGCAAACAAAAAAGGATATATTTCCAACCTGGTCAAACGTTATCCAGCTGGTGCTGTTTTTGTGATCCAGGTTTTGGTTTTCCTGTCTATAACTCTCATTGCCAATAAGCTATATATTCTTAATGATGACCTCCGGTCAATGAAGAGCCTTCACAGCAGACAGTAAAACGTAATCCAGAGTCGGGGTAAGCTCCAACTCAATTAAAGAGGTCTAAATCTAAATCCAAGCTGTCTTAACTGTTCTAGTTTGATGATGGAGCACTTGGCTGACATTATGAGGGATCTTATTCACAATCCACTCATCCTTTTCTCTACATCTATCTATCATTTGTCTCTTCTCTAGCTGGTTTTGTTTTTACACCTCTTCAGTTCATTGTGTTTCTCTCCTCTCTGCCTTTCAATTTTCTTTCTCTCATCTTCCGTCTCTCCTCTTCTCTTCTTTCTTCGATTTCCCTCGGTCACAGATGACCTACAGTTGTATCGTAATATGACATTAAAAAGACCTTCAGCGGGGCTCAATGTAAGATTCCCTGGGGAGAGATATAGCTGAAAAATACATAGAGCAGGCCTGCAGGATTGGCAGAGAAGTGGATCTGGGGTGGGCCACTAGGTAACTTAAGAGAACACAATATATTCTGACTTGGACTTTTCTGACAGTGTTTACATGGGTCTGATGGGAAAGAATTGTTCTTGCACTCAAGAGTGGGAACATAAATCTTCATCAATGCATTACTTTTTCTTTTGATCAACAACAGCTTCAATAATATTGTCCTTTTAGTGAATGGGATCACGTTATT
The DNA here is from genome assembly GCF_004916995.1 of Morone saxatilis. Lineage (NCBI taxonomy): Eukaryota > Metazoa > Chordata > Actinopteri > Moronidae > Morone > Morone saxatilis. Next base: position 18,519,434 of record NW_023339796.1, on the reverse strand, counting down.
TAGATTTTTTATATGGACAAAAAAGGCAGTGGGATAATATAAAACAGAAGACAATGTGCATTACTGTGCACATCACCACACAGTGACTACAGTGTTATAAGCTTTATAACATGAGCTATATAGCAATGTTACAAACATGTACAAGCTTTTGGCATTGTGTTTCTTTCCAAACAAGATAGGAACTTGCCCGCTTCTTTACACAGCTGTACGTTCAGCTCATACGTACCAACCAGAACGACCAGACGGTGTCTGTCCTTGGGGTCTTTGTAATAGGGGATCACCTCTATGTAGGTAGGGGGTCGAACGGAGCCGTGTACCCCTGTGCTCCACCTCCTGGAGCGAGCCACTTCTCTGGCCCAACTGCTCTTTCTCCCAAGTCGAAAACTCCTTCTTAAACCAGCTGGAAAAGAGAGAGAAAGTCCTCAGACCTGCCAGGTGTGTTTCTGAAAACCTAGCAGGAGGACGTCCTCAATATGACAGTCCTAAAACCTGCGTTAATTCATTTTTTGGCCACTTAAATACAGCACAACACAATACCTGGCACATTATTGGCTTATAAAGTTGGTATGGTGAATGTGTTAAGAAACAGTCCCCAACTAATTTACACATCCCAAAGAAGCAGAACAACATTAGCAGTCATTTGGAGTCACATTTCTGTGTAAGTCTCAGTCATGTAAGTCTATTATATACTCTCCTTTTAGCCTCCACCAGTTCCTGAAAAAATATCTGACTCTAGCTAGTTGCTAACTTTCTCTGTCTGCCATTTTACCATGGGTAGGTAGCATACAGTGGGGCATACAGTTTTAAAGCTTTTTCTCTAATAACAGTTGCCTGCTATGGCTGAAAATGAGGTTGATGAGAACAGTTAACCAAAAAAGTTGTGGGCCGTAAAACCAAAATGATAAGCTGAAAGAGGCTAAAGTGGTTTGTAAAGCAAGTGCAAAGTCAAAGTTGGACTCCACTTGATTAAAAGTGTGAACACTAGAACTTTTAAGCACTGTTAAAAAGCACCAGTGATACCCAGATGACAACAAGGGCCGCAGCAGAAGGGAAAGCTACAGTAGGAATGAAAGAGTACAGCACCATTTAACAAACCATCAACACTTCCACCCAAACTCTGGTGTCAAGCACACCCTAAACAGCACAAATCTCCGTCAAGAGACAACAACTCAGTCAGTCACGCGCCGCTTGTAGGCTGTCTGACAGCCAGCGTCTGCCATGCGACTGTGGTCTAGCCTGGCTTGGCAGGCTCGCTCTTTTTCATGATGTTAACTGCTCCTAAGTGATGTTGCCAGGCTTTCTTTGACGTCAGCTGTAATTTCACTTTGTAAGCATATCTGTCCATTTCCTCTCCGGGCTTCATTCTAAGAAACATGGCACTATGAGTAGAAATTTCAAACTTTTGTTTACATGGAATTTAAACTGATGATTTCACTCAGAAATGTGAAGGGGTAATACATACTGTATGAACCAATGTTACACAGCAAAAGAGAAATCTTATTTCCTACAATGAAATAAGGTCTAGAGTGAAGCATTATGTAATTGTCAATCTTAAGTAATTCTGGCAGTGAAATTCTCATCTGTAATTGAAAATGCTCTCAGCCATAAAACCTTAGTTCTTTTTTGGAAATGCTACAAGACATTTATGCTTCACTAGACAGTATGAAGTAAGGGTGAGAGTAGAGATAAGACTGAGTAGAGAGCGATGACATGCAGCACATATAAAATGTCAAGATTAAATGATATGAGCCACAACCGGCAGTTTTCAGTATAAAGCATCATAGTCACACTGAGTCCATTTAGGGTGCTAAAGTGGTATTTTATAATGCAGTTTTACCAAAATTGATACCACTCTAATATCCATTAATAAGTCACATACAATATCGGAGTTTGGTAGTTATGAGAGGGATTTTAATTAACTTCTTTTATATTAGAAGGCAGAAAGTATTTCGCACAATGTTAAACTATTACTTGTAACCAGACAGATAACCACAGACAATATTAAAAACACAGTCAGTGAAGGCCCTCTATGTACAAGCTGTTGGCCTGTTTTTCTCTTCTTCACAATGCCTTTACTGACTTTAATGACTCGTGTATCTACACATAGTATTCCACTATTTCCCTTCTCTTTCACTCACTCTCTCCTATGATTACTCTGCATGAAGTCATTTGGTCGTGCAGCATAAAGGCTTACATGCCAGACAAAGAGGAAACACAGAGTCTGAACCGCACGTCCTCAGGTGGAAGCTGGCCTGAGATAAGATGAAATGCAGATTATTAAATGCACATGACTCTTAAAACTGATATAATGCAACATCTGTAATTACCTTGCCTTGTACAGACGTAAAGGAGCCTTTTTACAATCAGCCTTGAGTGCATGCCCCATATGAACATCCTACACTGCTCATACTGTATGCACACACATTATATCAAGCACATCATATCCAATCCATGAGATCAAGACAAATGGGATAAATGGGAAGGCTAAAACCACATTTGCTGTTCCAGTCCTCTCCCACAAATCTCCAAACCACAAAACTACATCATCATATGAACTGGTTTGTTCTGAAAATATAACCAGGATCTCCTTTAGTTGCTGTTTTTTCTCTATCTAGTTTTATTGCTAAGCTCAATATCTATTCAATAGTGGTAGAAAGAAACTAAGTACATTTACTCAAGTACTGTATGAAAGTAGATTGAGGTGCTTGTACTTTACTTCCATTTGATGCTTGCATTTATCTGATAACTTTAGTTACCAGTTACTTTACAGATTCGGATTAATAATGCAGAAATATATTGGGACATTGGGACATTCAGCATACTTTTGGAATTGAAGTATATTTTATGCAAATACTTTTGTACATTTACTTAAAGGTCTAGTGTGTAACATTTCTCAGGATCTATTGGCAGAAATGGAATATAATACATAGGTATGTTTTCATTAGCGTATGATCACATGAATGTAGGAATCAGGTCACCTTCCATAGAGTCTGCCATACTCCATCATATTTTGTAACCCAGGAAGGACAAACTAAACACTGGCACTAGAGAGAGGCATTTGTTTTTCATGACCACCGTAGTTTCTCCTTCGCACTTGGAAGGGGAGAGTGAAACAAGGGAGTTGCAACTCTCTGCACCTACTGCCACTAAATCCTACAAACTGGACCTTTAAACTTGAGTTTTGAATGCATGGCTTTTATTTAAAATATAGTATGTCCACACTTGGGAGTACTTCTGCCACCGCTGACATTCAATATATGTGTGTTGTATTGTCTTTCATCACACTGGTCCCTTTTCCAGTGTCAGTGGGATTTGAAAAGTCAAACATCTCACCAATGTGGATCCCTGTTATAGCTCCGTAGTCTACATCCTCCACGACTGGAAAAACAGGAAGACAGAAGAGGAAAGAGTGAGGAAATGGTGGACGCTAACCACAAGGGGATGATATGTGCATTGCTCTGAAATTTCATACTCCAAATATTAGCGTATGTTCTGACCCAAATGTCCTAATATTTTGCTTTGGAAATTCTAATAATAGTTTTATTTAGAAATGATATCCACAATTTAGAAATATTAATAACTACCTTACTCTTACAAAGTGATTGCTCGTGAAAAACTAGCACATTACAGCAGGCCAGATACTTTAAACGTGCTTAGTTACAACAAAGGAACATTTAACAGAATCCTCTCTATTTTGGAAATGTGGTACAGGGATCATTACACGATTATTATTTTTGGATAATTCACCCCTTTAAATCTTTAAAAACCCCAAACCAAAGCCTAAAGTATAAATGTGTAACATATCATGTAAAATATGCTGAAGGTAGTTTTCAAACAGTAAATTCAAACAGACAGTACCTTCCGCCTCATCTGTGGAGCATGTGGAGAAAACAAAAGCAGTGAGTACAACAGGAGGGCAGCAGAGCTCAACCATGACCATGACCTTGACCGTGAGCTTCAGACATGACCTGTCACCTCTCAGCTTTGCACTAAAAGAAGCTCCAATATGTTTATTGGAAAGTGTTAAAAGGTTTTATTCTTTTCAGGTGTGGGGTTTTTATGGGTAAGCGTGGGCTCATCACCTGGAGGTTTGACTCGTCGAGGCTTGAACAGCGCTTTTGGTCGCTGTAGCGCAACTCTCCTGTAGAAAGCCAAATAAAACAAGGCTGAATCAAAAAAGGACTTCATTAAAAAAGGCTTATAGATATGCTCTCAAGTGAGTCAACATTTTGCTATTGACTAAAAAGCATAAAATGACAACCTCTCATGGAGCTGCTGCGAGGGGATGAGCCCTGCCCGAGTGCTGCTGTCCCCGAGGTGACAGGCCTGCCACCATGTGTCATCCTCCATGCTGACAATCTGGAGGACGTCGCCCCTTTTAAAGGCTACAGCTGCATCCTTGCACGGAACAGCGGGATCCTCGTCAGGATCATAGTCAAAAAGAACCCGCAAAAACAGCTGAGGAAAGAAAATCATTTAATGTTTTTGCCTACAAAAAGACAAACAGGTGACCAAGGAAAATACACATCTTATCCATTAATTCATTCTTCTCCTCTCCTACTGCAGCTTTGTGAACTTCCTTTGTATCCTGGCAATGAACATCTTCATCTGGGGCTTTTTCACATATGTTGGTGTCATTTTTGAGAAATTACCATGATCATAGAAAATAATTTGTCTTAATCCTTTACAAATGCTCCCTGCTCTAACAGTTTCCAGCTTGGACATCCACTCCATGTATGTGGTGGTAATGACCTAGAATTCTTCCTAAACAAAGAGGATTGTGGAACTTTTCCACATAAGGAGTGTATGGATTCATTGTTAATTTTAAATTGAGTTGATGCAGCTCAGCACATGTGATGAATGCTTAATGAAATAAATTGTAGTGAAGTTCGCGAGTGTCTTATCCTTGACTGTCTGATTTGAATTTAGTTTTTGACAACGCACTGCTGCAGTGACAGCATTGTGGCAAAAACACAAAATATAACCAAACACACAAGATACCACTGATTTCATCTCTTTTTACTGAAACCAGGTGGGCAGCTTTCTCCGTGCAGCAGATTGCATGCTAACGTAAAGTACACACAGCACGGAATATGTGTTGTTAATATTTACTGTACCTTCTTCTTATTTGATGACATTTCTTCCTTAGAGGAGGCAGGAATGATTTTGAATCGAACTTCACCCTGAGAACGAGCCTGTGCAAGAACAGTTGCAAGAAGCAGTTTATATTTTGGGGAAAATATTAAAACTTCTTATTTTCTTTCTTGCCGAGAGTTAAATGAGAAGGTTGATACTACTCTCATGTCTGTATAGTAAATATGAAGCTACACCCACCAGCCAATTAGCTTAGCTTATTATAAAGACTGGAACCAGGGGAAAATGACTATTAGTTGGTTGGGGGGGGGGTTTAGCTAGCTGTTTTCCCCTATTTGAGGTCTCCTGGCTGAAGCTTCATATTCTTTTACAGGGTAAGGCTGTTTTCTTCCTGTCAACAAATCCCCCCCCCCCAAAAAAAGAAAAGAAAACAGATTCTACTAACAAGGACTGTCTGTGCAGCCAAGGCCTGACATATCCTCTGTCCCATAGAGCTCCATTGTTGTCCAAAAACTATTTTAACAATCAATGATCCACAGCGTTGCACTGGGGGACATCATGAACATGGGCACTGTAGTTAATTTCGAATCAATCCAAAATACACAATCCTGCTCCTGTACATGCTCAATAGTGCATCGAGTATGTATACAACAACAGCAGGAAATAGTCCAAAACAAATGAATTATTTACTTAATTTGAGTAGCATTTGATAAAAACTACAGTGCCCAGCTATTTTAGGGAATAACTTAAGTATAAGTATATTTATATGTAGTGACCTGTTTTTAATGTTTTAAGCCTTCAATACTAACATAAAGGTTCGGAGCTGAGAGCCACAGACATGATAGAGAAGTTGAAAGGTATTGGCTGAGGGACTGACTGTTCTTCTCAAGAGATTTGTTGACGATAAGACAACTATATCAGCCTTATCCTATAAGCGACAACATTGAAAAGAAGAAAGGAAAAGGTGAGAGCAAGAGGAGAGAAGCAAACAGAGACATCCAATGAGGTGGTAAGACTAACCAGAAGAGAAAGGACTTCCTTCGGTTTCCTGTGCTCCAGTGGGACTCCATTCACCTCTTTCAGCTCATCTCCTTCATGGATCAGGCCTTCAAAGTGTAGGAAATATATATGGAAATGTATACCACATGCTCCTCTCTGTAACATTTATATTTACTATGCATCATCAAAATAATACAACATAATGGAAAGATACAAGGAAATGCAGAGTGGACAAAACTGTAGAGTTTATCAACTTACCGCTTTTATCAGCTGCTCCTCCTCTCATGATCCTCGCCACAACAATCGCCCCAGTGGATTTATCCTTCTTAATTGTTGCCCCCTTGAAGATGGTTATTAGTGAATGAAAGGTGGATGGACAAACAGAAGACAAACAGAGGCAAAGAGGTCAAGCGGTGGACTGTGAAAATAACATGTTGATTTTATTACAGTCCAGACAAGATTCTTATTTAGATTCACTTCATTCCAGGGAAGGTTTTTTGTATCAGGATGGGACTATTTAGCCGGCTGCCTTCATGTAACACACAAAGCGCTGGAAAAGGTTATCCAAATCAGCATTATTTTCAACAGATGTTACTGATGTGGAGCAAATCGCAATGGAAAGAGCATCTTATGTAGTTGACTACAATCAGCTCACGCTCGGGTGTAACCCTGTTGTCTGGAAAACGGGAACATGCTGGATCGATCAAAGAGACCGTGTCAGAAAAAGGTCAGTCCCCCTCCAATCTAGTTTTGGGATCAATACAAAAGTATGTTTTTTATTATTCATCCCCCCTGAAAGCTCAACCACTAACACACAAGTATACACACACTGCAAAAACTGTCCATCATTAAGTAAATTATTATTATATTTACTCCTAAAACCATATTTTCCTTTAGAAATTATTAAACTCCTCTCAGCCATAGGGGTTTATTTTTTTGGCTGCTGTTTGTTTATCTTTTAGTTAGAAGGATATATCAAAAAGTTGCTACATGGTAAAGTAAGGCCACAGGCTAAGAAACAAATGCTTAATTTTTTTAAGTGCGTCCAGGAAATAGTTTTAAAGGAATTTTAACTTTGTGTGTGAGGGTGTTTTTGAACATTTGTGCTATTTTCTAATGAACTACTGGACCTACTTGAGTGGAAAGAAATCTGGCACATGTACCCCACAACTGTCCATCATTGTATGTATTTTATGGAGACCATGATCCAGATACAGATCAAAAAAATTCAGATTTTTTTATATTATTAAAATAACAAATTTAGAGGATTTTGTGGCCTTGGCAAAGCTTTTGCGCTCTTTGTACTTTTATCCATTTTCAGTCCAGTTTCACTTGATCCAGGAAATTTCCAGAAATAAGTGACAATGGCTTGGAAGAAGGTGGACTAAGGCAGATCATTCCGGTAGTATCAAGAAAATGAGCTATGATTAAAGACCTTGAAACAAGTTGGTTTACATCAGAAACAGCAGAGAAATTATCCCAATCCATTTTAATACTCAATGCGGCTGTTGTGCAGTTTTGCAGCGTATATACTGCACATTTACGAATGTGTAAATAAGCACACACAAACACACACAACAATGCTGAAATAATGTTGTGCGTCACAGCAGATATATGGCAACAGAGATGTGGAAGAATTGACTCTGTAAATTCCTGTTTAGAGGAAAGTGAGCAGCAGGCCAGACACAAAGGGGATCCATACTGCTGCAGGATTCCAGGGGCTGCAGTCCTGCTGCTACACCTTGGCATACGTGACTTTAGCAGTCACGGTGTTTGACAACATGACATAAATTTAGTCGCAGTTCCTGGGATAAGTTTATTGCTTTGAGCTGCATGTGTATGTCAGATATTGTGGATGGACAAATTACAAATGTTTAAGTGCAGTCTCCCTGTTACATGGTTGTCAACAATGTTTATGTTGTAGCGCAAACTAAACTATTTCTGGGTCATCATGTGTAACAACTGAAGAAATGAGCTCTTTTCAGTGATAATTACAGTCTTTATACTCCTGCTACGGCTTTTAAAGGAACAGTTAGAAATATGGTTATTAGCTTTCTTGCCAAGAGTTACATGATAAGATTGATACCATGCCCCTGTCTGTACACTACAAATAAATATGCAGCTTTTGCCAGCAGGTGGTTAGGTTCGCTTAGCATAAAGATGTTATGTTGTAATGTTATGTCTCATTCCAGTAGTATTGAGAACATGAAAAAAACAGAGACAGGCTAGCTGTTTCCAGTCTTTATGCTAAGCTAAGCTAATGGCCTGCTGGCTTTAGCTGCACATTTAGCCCATAGACATAAAAGTAGTACCATATCAATCTTTTTTTTTTTTTTTTTTTTACCTCGACCTTTGAAACATGAATGCCTGTTTACTGACCAGGGGCTCTTTGGTTTTGACCAGACTGACAATTTTGACTGAGTCCTCATCCTCCTCCAGTACGTCATCAGGTATTGGTGGCAGAGTAGGCTCAAAGTCTCTCTGAGCTACAGCATCATGAACCGACAGGAGACTCTGTAAAGGAAACAGAAAGGCAGTGAAGGTGCCGATCTGCATTCAGGTAAGTCACTTTGAATTCTAGCTGCTGTAAACAGATGTGGCATTGGTTAGTCTCATCTAATAAGTCTCACTTTTTATAGAAAAAATGGCACTGTCTAAGGCCAGCAGTACACTCCAAACACAATGGAAATTGGCAAGGTTGGCTGTCAAGCTGTCGAATTTGGCAATGTGAACAAAGGCCAGCATAATCATTGCAAAAGTCTGTTCATTTAATGGCATCCATTTTGGATGAAAGCATACCTGAAGAACCACTGTCACTAGTTTAACCAGTGCAGGTTTAGACCAACATTTATAGACTAAGTTGTTAGGCTAGAGATATTCAAATGTAATTGCAAGGTTAAAAGGTACTCAAACAAAAATGCAACCAATCCCTGTTGACTAATTAAAGGTGACTGGGTGGTGAATGAGACTGTGCAAAAATTCCAGCGAGTTTGGTTGGCCTGTCTGCACTCACTACAGCGACTGAATCCAAACACAGCACTTTCTTCTTGGTTACAAAACTTCAGTTTTGCCCGTGCCAACATGCCAAATTTGATTTAGTTTGGAATGAACCGCCAGCCTGTGGGCCACCTGAAAGCAACCCCCCGCACTACCAACAGTGCCTCTGCCTGCAGCCATACTGGCTCAGCTCAAACATGACACAAACTCCTTTTCCAATACAGGACTGTGAATTGATATATGACTCACTATCAATGCCCAGACAGTTCAGTTCATTTAAGTTCATTCTTTGTTAACTTTGGCAGTGTTCAAACTCCAGGTTTGTTTGCAGAAAAACAATATTCTGGATAAACGTTAATCTCTCACTGTGAGCCTGCACAAAGTATAATTCCAAAAAAAGGGAATTTTCTGTAATAAGAAAGAATGAGAAGAGGGGGAAAACATCTGCTCATCAACTCAATTTTAACAATCAGCCAATCCATCTGTCAGTTAGTCTACTTGTTATCCCCGTGTCCATCAGCAGTTGCTCTGCTCAGAAGCTGCCAACGCGTGAGCAATGTGTCTCTGGCCACTTTCAGAGACAGGTTTTCAAAAAACAAACATTCATTTACAGAATATTATACCTTAAGTCTCTCGTAAGTATGTGTGAGCTCCTGCGTTAGGGCCAAGAACAAACAGGTCATTAAGACTGTTTAAACAACCCGTTAGTTCTCGGCTGGCCTCAGCTCCTCATTAAGGAAAGCCATGACTTCTACAGCTCACTGGAAAACCATACTCTGTGTGTGTGTGTGTCTGAAATATTGCTGTCAGCAGATCTAAAATAAGGAAACATGCATTTGAGTAGTCTGGGTCCCTACGTGAGTGAACACTAATAAACATAACTAGGGAGTAGATTAGCTTCAATGCCAGTGTGGTTAATAGATGTCAGCACCTCTCAGTGGGCAGAATGATGAGGTGAAATTAATTTGAATAAAATTTACAGTTGGATTAATTTGTCAATTTGTGTGACCCACATAAGAGCCAAATACAGGAAACAAAATACTACACGCCTTTTGATGTGCATGCAAGTGTGCAGTCTCCTAAAAAGCATCAGAATAGCTCAGATGAAGCATGACTGCATGGAAATTAGTTTGTCAGATTACAGTTATAGTGTTGGCTATGTTAAGAAAAAAGACTGAACATGTAATCACACCATTCATGAGTAGGTTTCTTTTATTTTTAATGATCCATTGGGGCACTGAAGTAGAAGGAAGCAAAACATCATCTTCCGAGTGAATTACATTCTTGCTTCATAAATGGTCCATGTGAGTGGTAATTACAGGATGCGCTTCAGTGATAGAAAACTGAACTCTTGCACAGTTTGAAGCATGTTTATGTGTGCGTGTGCAGTACTACAGAGATTGAGAAGACGCTTGAGGGAATTGTTCAACATGTTGGGAAATACATGTATTTGCTTTCTTGCCCAGAGTTAGATAAAAAGAGCAATATGTTATGTTAGATTAAATAGAATAAAGACAGGAAACAGGGTGGAACATTAGTCTGGCTCTGTCCAAAGATAATAATATCTGCCTTTTGGGACCTCTAAATTCCACTAATTAACATCTGACGTGTTTATTTCATAGAAAAACCAAAGTGTGAAATTTACAAATTGTGGTTTTTCCTCCCTGAAGCTGTTTTTTTTTTTAAACTTGTAGATAGAGCTAAGCTAGCTGTTTGTGTGTGCTCTGAATCCTTGAGCTAAATTAAATGGTTCCCTGGCTGTAGTTTCATATTTAATGATTATATGAGAGAAGTATCGACCTTCTCGTCTAACTCTCAGCAAGTAAGTGAAACAGAGCAGATTCTTTTTACACTAGAGTATTTTCTGTCTTTTTGACCCGGACAAGCCAGGCTTGTTGCTTCCCTCTATTTCTAGTCTTAGTGCTAAGCTAAGCTAAGCTAAGCTAAGTGTCTGCTGATTGTAGCTTCATATTTATCATACAGGTCAAGAGTGGTATCAATCTCTCTGCTAACTCTGGGCAAGAAAGCAAACGTGTATTTGCCGATATGTTTTTTTAAATGTCTTTGAGTGGTGTATTTTTTTGGTAGAAATGATGTGATTTGAGTGGTCAAAGGATCTGGCTGGTGGATTGACACACATGTGTGAAGTTACAGGAACACATCACCATGGAAAGAAATACTCTTCACCTTAAAGTGGGGTTTGGAAAAGAGGGCAACAAGTTCTTTGACTTCATCGCTCCAGCCTTGGTATATCAGCTCCTCTGCCAACTGGAAGCAGAGAAAAAGACAAGGAGAGGCAGGATATATTTTTTATAATTAGAGGTATGCATTTATATCATGGCCTGGGTGAGTTTTACTGAAGTCTACGCTGTACTAGCCAAGAGAGACAGAGAAATGAGCAGATAGATGGAATTTAACTGCAGTGACACATCATCAGTACTGTCCTCATTTCTGCACTTTCATATGGCGCTTTGCTTTTCTCTTCTTGATGTTAACTATTTGTCTGTGTTCCTGTTTTGGTTTGTGTCTTTTAGCCACTGTTGGAAAAAAGGTCCCGAATGTTCAAGGCTACACGACAGCTGCGGCGACAGCTAAAACAGAACAGCCTTGACCGTCAGCAGCAAGTGGAGAGGCGGAGAGTGACTGTGTGCAGTCGCCCGTCTTGTCAAGCATATTACTGTAATGACTTCTACTGCTTCAAGATGTCGAGGCACACTCCAGAGACACAATGCATGAAGGTCATTAGTTTCCACTGTGAGCAAACAGAAGCCTCTCTGAGGGGAAACAGACCCATGGTTTGGCCCTTCCAGTAGGTCCTGATGATTTAAGCCAGGCGGAGAGTGGCTGTCGAACCGAATCTGAGGCAAAGGGAGTGAAGAGAAGGAGATGGAGAGGAGTGTGGGGGAGAGGATAGGGGTAGATAGACAGTATGGAAACATGGCAGGAATTACAATATGTAGGGTATACAGCAGGGAGAAGATAAAGGAAAGCAAATGGAGAGAAAGGGGAAGAATAGAGATAATGGAAGGAGAGTGTGGTTTGGGGATGGAGAGAAGAAAAGATGGAAGCATAGAGTAAGGGAAAAGTGTAAAAAGAACATCCTTGTAAGGAACAAGAGGGGGGAAATCAGGAAATGAAGGTGGAACGCATCAAAATGGTACAAAAAGGGTAGTGGGATGAAATGGAAATATAGGAATGATGGGTTGGCAACAGGAATGAAGAGGACTGGTATATATAATATGATGCACATCAGAAGAGAATAGAGACTGGTCGTGCTGTTTTGAGTCACAACCGTAGTGGGAGTGCTCTCCGTCAATTCATCTTAAATCTGAAATTAATTGTATTCCTCCAACACGAAACATTAGACTACACACAAAATGATTTTAGCAGCCTTTCACTGTCCTCAGTGACCTAACTCCTGGCATACAGATACAAAATGATATCTGCTGTCAAACAGCTTTTCAGGCGCTAATATCCAAGGTGACAGAGTTTTGAGATAACATTTCATAATTCAGTGCTCATAGGAAGGAATGTACGTTCCACTCATGCTTCTGTGTGACAGGAAAGTCATCTGTATATCAGAGGGAACAATTTGAACAATGAAAAACCTTCCCCGCTCCCTCTGCTGTCAAACTGCCATCCTCAGCAGCGTGTCTATCTGCAAAAGATGTTTGGGGAGAGATGCTTACGTCTGAGGCCAGACTTGCTGCGTGCTCTTGGACGGGGATGGGGCTTCGCTTCTCAAAACGCTTCAGTCGCTCGTGGATCTGTCAGGAAAAGTATCATAATAAAGGTTTCCTCTGCAGTAAAATACACTTACTGCAACTTCTACTGTTAGTACTAATCCAAATAGTAAATGTTAAGATTTAAAGCATCAGTTTAAGTGAAACTGAATTTTCCAGGTACTTTACTACTTTAAGTTCATTCATTAAATTATAATTTTTCTGTACTTGTACTTGACTTACTAGTTACTAAATATTTTCCACACTAAGTCTCTCACCATCTTAAATAAAATTGTTTAATATTATTAATAAATATTAAACTAATAAAATATGATACATTGTTATATCATTATGTACTGCAAAAAAAGTTAAATGTAGCTACACCCCGACCAGCTGCAAGTGCCACTTCCATATTATTGCATTAATAATAATAATTATTATAATATATAATAATCTAACACTGACAGGAACTATACCATTCTTCCTGATATAGTACTAACATAGAACAGAAATTTAAGTATTTTTCCTGATAAACTTCTGTCTTTTACTTAAGTAACAATTCAAATGCAGGACTACCTGCAGTGGAGTATTCTTAATACTGGTATTAATATATACACTAAAAAAAAGTAGGAGAGTATTTAAAACCACCTCTGTGTTTTAACCGCAGACAAAAGCTCTTAACAAGGCTTTAAAAACAGATGCTGCACACGAAATGAGTGGGGAAAACAAGCACGAATCACTAACCACAGGTGTGGTTCACCCTTAAAGAAGCAGGTGAAGTTCTTCTCCATCAGCATTAGCTAGTGGGGAGAAACCTGTAGTCCTCCTCATCTGTCTAGTATTTTAGACTCTGTTCCATGACATCCATGATGAACAAGCAGCCTAAGACACGGCCTGCGGAGGAAGCACGGACACGAGCCCACGCAATTTCACAACACAACACAACAACACACACACACACACACACACACACACACACACACACGTCAATAAGCACTCCGCCTGCACCTGTTATTAATTTACAGTGCCTGTTTTGAATGTTATGAGGTGAGGTCAAGAACCCAAAGAGCGAGGTCAAATGTTAAATGGACGGTGTGATGCTTTTAAAAGATTAACTGCTTTTATTTTCCAGTTATGCACGAGTATTTTATCTATAAAGGCAGGGTAAGCGAGGTGAAAAGAACATTAATGTGTTAACCTGCTACACTTTGGACATACCTCTGTGTTCTGTTCGGCTCAGCATCCTCCTCACTCTGAGAGAAGAACAGAAAAATTCAACAAATATTAAAACCCTTATATTCATACTCGGTTAGTTGCTCCAGATTTCCTTTGTTTCTATCAGCCAAGATGGAAACCAGTGTGACAGAAAAAGAGAAATTATTAGAGAAAGGAAAGAAATGCATTTTTTTCACATGGTATGTAAAAGATGCTTCTTATGAGATATTACTGCCCCCTAATGTTGGTATAAGATATTTCAACATTACAGTAATACACTGTTCCACTAACCACACAGCTATGTCAATAACTATTAGTCAGTTCTTTTTTATGACATTAAACTTGATATTACCTCAAATAACCTCAAACAAAAGATGAAAACAAAACTCACAGTACTGGACGCCCTCTGCTCAAATTAATTCATGTTTACTTTCTCTCATATTGTGATTTGGATTCATTTAAGATAATTTAACTAAGATAAACAAATCCTGAGGATCGGTTCAACAGAAACGCACTCGTTAGATAACAGAATTTAGGCCTGTAAAGAAATATATTCCAGTATCCCTCAATCAGCATGGCTGGAGAAACACAATATCCACACAATATTTTAAGATGATAATAAATTTAAATATTTTGCAAAAATGAAACCAGTTTGGACCTTACAGATTACGAGCGTTATACACATGTTGATGTCCACACCAACACATCTTAAGTCGAGGAAACCAGCACAACCAAGCAGAACTTAAACTGCACTCACCAGAGACTGTCCACTCCATTAGGCCCGGTTCAGGCAGGCCATATCGCTTAATATCTAAAGAGTATGAGCTGCATTTGAACCTCCACTTGTAGAGAGAGGCTGTATAGTGTTCGACTGGCCGGATTGTAAAAGAGACAGTCTCTTATCTAGTCAATATGTGTCAGGTCTGACCTAAATCATGCCAGCGGGAAATCAATACAGCAATCAAAGAGCATGGGGTGTCCACTTCCCACATATGACTCTGAGTGCATCCACACTGATTTGAACTAAATCTGAGGTCAGTTTCATATTCCAGTGCTCTCTTTATTTCATTTTTCTTCTCTACAAAAGACCAATTTCACACCTCTCTCTCTGGTCTCACAATACATGGGTGTTCATGGTTTTAAGGTAACAACTAAAACCAAGGTATGTATTAAGGGGAGTGCATCAGCCTCAACAATCACAGGAGGGGTGATTTTGGGTGATGCATGTCCCAGTATAAATCCAATTACCCCGATTCATTGGGTTCAAGTCTATATAAGGGGCATGAGCCTGCGCAGGGCAATGATGAATACTTATCCAGTACAGAAGCTGCTCTATCACCCTGACCTCTGACCTCTCTGTGGGGGAGGCTTACCGAAAATGTACACTTATGGGACCACAATATATGGTCTAGTGTGGAATAAATGCAGAAATACAAGAAATGTTATGCTTGCACTGACCAGAGAACCAGAGTTACATTAGTTACAGCCTCTTTATACACAAACCAATGAAAGTCTCCAGGAGAAAAAGGTAGTGCTGTTCAAGGAGGGCAAAGTCTCTCTGGTATTAATGTGTGAAGACAACAGACCAGACTAGCCGATAGACCGTGGGTGTGTCACAGAAAATGGCCAGCCAACGAGATGTGAACTCGTAGGAGGAGTACACAGCACCATCTAGCTTCGTTTTCAGCTGCGTCACGTTATCCAGAGACAGCTAGGCTAATACCGGAAATGAAGCTACTTATTTCAAAATAACAGCGCAATCTGTGTTCAAACTGCCACAGTGGGAAGAAAATATCTCACATTAGTTTTTATAACAAGGGCGTGTAGTTTGTATCGTTCTGCTTGGACATGATAAGGTGATATTGCTATAAAATGATAAAAAAAAAAGTAATAACGGCAAGTCTGGTTGCCACTTCTTCCTGCATTTTATTTAAAAAAACAAACATATTTCCGTTCTTTATTCGTTATAACACGAATTATTTGTGAATTTAACGTAAAATATGACTTGATATAATCTGCGTACAAGGAAGTTTCCTTAATTGGAAACGACTTGTCATAACTAACTAACGTTAGTATTATTTTCCGTATTTTCCAACGATGACAGCTCTACTCAATAATACCTACCCGGCACAGACAAGATGCTTATCCTTTTAAACTGTGGCATTGTTACAGCGGATTTTCCTTATTTTTGTCTATTTCGTCCTGAGTTTGACTGTAACATTACGGCGATGTACAGTACAGTATAAAGGTAAAACAAGTTAACAAACAAATTATTTACTAAATTTATATATTCGATAACTGCACTTATATTTTGAAAGGTGACACCGGAAATCCATTTCCTAGCTAAACATTACCGAGAAGTCCGTCTTCTCCGTTTCCTCCTGACTGCTGCTTTTCGCTTAGCGTATATCGGCCAAGCCAAGCGCCTACCGTAACTACATGCCAGAGGATGCACTGAGGGTGGTTTTTAACAAAGACCACCCGCTATGCAGTGCTGGTGCTCGGTGCACGGCTTGTAGGTACCAGTGTGGCCGGATAGAGAGAGAGAGAGAGAGAGTAGATATCAGGAAGCAGAAGAAAAGAGAAGTGTGAGAGCAGACAGACAGACAGGAGGCCACGGTTCCCCCTCACACACACACATACATCACCACGGCCTTGATGGTGATGTATGCAAGGAAACCAGCAAGAGTCAGCGATGGGTAAATCAAGCACAGACGTTAACATTTAGCGAACAATGCTCAGGGTTGACGCGTTTTTTATATTCGTGCGCTGGTTATTCGTGTTTGCGTGTGTCCGTTGAGCTACCAGTGCTATCGGCTAGCGTTCACACTTCGCCTGCAATTAGCTATTCCTGTAATTTGGCTAATCAACGCTAGCTAACTAACATGTACGTGGTAAACCCCGCGTATAAATTATATTATGTACGATACATCTTGAACATTATCGGTTATTTTCTACTAGTGACACGATGAGCAAACAGCTGTTGCTAAGGTGGCGAAACGAGCTAACTTGGCTAACGGCAGCTAATTAGCTAAATATGTTCAAAGTGTGTTGCTAAGCTTAGAAACCTAACCGTAAAGAGCTAAATGTCTAATGATATCGTTTGTTTTATGTGTCTTCACAGGTGCAACGACAGAAGGGATTCACAATCCTATCAGGTATGACATGTTCGATCTGTGATCAGTCTCCTGTCAATACTCTCCACTAACGTAACGTTAGCTAATCGAGGTGTAATACAGAGTTTTTCCATTAAAATGGTCAACTCAAATGTTCAAATGGTGATTTAGGAGAGGCCATCCATAATTAAAATTAGCTATGTTTTCCAATCTGTGCTGTGAGGCAGATCTCACTAACACAGCCCCAGTTAAACTTCCAATAACATTAATGATACTGTGGAACAAAATAAACTCTAACATTTCTTATTTACATTAATCCACATGGCTGCTACACAACTTCCCATAGGACATACTGCTGTGGCAGTTTGTGTAATGTCCTTATGAAGCTGGCTACATTTTACACTTAAATTCAATACATTAGTGCGTCAGTGTAGCTGAATGTAGTTTTTAAATGGCTACATTCAGTCAATGTAAGGCAGGAAAGATTGGCTGTACACTCAAATTGTAATGTATTAATTTAAAAAAGGCACATCTCACACTGGTAATATTATTTAAACAAAATTTGGAAAATATTACAAAAACTAGACAGCCACAGTTTTGGAGTTTATATAAAACAGAATCCATATGTGTAATGATGTAGTTCAACTCTTGAGGTTAGAATACAATTTACTACTAAATGATAAAACAAATAATATATTATATATTAATAATAATAATAAATTGAGCAAACCCTTGCCGTTGAAGAAGCTATTTTAATGCTAAAGCTAATATACTATGTAACAGATATGTTTCTTTTGGAAGCAAAAATGTGTGACAGTATCTAGTTGAATCAAAACATCTCATGCTCCATGAGTCAAAATATTCTGTGTTTCATTCAACCACTCCCACTCTGAGCTGGAATTTATTCATTTTTGAGCTCATCAGTTCTGTTTTCACTGTGGTATTTATCTGAGTGGTGTTGCACTTAATCCTCGAAGCTTGCTTAATGCGCTATTTTCCAGAAAATGTAATGATGGTATGAGCTGCGTGGGGAAAATGACATCAGTGTAACCTTGAGCACATCCACATCCAAGTCTTTCTGCCGTGCTTTATTCAATCTAGACCCATAAATCTCAGCCAAAGAGCCAGTCCAGCAGCCTTCACCGTTACGACAAGGTGCGTGATGGCTCATCGGACCCTACGCCCCCTTACAAGATGCTGCGGCGCTCGGACGAAAGTCCTGTCAGTAGACATGGAGACGGCGCAGGACATGGCAAGGCAAAAACCTCTCACACAGTTAGAGGGAAAAATGGTAAGCCCGGATCTGGTGGTCTTACACATGCATGCAATTTTAAGTTCTGTCTTAAAGGTTGTTATAAAGAAACAGGCAGCATCTCGTTCCTGCATTAGACGCTTGTGGCTGCAGGCAGACTAACAGCTGTCAGCCTCAGCTTACTGTGAGTGATGCTGTTAAATGACAAATACAGAGTCATCTAATGGATATCAATGTCTCCACGGTTAATTTTAGCATTCTTCTTTAGTTTGATCTCTGACATAAAATTCAGTCATATGTCAACCCATGTGACTTTTGAGTGCGTGCAGAGTTTGATGAAAAGCAAAACATTAATATAGAAACTGTCATGGAGAGAAAGATGGAAAGATTTAGATTATTTTGCCATCTGACTGCCTTCAGATCACAATATAGCCATTACTGCTCAAATGTAGTTAAAGCCAACCTAAAACAGCCACAACCAAAGTGTTTCTCATTTGGCAGCTGAGGATTAGGGATGGGGATCGTTCGTTTTTATTGGTATTGATACCATTTTCGAGAGTACCAATCTGTTGGAGCGAGACAACTGATTAACTGGGTGTAGATGCCACAATGTCAATCAACTCCAAGTGCAGTTTCCCTAATGATGGAAGCCGCATACGATCAGATGATTGATCTTGTTTTCTCTTTTCATTTGATCCCAGGATAAACAATGACTTGTAGTTGTTGTTATTGTGCTAGGCTAGTTCAGTTTTTACAACAGTTTTCATTTTGTTTCTGCTTGAAATGATCCTTAACTTTCTGTTGTTTTCTCTGGTCTCGTCTTTGCAACTCTCTAAAACGCGACAGCAACAATCATCTGCGCAAACACAGTGCGCTGCATGGTTGTATATAGTTATACGGATTAAACGAAGCCTTGATGCAAAGAATTTGCATAGATGATTTTTAGTAATCGATTTATGTGAGGACTTGTAGCCATTTGGAACCGGGTCCTTATAGAAGCGGGTCTCGATCCCCATCCCCACTGAAGATTCAGTCCTCTGCAGAACATTGTGTATTTTCTGTGACTTGATAAATGGCTGTGTTGCAGGGACCAGCGGCTCTCCTCAGGAGAACTCTCAGAACAACAGCTCCCACCATGGCTCCGACTCGCATGCGACTCAGAGCAAGCCTGCAGACAGGGTAAGAAGTTGTCCAACAATATCTGATTATATACCCTCAGCATTTCCTGTAAAAATTGCCGTCACGCTATTTGGAACATGGTATGCGGGGCATTATGTAGAGACATCTCTCCATTTGTGTGTGCAGACATTTTTGTCTCAACAACAGGGCATGATTGATTCATCATATTTATGTAACAGACACCCTGTATAGAGTAGATTGTCTGATTAGATTGTAGACTTTCTTGTTAAAGAGATTAAATTATCTAATCACATGTCACTGGTTGGACTAAGCAATAAGGCGTTATACTCAATATTTACCATGACACTGACTGACGTTGGTTTATCAGCATAATGAATACAGACCATCTAGGTTTACGTGGTATAGTAAACTGATGGTGTTGATGTATACTGTTATACGTTTTGAACATTTTGAAATGAGTTAAGTGTAGAGCGGTGCACATGTAACAGTCAGCGTCCTGTAAGGTCAACAAAACAAAGTGTTTACTAATGTAAACTTGTATGTGCACACATGAGAGAGAGAGAGAGAGAGAGAGAGAGAGAGAGAGAGAGATGAGAGGAAAACACATCAGCAGAGGAACACAGAAAGAGACGTGGGTGCTGTACAGTTCAGATTTAGCAAGATTAATTATTAATAATGAACTATTATGTTTTACATATATATATTAGATAGTTATGCCCGTCTGTCCTGCTCTGCTCTACATTGATGTTCACAAGCCCAGAACTGTTCGATTAGCCCTCAGCTAATGCAAAAATAACTGTCCATTTTTTTTGTGGGTCTGCAGTTGTCAAAAACTGCCCCCTCCCCCCAGTGGTAAATGTAAAATCAAACAAAAACTCTTTTGTTTGTAGTAATAGAAGACACTGCTATAATGTTTTATTACTAGTGCTGTCTACATTTATCTTAAGGCCATCTAATTTGCTTTTCTCAAGAGAGAAAGCATCAAATAATGTGTTAAGGGGGCAGTTTTTGTAATTTTAAATAGGAAAAAACAGGATTAGGGAAACTACATTTTCCTCCCGAAGTTGTTGTAATGACTGGATTTGTCAATATATACGCAGCCATTAATAATAAACATAGCAGTTCCCATCCAGACTGAAAAGCCCTTATCCATTATTAAGAATGGAAAGTGAGGGATGCTCACCTACTGAAGGAACATAGACTTATGTTAAGTGTACTCATTCACATATTTTGAAATCATAACATTATCCGTGGAGGAACACCCCAGTATTTGTGCGTGTTTTAGTCCATTTACCTGCAGATCATAACCATACCATTGCTTCTGACTATTTTCCAAACTGTGCTGTAGTGCTTCAGATTTTTAAATGCATTTTTGCTAATGTCCATTCACTTCCATACAGTATGAAATAGGGATGGAATGGTTCAAGTAAAAAATACCAGTCGTTCAGTCCATTAGTCACAAGTTGAGGCGTGTATGTATTGTTCAGTTCATTGGAAATAGGCTATGAGGTCAAAGGCACGGGGGAAAAAGCCTTGCACTCAGTGAAACGTCTCAGTTGGCACAAATGAAGTGTGCAGCTGTCACTCAGTCTTGGAAATGGCAAGTGGACAGACAGAGTAGCTTACATGTAGAGGATCCGTAAGCATTGCTTTGATCTGCTGTACGGGAGCATTACGGTTTAGTGTTACCTGTGACATTTACGGACAAAATGGTGGATAAAATGGCAACTGTGTAAGCACTGCTTTCAAAATGTTGAACCATTTGTGTCGACATTAGCAGTGTGTCTCTTGTCAGCGAAAGGAGGACATCCAGACAGACTTTATAACTTTTTATTTACCTTTTTTTTTGCCTAATAAATGTTGTCAGTGGCACTCTTTAACTTGTCATAATTTCCCATCTCTCAGCACCAGGACCCAGCAGATGACTGGACAGAACACATCAGCTCCTCTGGCAAGAAGTACTACTATAACTGTAGAACTGAGGTCTCCCAATGGGAGAAGCCCAAGGACCTGTTGGAGAGGCAAGTCCACTTAAATGACTTTACCAACATAAGTACATTGAAAGACTATTCCATTTTTAACCTGAAACAGCATTGGAGATCTCATTCTCATGCAGAGTCGCACATTACAAGGTCAAACAGTGCACCGGGCTCAGTGGAATATCATTAGCTCAGAGTCTAACTGCAGCCTGCGTCCTGCACATTGTCACTGTTGCTTTCTGCTTAATCTGCATCAGAGAGCAACGACAGAAAGACTCAGTCAAGATGGCGACCAACAGTTTCCCCAGGGACATGGATTACAGACAAGAGGCCTTGCAGGACAAAGCCACAACAAGTAAATATGTTTTAATTATAAAACCTAAGTATTTATGATATTACAAGTTTTTTTTAATAGTCGTCATGTTGATCATTTTCTGGATAAACATCATGGAGTGTTTTTTATTGTAATGTACTTGTCTGCTGCACATATTTACTCAATATATATATTGTGTAAAGTAATACTGTATTCTCCTGCTCCACTCGTCTCCACAGAGACCACATCAGGGGACCAGTCCACAACATCCAACTCCGGCCATTCCTCCTCTTCCTCTTCTTCTCAGAGCTTGAACTCTGCTGCCGGCGCTTTAGGTTCCACCCCCTCCGCCATGTCCTCCTCCTCGTCCTCCTCTTCGGGGCAGGGGCCCCAGTCTGTCCAGTCCCCGTCACCAGCGCTGCTGCAGGACCCCGCCCTCCTGCACCAGCTCCTCCCAGCGCTGCAGGCCACTCTGCAGATGAACAACGGCAGCATGGACATGGCCAAGCTCAATGAGGGTGAGGGCACAAAAGATCAAAGAAACACCAGATGACGCTTCTTCCACAGTCTGCCATAGTGTCTTTGTTGATAGTATTACCGGGGTCACCTGCACATAGTGGCTTTAATAAGACCTGTTGTGCTCGATCCTGTGTAACAAATAACACACCACACTAGTGGCTACTGCATTGAACTAACACTGCTAGTTCATGGCTCTGCTTAACACTGGGGCCACCAAGTGTATTAGCCTGAATATAAGCTTTATGAAAATACACTGATATTCCTTTTGAATGGAGTTGGCAGCACCTCCTACAGAGAGTGGTGCATTATGGGTTGTTTGTAGCCTTGCTGTTGCTAAGCTAGCAAGTGTTTTCAGGTCTTTTTATAGTGTCGTTTCAAGTTGGCCCTAAAAAAGTTTCCTCTGCAGGACTTTCTGAAGGCTCCTGTGTAACGTGTTTAGGTGCCACAGAGGAAATGAATTAATGACGAGCGACGTCTTCAGTGCAGAATCAGACTGTGGATTGAATCATTTGTCAAGCAGCCCAGAATTACTGCTGCCACAGACAACTCTCTGCTCCACGGATTAATAGCGTCTGAGGGAAACTTTAGTGCAAGAGTGCATTATAGCTTTAAAAAGTCCAAAACAGGTGTTGGAAAAAGGGAGAGCGTCTTATATTCACACCAATACAGTAGCTTGTGGATCTAGTCCTGCTTGTACAATATGTTTCCATCCCTTATCCGTGTGTGTTTTAATCCTGTCATCGATGGGTGACTGGATTTTGCTGTTCCTAACCTGGACGCTTGTCATTTATGATGGATGTCTTCCTATTCTGTGTGAACTTGACATACATGTGTGTGCTCGATGTTTAACCCCCCCCCCCC
>NW_023339796.1:18481287-18496214 GCF_004916995.1 Morone saxatilis | reverse complement strand
CCCCCCCCAAGTTCCTCCAGCTGTTCGCTGGTAAAATTATATTTACATGAACCGGCTCCTGCGGCTGGTGAAAAGATTAATCTATCCGTTGATTTGTTCCTTATCTTAACTGTGTTTTCTGACTCAACCATGCGTGTTACTGCACTCACCTGTTGTGTGTCCTTGCGCACTCACCTGTGTGTGTGTGTGTGTACACGTTTCCTCTTTCCTCCCTCCAGTCTTGGCAGCTGCTGTCACCCAAGCTTCCTTGCGGTCTGTGCTTCATAAGCTCCTCACTGCTGGACCTGCTTTCAACGTCACTGCTCTGCTCTCAGCTGCTCAGCACTCCAACCAAGGTACGGCCTCCTCGCTGTTTCTCACCATCTGCTACACAAACTAATATCCCTTTTTTTTAAAAAAGGAAGAAAAAAAAAAAAAGAATCCTGCTCTGCCTGTCTCCAAAAATATTTTTTAATGCAGCGTTAAACCCGATTTGTTACCATTTCAGTCAGTCAGTTTATGTGATATATACACGGTTAGACTACAGCTATGTGGATAAACAAAATGTTCACCCATGTATTACAGTGAGCCTCCTCTGCTGGAACAGAGGACGTGTTGCGTGTGTAGCGATCCCAAGTGTGAAAGCCTTATTACAGGACTGTAGTCTTTTAATTAGCTTGTCAGATTGTTTGCTGCCTTGTTGCTAAACTGATCGTTCGTAGGTGATATTCAAACAAGGAAATTACTGCATTCTGTATTTGTATATGTTTAAGATGATTAGATCAGAAAGATCTTCTTTTCCTCCGTACTGACTTCTGGCTTCCTGTTTCAGCCCAGCACTCCAGTCAGTCGCCTGTCTCTCTGACATCTGACGCATCATCACCGCGGCCGTATGTCTCACCACGGAACGGCACACCACAGAGCAACCAGAAATCCATTCTGGGCGTGCACCCTGGCAGCATCACATCCTTACAAACAAGGGTGAGTGGCAGAACCAGAAGTAACAAAGAAAAGTCCAGTGTGATGAACGGAGGAGAACTTCCCGTTGCTCATGACTAAGCCAATCTTTCCCTTCTGTTCTCCGCTTTCTTATACAACTGCCCTCGTCTGCGACATCTTTTCTTACTGGCTTTTGTTTTCATACATATTTTTTTCCTCTCTTGCCATCTGTTCTTCCCCCTTTCAGGTCAGTATGTCTCTAGGTAAACAAGGCTCAGTCTCCCTTTCTCAGACTGCTGAGAAGCGTCCAGAGGACCCCAGAACTCTCCAGCAGAGAAGGTAGAAACACTAGCGCATTTAGTTTGTGATGATGGATTGCTTGGAGGTAAAGCAGACAAATAAAAACGAAGGAGTATTTTCACAACTAAAAGGACAGTCCATCCCAATGACAAAAACGAGAAGCCGGCTTACAGTGAGGTCTGTGTATTTAGAATTTTCAGGAAAGACATGTAAACAGTAAGAAAAGTAATTTATTGCTGCTTGAGTCCAATGTGGATGACTACTATTACATAAATGCATGTGCAGTGTTAGAGCAACCGCACGTTCTTCAGTCCTAATTATTCAGTTCCCTGAACTAGAAGTATGCTAGCTTTTTTGACATGCAGTCATCCATCATTGAGTCTAGTTATTTACCCACATCTCTTCAAAATATGTTGAGCAGTGTTTGAGTTATTCAGAGATTGTAATAAAATGGTATAGACTGAATAATCTGCAGTATCTGTGAGGAATATGCCAACACATCAGTATTCCATCATTAGGGAAACTGCAGTTGGAGTTTATTGACATTGTGGCATCTACACTCAGTTAATCTGTTGTCTCGCTCCAACAGCCAGGAGATGCTGTGTACGGGATCAAACACATCTGGTGCTGCGTTGCCCCATGTCCCCTCAAGCAGCACCAGCCAAACCCAGGCCGACACCCCCGGGTCCTTCACTCCCACCCTGGCAGCTCATTTTGATGAGAACCTCATCAGACATATCCAAGGATGGCCTTCAGAGAACACTGAGAAACAGGTACTGCCCACCACAGAGGTGTTCACGTTACACAGGT
The DNA here is from genome assembly GCF_004916995.1 of Morone saxatilis. Taxonomy (NCBI): domain Eukaryota; kingdom Metazoa; phylum Chordata; class Actinopteri; family Moronidae; genus Morone; species Morone saxatilis. The sequence goes on along the minus strand of NW_023339796.1, from coordinate 18,494,186 downwards.
ACAAGGTTCGTTTATTTATCATTTTATGGCAAAATGCAAGTTTTAGTCCCATTTGCTACTTGCAAAACAAAAAATGATATAAATGGAGGAATAAATAATAACAGATAAAAATAAACTTATTTATGGTGGAGTAAGGAGGATGAGTTGAGTTTCTCAGCCTGAGGAAATAAGCTGCTCTGCGGTCTGGTGGTTCTGCAGTGGATACTTCTGTATCGCCTGGCAGACGGCAGCAGGGTGAACAGGCTGTGGCTGCGGTGGTTACTGTCTTTTAGTATGCTTGGGGCTCTACACAGGCACCTCACCAATGTCACTGACTCTGGGTAGATGGAGACAGGGCTGCTTACCACTGGTTTTTACAGCTGTAGCAGCATCGTGGAGCCAGGGAAGCCCAGAGCGTTGGTGGTTTTGTCCAGTCATGAGGCCAGAACAGAAGCTTCTGGGCAAAACAAATAGGTTTCACAAGGTCTACTTGATGTTTCTGAAGGTTGCAATAAACCATAAAAGCTAAACCATCTACATGACAACCGAGCAACTCCCATCTGCAGAGGAAGGCTTAGTTGTGGTTGAAAGCTTGTGAAATACCAGGTAAGCAGTCCTTGTGATGGTACTCTCTGTGAAACGTCTACTTTGAAGGTCTAGACTAAACCTGCAGCTCAACTTTCAGTTTTGTTTAGTTCAGAAGCACAAAATCAGGAAGCTAATGTTGATCCTTGTTGTCGCAGTATGTTGAATGTTTGTCGTGAAACTCTAGTCGTAACTTGACACAAAGCCCTCCTCCCGTTCCGTCAGGCGGCTCGGTTGCGTGAGGACATCCACAACATGGGCAGCTTGTACATGTCTGAGATCTGCACAGAGCTGAAGAACCTCCGCTCCCTGGTCAGAGTGTGTGAAATTCAGGCCACACTGAGGGAACAGAGGTGAGCCCAATGTTACATTTGCACACAGATCCACATTAACTGGGCAGGACGATCGCGTCACAAATTCATGTGCTTGTTCTCCTCCCTTAACTACAGAATCCTGTTTCTGAGGCAACAGAGCAAAGAGCTGGACAAGCTGAAGAACCAGAACTCCTACATGGTGTGAGGAGCAGACCGGAGAAGAAAGGACTGGGATTGATGGATTACAATAATGATTTAAAAAAAGAGGAATAGACATGGACAGCAAGCTGCCACCGCCTGTTTATTCTCCCTACTAGAGCAACTGAGAGAAGCTGTTAGAAGACAGTGGCTGACAAGGTGAAGCTCCATCATCCTGAACATGTCTTTTTTTTCTTTTCTTTTTTAAAAATTAGTTTTTCCAGTGTCCACCACATGAATTGCTCTCACTGAGAAGTGAAACTGTCAGTTTACCGCGTCGGACACTTTAACCAGTGAACCCAGAGGACCTGAGGCTCTTTTCAAACAGCACCTTTTCGGACTGTGAACCTTGGATTGTGTGTATTGTATTGGGTTAACTTGTTTTCTGGTGTGTTTTTGATGTGTAGTGGTCAGGAAAAGATTACAATTCATTCTTGGGAAAATCAACTAAAACAAAACCATCTCGTAATAATTGGCGTGACACAGTTCTGAGGGCGGTTTGAACGGACTCGTTCTCTCTCCAGTCCTCTGAAATGGACTTTGTCATGCATTGAAATGTATGGATTCAATGGCAGTGATGTTACTAATGTTATTTTCTATTCACTATACTTGTCAGTGGTTTTGCCATCCCAGTGCGTCTTAGGGCTGGCTGGTTTTACATGTCATGAGATTAGCGAAGACGTTTTGCCAGATCTTTCTGAAAATACTTAAATGTGCTTTGGTTATTTTGTCCCAGGTGATGGGAATCTGCGTTTTGGTTCCAGTGGTTCAAATTTACTGAGGAGTTACGGCTAGTTCGGTCAAACAAACTCCAGAAGTTTCAAAGCCATTTTTGAAAAAGCCTACATTATTGGACCTAGGTTGGCTGCTAGTACATGAGGTTATAGTCATTCGTAGCCCTGCTGGCCATTTTCTTATCCCTTCCGCTATTTGTCTTTTTTCTATAATTGTCAACACTTTGTTTCTCTCCCAAGTCGATTTGGGAAATATTTCATTCCTTTTGTGCAGCTTAGCAAGAGATAAAAGAAAAGTGACTGAGTTTACAGTCATGTAAAGCTAAATTATTGTTGCACATGATTGATTACGTCCTTGTAGTCATGATAGAAAATATCAATGGAAAGACAATTTATTTTTTCAAAAAGGTAACCCACGTTTTTGTTTCTCATTTTTGTTCAGCTGTTATGGCTGCAGCCCTTTTATTAACTGACTCTAGCCAGATTTGGCTACTTTTTTTAAAGGGTTCATTCATGATGAGAGGGTATACTTTTATATAAACATCACATTAAACTGTCGTACACTTCTACACCCATTAAGAAACTTACTTTGTCTCTCGGTTATTCTTTTCCTTGTCCTTGAATAGTTTCCACCACATCTGATGTGCACACTTTTGGGGGGGGCGGTGGGGTTGGGGGGGCTTTGTATTCCATAAAATATGAGAATAAAATATTATACCACACCTCTCGCTTGACTTTTACTTACCTCTCAGTTGTGTGTGTGTGTGTGTGTGTGTGTGTGTGTGTGTGTGTGTGTGTTGTGTGTGTGTGTGTGTGTGTGTGTGTGTGTGTGTTGTGTGTGTTGTGTGTTGTGTGTGTGTGTGTGAGGTGGGGTGTGTGTGTTGTGTGTGTGTGTGTGTGTGTGTGTGTGTGTGTGTCCTCATGAGTTATGCAATTCTGTAATTTTGCTAAATTAAAGTGAGTAATATGCAGCGGTGGAGTGTTGGCGTGACGGGAATGTAATTGAATGGGATCAGACCATGGCACTCTGTCAATTACTCGTCAGGTGTAGGTGTCCCCATAGTCTTCACTGGTTGGAGCAACTTATGCTCGCACCATGTGCACACTGTAATTGTGGAGTGCAGCTCCATTGTTGGCCACAAGATGGTGACAGTGAGCCATCACACCTTGAATCTGCTTCTGCTTATTTGTGCATTTTTTGCTCTATCAGATTAAAAACCTATGACTGTACATGTCACTTTTGAGATGTTGCCTAAACAAACGTGGACGGCTGGATAAAATCCAAGTTAACCCGTGTTATAACTCGGGTGGTGTATCAGAGAGGTGTATCTAGGATGACATTGAACTTGGCCTTTTAGTTTGAACACCTCAGCAGCCTTTCCTCCTCGTGCAGCTCCACAGTCAGCTTGTGAACCTTGTGCGTAGTCGCCCCTCTGAGCATAGATCAGCTCGCGCCTTGGAAAGCTGTTTCAGTCCTTCCTACACCACAATGCTACATTTTTCCCCAACTGCAGTGCTTTTTTCAGTTGCTGCAAAAATATCCTCTGGTTAAACTGCAGAAAGAAAGAGAGACCGTACATTAAGTGATGATAATGATGGTGATTACATCCTGGAAGATACTGGATGTTAAAGACTGATTTTACATAAGCACGTAAAGATGTTAAGGATTGATTTGGTCTTTAAAGAATGATAAGGAGCGGCCATAGAAAAAATATATAGACTAATGAGGCCACATTTTACTACATTGAGCTCACAGGAATACTTAATTGCGTGCGCACAAGATACAATTCGTACCTACGTTTTGGTTAACTTATGCACACAAGATGAGTCTGCATACAGAGAGCCAGCACAAGAGGCCGGTCTTTCCCCCCAGTGCAGTGCCACAAACAAAATTCAGTCCACCTCCATCATACTTGAAATCTCTGACGCAGTTATCTCAAAACTTGGACAAATAAAACTGAGACTATCTGCATGGCTTGACACCACTTGAGTATATTAATATCATTTAAACACTGAAACACTGACTCCACAAACTGCAGATGAGCTGTTATATATGTGCTTTAGTGTCAGCATTGCTCTTCTAATTAATTTGCATATAAATTCAAAGTCTTTCAACCTAAAAGCTTGTGCATTGATTAACTTAAGAGATGTTTCTTTTTCCTCTTTTAACATCAAGTGAATTAAATTCTGCACTTGGGAATTCTTGTTTTAAGGTTGGCCAGCTTCAGATGTGTTCAATGGTTAATTCGTCTCTTATGTTGACACGTTTGATCTCTTAAATTTCAGTGAACTGCAAGAATGAGCATGAGCAGAGTGTCAGTGTTACTTAGTATATTCTTGTTTGTACCATCTAGTAGTCGGGGTACAGTTATACTTTGTTCCTTTGCTGCTGGGAAAGTTTAGGGATTCACAGCCAACGTAAGAACACCTTTCTATACTTTTGCGCTGGTCAGCAGTGGCCCCTGATTTGGAGCCAATTAATCTTTTTTATACTCCCTGAAACTGCTTATTGTGTATTCACAATTTACCCTCGATTTCATTTATTATCATTTAATCATAGCACAACACCTGAGACTTTTCTAGTTGATGTATCAGCAGCCATATGTGCAGCCTTCACCAAATGTGTCTACTAGAGCTGCTTCATTTGTCCTCATATAGAGTATTATCAGAGGGCACGGAGAGATTGCAGTGAGCTGCTCTCATTACAAACCCAGCTGCAACAGTCTCCGCTTTCTATTACAGCTTCATCTCTAGCATGCAGAAGTAAACACAATTAAAATCCCCTCATCGTGTGATCTACGACTCAGAATGGACCATTCGTTTTAGGCTAGTTCTGACCTGAGATAATGAAGAGCCTCACATGGAGTTAGTTGTTCTAAATAGTTTTTCTTTTGTCTCTGTGGTCCATGCTGTCTTTTTGACCATTTACAGCGGTGACACATTGTGTTTGTATAATCCTGTTGGTTAAGTCAAGCATATTTATACTTGCCTCCTGAATCACAGCTGATAATGAATCTCAGGCTGCTTTTTCCCATGTTAATGGAAAGGAGAAGTTAACTCGGCTTCTTCATAGGTCTGCAGCTCAACCCCAGAATGCAGCATCACTGCATCACTGCTGCTAACGCCTGGTCCAAGCTACCATCACAGTGCTGGTTGTAGTCGTATTTTCTCAACCAGGGTGGAGATGTGAGATGACCATGACAGGTTCTCTGTGATGTTGATTCCCAGGAACCTAAAAGTGTTCATCTGCTCCACCTTAGCTCCTCTGATGGGGGACGTCACAGGGCAATGAGACAAGGCAGTCTCTTTTTTCCTAAGATCAGCTATCAGTTCCTTTGTTTGGTGGTGTTGAGCAGTTAGCTGTTATCTGTGCCAGTCTGCTAGATTGTTGATTTGATATGAAGTCTCATCATTGTTTGAAATCCTGCCAATGATGCAGGTGATGGTAGCCTCATCTTGGTGCCTGAGAACCCGTCTGATCAGAATCGGGTTTGTTGCCAAGTAAGTTTACACATAGAGGAATGTGCCTTAGTGCCTTGGTGCATAAGAATTCCAATCAAGGAATTTTAAAACATAAATAAAGATAGAAAGATCTAAGAGCTGTACAGCAATGTGCAAAATTGACCGGGATGATATTTGCAACGTGCAAGATAGAGAACCAATAGAAGTGCATTAATGAAAGACAAGACAAGAGTTTGGAGGGAGTTTTGTTTGTTCTTTGGTATACACCAATGTTTTTATTTAGATTGTGAAATGTTCCTACCAAAGCAATGAAAATGTAACAACTAACATAATTAATAGCAGTGTCTGGGATAAGAAAGAGCATTACCATTGCACTCATTATTTTGTTTAACTGAACTTTTACTTTTTATAATTTTATATTACAAAGGTGAACATTTTTTTTCTCATGTCAGCAAAAATTCAAAACTCTGTCTGAACAAGATATTGCCTCTTTTGCCCCAAGAGGCAGCGCAGAAATATTGCACTTCATCATCCCTTAAACCCTGATAGGCTTGATCACTGTCACCTTATATAACAGCCAATATATCTCCACACCAGTTTGATTGATAGATCCCATCACTCCTGCCTTCGATCCTTCAGTGTTCACTTCATACAGCGCAGGTTAAAGGTCATCTCCGTCTGCGCTTACCTTCTCTGTTCAGTCTGTTGTCTCATGGGGACTTTTATAACGCCTCCTCACACATCGAACCTCAATCAGCCGCACATCAGTCAGAGTATGTGAGACACTGGGCAGTCCGTGTCCTATGGCTTCTTTCACCAGCAGTGTCCTTGGGGTGCATGGGTAACTGTGCTGATGACCTGCCATACTATATTTATCACTGTCACATGTTTATTTATGGGTACCCCTGATCCAAGCTGGCCAGCTGTGGGCTCAGCCATTAGCCCTGTTTCTCCATTCACCGCTCCTCCCCTCTGCTCTTCAATTAGTTCTATCTCAACCTCCTGGCATTTCGCCTCATCTCACCCCTTTTTCCTTGTTTTTCTATCGCCCTCTCTTCCTCTCTGTCCTTGTCATCTTCTTCACCCTTCCACTGACCATTTCCAACCCCCGACATCATCAACTCCCTACTACTCCTCTCCCATCGCCCCTGCCAGGGGGGGTTACATTAAAGTGACCGATCTCCCCTCAAACTGAACTCAACATCGAAGGGGGGTAAGCTTTGGTTGACTTTGTAAAACTTTTGATAAATGAGAGACCTGATGGCCAGTGCCTTTAAAAGCTCACATCATTTAGACTGTCATTGAGACATGAGGGGTGAGAGTGGGACATGTGTCATTATGCAGGCTCTCTGAATGTAGCACATGCACTGTTAAGATTTTAGTACACACTGTGTCTTTGATTATCTTTTCTACATTAGAATGGTAATACTTGTGGACTGATGGTCGGAGGTGGATGTTGGCAGTCTTAAATCAAATATGTTGGTGTGCTATGAATCATATCTTGTGATTTAATTCCTCAGGCCCACTGTAATCCTGGAGGCCACCTTAGCTGTGATATGTAACAGAGGCATGGGCAGCAACGCAGTCCATATGAGTCTCATGGTCCATATTATTAAAATAATTTCCATTATTAAAGGCCCTGAAAAACACCTTTACTCAATCAGCTTCTGCCTGTGAGTCATGGGTGGTTTTACATGAGAGATTTCTGTGCTTTTCTCACAGTGAAAAGTTTAGTGATAAACCCACAGAGAATTATCATGCGAACTTCACAGGTCCCTGGGATTTTAACGTCTTTCAGCACAGTGTTTTAACTTTACAGTTCACAGTTTTAATGTTCTGGTCCACTTTCTTTTAAAGTAAAAAAAAAAGCTCTTAAAAAACCGACTGTACGCTACCTGCACCCAACAGCAGACAGACAAGTTAGCGATTAGCAGGTGGACATAGTGGAGCGTTTAGCAACGGATATTTCACAGTTAAACCAAAACTGCCCTTCTATATTAAGACTTACATTTATCAAGTGACCAGCAACAAGGCTCCAAATGAATGTTAATGTTGCTCTGTGTCTGCTGGATGTGTAAATAGGAAACTGTTAACCAGCGAACAAGTTTGCAATATCAGAGGTGATAGATGTATCAGTGTTGGGTTCACAGCTTGTTTTTCAGTCATTGTACATTTAAAGGTCCAGTGTGTAAAGATATATTGGTGGAAGGGCAGAAATTGGGTATAATATATATTGGTATCGCTTTTTGTTTGCTGCCATGTTGAACCGCCATGTTTCTACAGTAACCCAGAACAGAAAAAACAAACACTGGTTTGGAACAGAAGTGCGAGGCGAGGGGGTTGTAATCTTCAACTACACAGTTAGATGCCACTAAATCCTACACACTGGTCCCCTGAGGAACAGTTTAATTCATTTTTTGTTATTAGTCAAGAATATTTATTGTTACAGAGAAATACTAAACCAAGTTTTCAGGGGCTTTAAGATAATGATAAGCTGATACATGACAGCAGCAAGAAAGGGGTATTGCAATAGGTTCATAGGAGAATGCCATTCATTGTTATCTGAGAGTACATTTCCCAACAATACGTGAAGTGTAACCCTCACATACCTAGAAAAGTCTGTTTTAATGCATGGAGTGATCTCTGCAGAACCATGAGAGATTTGTCATTTACCAGTGGAAACACTGTCTCATACACTATTCAAATCACAACTCACCCTCTCTGTGGCAGTGAAGCACCTAAAAATTACAACGAACGCACTCACAATTGGAATTGCCTTTCTGCAAGTGTCTGTATACATCTTTTATTTGCTTTCATTTATTTCCCAGACTAATCTATGTTTTCCAGCCCAGGGACTTCTGAAATCCGTCTATCTAAACATTGATACTGTAGCTCATCTTTTAAATGACTTGCACACATAATGCATAAAAACCTCTAGTTATTTTTGAGAGTTGATGACTTTTTGCCCCAAACCACAATTCCCCGGAATGATTCTGTTGCGCTAACCATCCCAGTAAAACATTGTTTGTGTAGAAATAACAAAAGCGAGGTGTTTTTGCTAAGACATCTCAGGATAGCAGACGTGGTGTGCAACTTAGAGTAGCAGTGGATTTCTTTACCTGTTAATCAGATACATATGACCTGCTCAACTATACATTTACTGTAGTTGTGATTGTTTGCAAGATAGAGGGATGTATCTAATGCATATATAAATAAAAATCCACATAGACAAATGGGTGAAGTGTACAAGTGGGCAGGATATTGGCAGCCTCATTTTGTTTCAGACACTGTAACAAAACAGACTTACCACAGGGGAGTGCTGTTAGTCAGTGGTCAGACCTACTGATGAAATTTAACAGAAAATTAGTTTCTCATGGGCTGCTTTGCTCCAAGTGTGAGTTGAAGAGGTATTCATGAGCAAATTACTGTCTGGTTTGCATCCAGAGATGAAAATTAGTGCTTCAACCACATTATAAAAAAGAAAAATAAACATTGAACGATTTAGACATTGTTATGGTATTTGGCCTCAGGATAGACAAAGAATCATAAGGGTTTCTAAATTGGGATAAAAATACCTCAAAAGAAAGATCAAAGCTTGATTATTGGCTCTTTTTCTTATCTTATCTTACATCATTTGGACTTGAATGAATCTACCTTACAGTGGATGGAAAGAGGTTCAATTTTCCTATAACCAGACAGATCTGAACAGCGAGGCTGGAAAGTCAGGTGCTCTCAGGAGGTGCTATAGGTTGCTGTGGATCTGAATCACAGTTATTACCAACTCACTCACACTGGAGGATTCATGGTCCAGGCTTATGGCAGGCAGCACAAATTATGACCATTTCCAGAGGTCACTGAAGCAGCCAAAGCACATTTGGGACCTCACTAGGGCCTACAATGTCTTAATTGCATTAACAGTTGAAGACTGTTTACTGATACAGGTTTGTAGCTATTTGGTTGGTTGTTGCAAGCTAAAAGGCAAAAATCCCTCTTGTCTTCTGTATATAAATCTGATCACATTGCTTAAGCATTCAAAAGGTGTGGGGGCTCATTTAAACTAATTTTCACAGAGAGAATTATGCTTTTATATGTTTTTCACTTTTCTAACATTAAATGAAGAAGAACCTGTTTGGAGAATTCTGTCATATTCCTGCACCTTTATATAGTCCCATACACATGAGAGCCATTAAGAGAGACAAGCAAGTAGTAGGACTAGTTAACAAAGGGAGGTTTTCAACACTTCAGTACAACAAAGTTGGTGTGCTTAATTGTAGGTGACATATGTGGCATTTCCCTGGCCTTTCAAATAGGTTTTAGAAGAAGGTCATGTGTATTTTGTTTTTAATAATTGTTCAACAGCAACACAACAACAGTTTCTCTTGCTACATTGACTGGCTTAGCAGGTTGCCTGACCTGTATATTCCTCTTGGAACTGTATTGCAATTTCACTGTAATCCTAGAACTCAACTAAGCACTTGAATTAAAGCATCAGACGTGCTGTAAAACCTGTTTTTGATAATGATTGACCCATCCAATAACCAATAAAGTAACTCCACCCCGGGTCATGAGAATGTGTTAAAGGCTTTTGAAAAAGCCCTGAGCTGACAATACTGAACTGAAAATGCCACAACATTATACCCCACAGCTGGACTGTAAATGTTAATGCTGAACAATAATAAATAGCTGGGAAATTCTCAGACAGTTTGGAGCAGCATTAGACTGGACCAATTATCCTTCTGAGAACAATGGTCAATTAGCTGGGGAATAATTGCAAAGCAAAACTGTTATTGTTTCAAATAGTTAAAGCACTTTTGTATGGCTCATGGGGCTCCAAGTTGCCTAATGTGACTAAGGTTTTACTTTGGGAAAAATGTAATTAAGTGCTTCAACAGCCAAGAGTTTCCTGCCTTACCAGTGGGTCCTCTTCTACTTGAAAGTGTGAACAGGGAGCACTGTGGACAGGATACAGGACAACAGGAACAGGATAATGGTAGATGCTAAAACGTAGTAGTAGTAGTAGTAGTAGTAGCAGTAGAAGACCCAGAAAGTTGTAAAACTGACTCAGTAACGTTAGTCACAGAAATATTGAGCTTAAGATTCTCATCCTCCTCAACCTCACTGCAACTTTCGACAACATCAACCACACCATTCTTCTCTCCCATCTTGAATTCTCACTCAACATCACCGGTACTACCCTCTCCTGGCTAAGGTAATATATAACAAGCACACACCAGTTCATCAACATCAACAAATATAGCTCCTTCACTGCTTCTGTGTCCCAAGGCGACCCCCAGGGTTTGGTGCTTGGCCCCCTCCTGTTTATCTTCTATATCAAGGATTCTCAACTTGCTAGGAGACGTTGTTGTTGTTGACATTGAAGTTGAGTGTCACTGCTCTATATGCCCCCCCCTCGGTAACATCATATGCGTCATGGTCTCCACTTCCATGCTGATGACATGCAGCTTTACATCTCCACTAAATCCATCACTACTTCAACCCACTCCACTCTTATATGGCACACCATCCAAAGTCCTAAAGGAACTCCAGTTTATCCAGAACTCTGCTGCTTGACTGCTCACCGACACACACTCCGTCCCATAATGGATTTGAGTCCTTCTCTTAATTCACAAAGCCCACCATAACCAGTCCCCCCATACCTCACTGACCTGCTCTACCACCATGCTGTGTCCCCGCAGCCTCTGCTACTCTGATGCCAAACTCCTGTCCCCACTACTCAGGACGAAGCACCGGACCTGGAGTGACAGCCTCTTTTTTTGCCCTCTCCATCTGGATCTCCTATCCCAAACACTGGCCATAGATATGGTCATTCATTCATTAAAACAAGTCAGCTGGAAACATAAAATTAGCTGGAGCTTAATTAGCTAGCTAACTACAGCTCAAATCTGCAGTTGTAATTTCACGTGGCAAAATCAGTCGTCGGCCAGAAATGAGAAGCTGCTTTTGTCTATCTCTCTGAAATCAAGGATACATTGTTTAAAAAATTAAGAATGTCGAGGGGTAAATCTGCCACAGATATTGTAAAATAGTGTAGCAACAGTAAGTGCTAAACAGACTCACACAGAGGAGTGTTCTATTGCTTATGAATTCAACTATTTGAAAGAGGAAGATTGGGCTATTTTTTCTTTCAAAAGTTACACTCCCTTTTTTACCAGACGACTTTATGTTTATATGTGTAAAGCTTATGGGAGTAATGTCTCCAAAAAGCAATTTTAATCAAGTCTTTATGTCATCACATAAACAAATATCAATGAGCTGTGCAATATGCACTCCAATCAGAAGATTTCCTCCTACTTTGCAGTAGCTTGATTTCCAGCAAACCCTAGAGCCGGCCCTAAATGTTCCATGTATTTTGGCTTGAGCATTCAGTGCAGTTAAACACGATTCAAGAGAAAGGAAAGATAATCAACCATAAAATATTTGTCTAAAGGTCTAATCAATAGATGTCTTGCCTAAAAGTGCAATCAAAAGTTTTGCTGGTTTGACTCAACTTTATGACTGTTGAGCAGCTCTGCTCTGCCTTTCTGCATCAAAGTACTTTTGTCCTCCATCTTTACTTCTGATCAAATGTTGGCTAACTTAACATTGCAAAGGAACATAGCTCTACTTCTACAATGTAACATATCTACTTTCCTCCTCTTTACTTATTTCTCCCCCCATTGTTTGTAATGAACAAAAATGTTTTTTTTTTGGAAAATATATCTCTAAAACGACCTGGCAGCTGGCGAGGGTTTGCGAGCCAGGAGACTGACTGCACTGATAATACACTGCACTCCACAATGAAAATCATTGGCCCTGCTTGCAAACATGTCCCTTTGTGATTTGTACTTTGGCCAGGCTGAACCAAGGCCACCGGTGGAAATAGAAAGAAAAGGAGTGTCTCTCAAGTTTGCATTTTGGTTTTCTGATCATTCGACAAAACAACATTAAATGCTGATTCATTGTGATGCGTGTGAGAAGCTGCCACACCAGCAATCTAACTCAGAATGTGTAGTCCTGATGCCAAATTACAGGCTTGCACGACAATAGTCTGATGAAGCCAATTTGATTGCGAGAAACAGTTTGCAGAACAATAAAACACTTATCACAGTGTGAAGTTACTTTTGAAACACTCCCTGACGTCTGACCCCTGACTGGACAAAATGGAGCTCAGTGAATGGGAGGAAAGCTTTAAAGCAATATTCAAAAGAAAGAAGATTTACAGGGTCTATTGTTGGAGTGTCTGTGACAGACAGAACTGAGGTGAGATTAGTTGTCTGTCATTCTTGTCTCTGCAATTTACTCTAGGAAAATATTTTCTGTATATCTGACTTGCGTGGAAGATCATTTTTGCTTTTACATTTTAAGTGACTTGTTGTACCAGCATGGATTTATATTTTTTGTTTTGCTGACACTATAACAGTGTCTAAAACTGCAGTCAGAAACTCACAAGTGATGGACACTTGCTGGTACATAGCAACAATTCCTTCCTTTCACAAAGATATCTGACCACGGTGAGATAGTCTTAAATGTGATTGAAAATATTCTCTCAATCTATTAGACACGAACAGAGATAAACATAGAGACAAAAGAACCCAAATTGAACTGGGGGGGGGGGGGGTAACGGGGG
>NW_023339796.1:18464377-18481187 GCF_004916995.1 Morone saxatilis | reverse complement strand
GGGTGAAGAAGAAGAAGAGGAAGAGGGGGTGGCTGTCCCTTGTGTTTAGGTTTGCTTTCTTTTCCATTTTCCCTCGTTTAGCTGATACCTCTCTGTCCACTACATCACTTCCAAATGCAAGCTGAGCTGAAGATGGAGAGGCCAGTTGTCTGGAAACAGCTGAATAGGAATTTCCTTTCCAGTGTAATTTTCCCCCATAACGTGAAGGAAACATTAATGTCCCTGTCACCTGAAAAGCCAGTGAGTGTATGTGATGCCATAAATCTGACCCAGCAACCAGTGACAGCCTGTTTTAATTCTATATTGTGACAAACACAAAAAAATGAATCAGGACTTCAAGGTAAAAACATTGAACGGATGCTCTACTAAATCTACTGTCTGGCTTCAGAGTGTACACATAACACATACAAAATGGTCTGTTAGCTCAATTGCAGCACTTATTCAAGATCCCATCATCTCCTGGCTGCAGGTGTTGGGTCCTTCAGCCTTGTGTGTTCATTTGATAGACAACAAATGGGAATCAGGGAGCAAAATAGATGCCTCTCATATATGGACAGACAGCAGCGTTTGCACAATATACACTACATTCTTAATTACAGTATTCACTCACAGTCTTCCCCTACAGTATTCTGTAATACAGTGGAAGCCAAGCACACTAAGTTACAAATTGAAAAAGGCAGAGAAAATGTATGGCTAACTGCCAGGGTTTGAACAACAGTGAAACAATGACTGTGTTAAACAGCATTTTCATACTTTTTCCCCAAGACACTGAAAGACCTGAGAGAAGATACAGCTCATCTCCTCAGCCTCACCACTGTAGTGCTGAATAAATAAAAAGGGCATCATCGTGAGAAATGAATTACTCTGTCCACCTCTCTTACATGTCCCTACAGATTCTCATTATAACTAATCCTGTCAGTAGCCGTCCATGGAAGACAATCCTGGCTGTGCTTGGCTTAATTGCACTGAGGCCATTTCTGTGTCTTTCTGCCACATCAATACCTTTGAAATAAACGCTGGTCCATATGGGGAAGTCATTCTCAACATGTCTGAGAAGGGAATAAGGGTGTCTGAATGCATACATTGATTACACTTGTGGGTGATGCTTTTGATTTCAGAATAAAATAAAAAATACCAAATAAATAATGCTGTACAGTGAAGTAGTAATGAGCAAAATGCCTCAGAGTAATAGGTCTAGATCTCTTTGGTCTCTGCAATTACAGGGTACTTATACATTAATAATTAACATCCATTAAATGTGATATAATTACAATTAGGAAAGCACATGGGAATGTAGTCTACTGAGTGAGTCTAATTTATAGATTTAGTGGACCACCACTGGTTAAAGAATCACTACTGAAATTCAAGTGAAATGTATTTGAGCTATAAAAGGAAGCCGTACTCATATTCCACTAACTGACTAATTCATGCATTTTAGGAGTCTGGAGGCAGTTCTCTTATCAGTGCTATTAATTTCATCTTTGGGAGGGATGCTAGTGATAATGATCCCCCTGGTACCGAAAAAAAATACCAAAACCTGCATTGGTTTAGTTATCAATTTAAGCCTGCAACATTAGCATTCATTTGGAGTCGTGTTTTAGGCAACCTGAATAATTAAGTCCAATATTTACTCTCCTTTTAGCTCTGTTATTGGTCTCCACCAGCTCCCATGTGGTTCTTTAGCTTCCAGATGCTCCACTCTGTTCACACAATAGCTGCTAACATTGTATGTCTGTTTGGTGCTGGCCAGGTAGCGTACAGTCAGTTCAGTAGGCAGCCTTCTACACCTGGAAACAACATGGATGAGGCTGGTGAATCGAAACAGTAGGTAACAAGTTGGCATCCATAATGCCGAAACATTGAGGTGAGAGAGTTTGAAGGGCTCTATATAGCTGAGGGGAACTGCAGTGATCATCCTCGGTGGGTTCATTACGACCAGTGACCGCTTTCACATTACACTTCGTCATTTGATCCATTGTTTGTTTGGGTTTTAGTTTTTCTTTTAAGATTATTTGTTGGGAGTTATTTTTTTCGTTCTTTTTTTTGTCGTGACAGTTGTGGCCATCTGGTCATGCAGCATGCTCTGTAACCATTCAGCTACCAAGGCGCTCCCATTTGATCAATAAAGATCAATAAAGCTCAAAATAATGAGCTTTAAAATGTTTTAGCACATCTCTTCACCTACCTACATGGCTCCCCCACGTTGTTTTTAAGTAACATGCATTTTGTTTTTTTATTATTCTATCAGGGCTTGGAGGCTGAGAAATTAAAGATCCAGGGAATGTTTATTGGAGAAAGATGCCTGCATACATCGTTGGAAAAGTGTGTGAATATAAGCCACATAGAGGCAACGAGAAAGTGCAGAGTCCCTTACTGTAGCTGCAAAGTAACAATCTCTCAGTACACTTATACCCTATTTTTCAGCTAGAAGTAGTCTAGTATCAAGCCATATATAAAATGTAATTTAGCCTTAGTGGGCATGCAACAATTCACAGACGAGGGCAAAATGTCGACTTCATTCTAGCCCCAGTTTGTACCTCAGATGTAGTCGTATACACTTTGGGAGATGTCCAGAATCGTCTCTGATCTTGCTGGTATGAAACTGCAGTGAAAATATGAATGTGTGTGAACGACAATCTGTCCTGGCACGCTGCCATGTCACGTTTCCATTCCAAACTGTCTGTCATTCAAATATAGTGAGATTAACAGAAGCATCAGCTAGTGATAGATTGGTATGTAGACGCACATTTGTTGTTTGAATGGAAAGCAACTGCAGTGATTAAGAAACTCACTGAAATTGTAGACGCTGAACAAAGAGGCATCGAGGGGGACTATGAGCCCTAAAAGAGTAATTTACAGTAAATTATCATCAGAGTCATCATATTTTATTACATGTGCCACATGTTTTATGGCCATGCATAGATAGACACACACACACACACACACACACACAAATTATTTATTAACAACTGTCCCTCACTTCGAGTGATATCCCAGGATTTATTTTTCTTCTGATGGTCAAACTTGAAGTTTATTAGCTGATAAGCAGTGCATCTTGGGTAATCAATCACTTACACTGTGTGCATTGCCTGTGAACAGCACACACAGAGCTGCTATTATTAAAGCATTGTCTCATCATTTGTTCTGTAGAAACGCAGCTCAAGTTTAGATTAGCTGAATGTACATGTTTGCTTCACGCCACCTTCAGTGTACACAAATGTGTGCAGGATCGCATGAGACAATGTCAGCAAATTAGCTTTGAGTGTCTGAGTCATTTTACTCACCGTAATTGGTTTGGTTCGTTTTAATCAGCACAGTTAGAGTTGACAGACCTCAAGATTACAGGAAGACACTGTTTCAGTCTCAAGCCCCCTTTTCCACCCAATTTACTGAAGATAATTAATTATGGTAAAAAGAGAAGAAGAGAAAAGAGGGTGCTGCATGTCTCCCCCCCCCCATGCTCCCCTTTTCTGGTAAACACTTGGATCACTGCTCACAAAGCTGAGGAGAAAAAGAAGTGCAGCTTCCACCTCATTTAATGATTGCTTTAGTTACACAATACCCCCTTTGACCCCTCTTTATTTAAAGTGCCACCTTTTTTTTTTTGATGTATTACCTCAAATCACAACAGCTAATAGAAGCCATATATCTTCATTCCTTCTACGCCAGATGTTTCAAGTCGACAGCAAAATAGATAGAAAAAGCTTACTTGAAGCAAACCTGAACGAGCTTACGCGCCAAAATCTATTTTCCAGCAAACAGAAAAATAATAGAAGAGTTGATTAATTGACCATAACTAATTCTTACCTGCCTTTTAAGTAATTATGTTGGATATTTAATTACACATGAATGCATCGCTTTCTCAATAATCAATTGTTGCTCTTGGCAGGATGTGATCAAGTCATTTGGATGCTGGTGTGGTGACAATGTGTGTAGTTTTCATTGTGATGAGAACCTTTTTGACCAGAATGGAAGTAGGGGAAGCAGCACGTTACCTCTGCCCCTTTTGGTACCATTGTTTGCAGGTCATGTACCCTCATGCACAGCTGTTCGACTACCACAGTCGGCTGCTTGTGTTGTTCTCAGTGGTGAGTATTGGTGTGGAAGGGCGAATGGTTGCTAACTAATGGCTTGTGGCCAACAGTCTGGCAGTGATGAATGTTGCTTTAGGTCCTTGCTGTGGTTTTAGGATTATCACAGTGCAGCTGGAGGATCGGAGGGCTAAAGGGAGCTGAGCTACTACTCAAGCATGTACTCAGCCAGAGAATCCTGTGTTAAAGCTTCTTCACAGCCCTGTGTGCTGGGCAAAAATGGCAACAAGCCGGGTTATCTTCACATGACTGGTAGCAGGATGGCTGCACCGTGTCAGCTGAAAGCCATTTCATTATCATCTGGCCTCAGGGTATGATACCAGATGTGACTGATCTAGGTACTTTAAGTGTGTATGAATTGGTAGGACAGAAGGAGAGCTTTACAGTTGAGAGTAGAACAAGGTGGGGGTCAAAAGGTGACTGTGTATCTCTGCCGAGATCTGTTCCTGCCAGTGGCAGAAGCCTTTTGTCCACTGCCAAGGAGTCACGATGCGGAATAGCCTTACTCTGCCTCTTCCTTTTTATTTGGGCTCATTATCCTGACTTGTCTGTCACAGGAATTTGTAACCTTAAGCAGTCCAATTAGAGAAGCAGTTTTGTTGCATTTCTCATAAACAACTTCTTACACTTTGCTCTAGAGAGAAACAGAAATGGATATAAGAGGGACCATGGAAATGAATGTCAATGCAAGGGGTTTCCTCAGAGGCATTAGATTAAATGCTGACATACTGGTAACTTATGCTAACACTTAATGACTCCTTCTAAGCCTTTTCCAGGAAACCAAAAACCTTTCTAGAGATTCAGATACATTTCTCTGCATTTTCAGCCCATTAACCAGGTTCCATTTTTTTGTTCCTGAGCCATAGTCTCTCCCTCAACAAGTTTCTGCTGCTAATACTTTCCAATGACCGGTCAAACACAGGCCTGCTGCATCTTGTGTACATTCAGACTGAAAAGCCAGCCGAGTGTCACTGCTATCAATATTAGGCCTGTGGATGGGACTTTCATTTAATGTTACTGACATGCTGCAGATCTCACTTCCCTCCTGGGAAGACTGCACTCTTTTCATTGATTCATAAAATTGGGTCCCCAAGAGGGAGCCTCTGCAGTTGGATCCTACTCTTTGCAGTACTTACAACTAGCTAGTTTTATTAATAAAGATAATTAATAATAATATTTAACTGAATGTATTTCAGTTTTATTCTGATTTATACTTCTACTCCATTTTAACTTCACTGCATTTATCTTACAGCTGCAGTTACTTTGCAGATAAAAGATTTTACTCACAAAACTTCTGATCAGTTAATAAAATATGATGAATTATTATAGAATAAACTACCCAATGGAATATAAAGTACTTAAAAGCAGGCTTACCTTTCCCTGCAAGAACATTAAAATGCTGCATATTATTATGTTACCATAGTACATATTATTGCATATGTAATATTAATCCAACCATGTAATATATACTATTACTATACAAAGGCAGCGTCCACTCTGCTGCATAATGCGTACTATTGCATTTATTACTTTAAGTACATTTAGATGATAATACTTCTACTTACTTAAAGCAACACTATGTAAGATTTGGCATTTGTGCGATTCGGCACCCCCAGTTGTAATACCACTGTGGTAAATATGGACGGCTGTACATTGCATTTGTTATGATTCAATTACTTTAGTCGACAACTTTGCTAACACAGCCAAACATCACAAGTGCAGCAACACAAGACATAGCAAGTCAGCTAATATTACTGACTAGTCCAACAGCAAGAAGGCCTGCTAACCGTCTGTCTGCAGCCTCTTATTTCATAAAGCTCTCATCAGCAACTAAAAGCCAGTCCCACATTTACTCTCGTCTGGCGACCTCTCTCTCCTCTCTTCTTAGCTTCCTCCATCGTCCTCTTCTTCGGCCTCTTTGCCTCTGCCTGGCTCCGGCTCTGGCACAATGCTGGCGTAGCAGCAAAATGCTAGCATGCTGACAGGCTCAACTAAGATGGTGAACTAGCTTAACGCCCGCTTAACATCCACATATTATTACCGCCACTGTTAAGATGTTAGCAGGTAGGCTCAACGCACCGCTGAGCTTGTGTGTCTGTAGACTCTCATTCTTGTTTCCCACTTAAGAGATAAGAACCTTTAATTATGCTGTAAACAGCATGTACAGTTTTCTATAGTCCAACCAAAAATTACACAAGTTATTTTATGCCATGCAATATATGCAATATATTCAAATAAAGTGCAACACAGCAGGTCTGCTAATTACACACAGTTTGAGAGTTTTTCTTTTTCCTTTTCTTTTCAGATCACACTGAAATAATTAATCTGGAGACATTTTTAATTCACAGCCAGATGTAATTTGTTTCCTGGGAACTGGTGACAGTCCCATGAAAATGAAGCTATTTTTATGGAGTCAAAATATAGCAGCTCAGAGCAGCAGAAACAGAAACTGTGCTGCACTTCATCTGCTCTGTCTAATATCCCATTTAGTCAGAATCTGAAGTTTTTCACTGGTTACTAAAGCTACATGCTGATCTTGTCCAGCAGTACAACTTCCTCATAATGAAGTATTGACTTGAAGGAATTTATAAATAAAGAGATGCTTGGGGCAAAGTCATCCCTCTTTAATGACCTCCTCATATCACACTGAACTCACAGGTAGCCAAGTCTAATATACTGCATCATTACCCTCTTAATTGATCTGCGTCGTTGACCTTGAATTGATTTGTGGGAAATTGTACAATAGTCTTCTATTTGCATTCAGTACCATTAGATGTTTCCAGTGATTGCAGCACTGTGAAGCACATAGTAGCTTTATACAGTACCAAGAATGATTTATAACCAGGTCAAAAGTGAGATTAAATCGTGGACAAGCTTTCATTTTGTGGCATCAGGACGGTGGTGTACATTAGCAGGGAGGACAAAACTGTATAAACACTGGCTTATCTTACCAAAGGAATGGACAAGAAATTATGTGGCCCACCAATTTTCATTCACCTATACAAGTGAAATGGAGCATTTATGTGTTTTAAAAAAAAGACAAGCTCTGACGTCAGATATGTCAGGGAAACCTGGAGAAAGAAGGATGATGCAGATTCCAGTTGTCTGATATGAAGATGAAGACTTTCTCCTCTACCATCTCCCTGAAAGGTGCAACGCTCTCCAGGACCCCAAACTGGTCAGCAATGTTAACAAAAAATCCTGGATTTAAAACTCTCTTTTTTCCCTATCTTTCAGGGTTGTTGTCCAACTGTCTGATGTGGTGATCCGGTTCAGTGTCCTAAATTTAAGAGAGCCAGGCATGGTGTTGAGAACCTAAGGGTTTCTCTGACACGTTGTGTAAGTAACCAAGCCCTTTGATGGATGACTCTTATTTTCTTGTCAACCACAGACTACTTTTATGTTTATCTTGATATCTTCTTGATGGGTTTTCATTTATCCAGTACTGGACTGGATAGGACAGGAAGGAAGGGAGGGAGAGCAAGAAAGAGAGAGTCAATCAAAGAGAGAGAAATAGCGACGGACCATTGCGTCGAAACAGAGGCAGGTGGACAATGAAGAAGAGGGGGCGAGAGACCACAGAGGAAGACCTGCAGTTATTAAATTGAACGTATACTGTTGAAGGTCTTGCAGATGATTAGCGCTGTTTGCCATTTTTGTGCAGAAAGATGTGAATTATGTGCCATTGTTTTCGAAATATTAAACCCACAAAGTCTCATCTGCCGAAATTTGGAATTCACTCGTCTGACCTTCATCTGACTCAAACAGCATCTCATTTACCGTCATTGTTGGAAGCCCTGCAGGCCAAAGATCGAGTGTGGTCCACACTTTCCCTCTGTGTAGTCATTACTGGTTCACTTTTGGGCAGCATGCATTTCCTCAAAGTAATTCTGAGGGACTCATTTGAGCCCTATGGTTGTTATTTACTTGATGAGCAGCACACCACCCAAGGGAAATTTAACCACCACACATTGATTTTTTTTTAAACCCTTCCATCAACTGACCTTAAAAATATTGTGAGCATCCTCGTGAGCGCTCCCTAAAACACAGAGAGCATGTTGTTTCTGCTGGTAACTGTAGGAGTTGTCATTATACTTGTACAGACACACTGGCACATTCTGGCTATTAAATGAAGAAAAAACAATCATTTCTTTTTGAAACTGAGAATAACTTTTTGTGTGTGACCTAATCTTAACATGATACTGATAGTGCAGCTTTCTTTAATTTATTCTGACGCTTTTATCAGTATTATCTTTATTTTAAACCATCCGGAGAGACTTCAGTGTGATAATGCACTTTATTCTCATTTTGAGCTGATCTTGAATCAGTTCTGGCCCTGAGGATGCCAGGATGGCACCAACATACAGATCGGCATTTTCAATTATAACACCATTAACTGAATGACAACCCGACCTACACTTGTTTTGAAATGTTTTGACAAATCCAGAAATAAGGTTGGTTCAGTAAATCAAAGTGCACATGCGCTGATTTGTTTTGCACCAGAGACTGACATCAACTATATTGTGAATGGAGACAATGACCCATGTGAATGCTTTCCTGTCACCGTGAAAAAATGGCAAATGATGAAATCATCAAATGCATCAAATCAAGCACGTAGATATTACACTGAAATCACTGCATAAACACATTTCACGCTTTACAGGATTATTGGTTTTCTACTGAGCTCAGCATCTGCTGCTTGAATCCACACGTGACGCCAATCTGGCATCCCATCCACATCGCGCAGTCAGCTTTTAAATGGTGGTCTCTATCCTGAAAGATTCATTTTTTTTAACACAATGACAAACTGTGGTGGGGTTTCTATTGATTCCACTTCCTCACAGTGCCAGGGTAATGCTGGACATGATTAAAATGTGTGAAACTGTTAACTTTAAACACATTCAATCTGTTGACACCTGAGTGATTTAGCATAAGAACTGAGGAAAAACAAATATCCTTCTGAGTCTATATATACTACTGTACAGTGATTGTGCTAAATGAGTTGAATTGAGTTAAAGGACCAGTCTGAAGGATTTAGTGGCATCTAGCTGGGATACTGCAGACAGCCACACCCTCACTTCACCCTTTGTCCATTCTGGGCTATTATAGAAACATGGTGGTTCAACATGGCCAAAAATGTCTCCTTCTAAGGTAACAAAAACACAAGAATTCTTACTGTCAGGCGATTATACACAAATGAAAACATACCTATGAATATAATGTTCAATTTCTGTCAATAGAGCCTCCTAAATGTTACACACTGGACCTTTAAAGCAGCTTTAGTCAATATTTTGATATTAAAAATTAATCTCATAACGACTTGTATGTAAAAGGGGCCCTTTGTAGAGATGAAGTCAGAGAATTATTACTTAACCCCACAGTTCCCCTCAGCTCTGTTGAGATTTAAAAGATTTATAGCATCTGTCAGCTGATTGTTTTGGTTCACTCTCACTGCTCTCATAAACCTGCCGTAGAGAGCAGCTTGAAAAAACCAAGTGCAGGCTACCTGCCCAGCATCAAATGGCAGACAGACAAAGTCAGCAATTAGCTTGAGGAAATAATGGAGCATTTAACAATTAAAGAAAAATATGTTTTGCTCATTAGTTGGTGGAGAACAAAAAGAGAACTAAAGGGAGAGTAAATACTGGACTGACATCCACAAGGTGGCCAGAAACATGAATCTAGATGAATGATAATGTATTCCCTGTGTCTGCCAAATGTCTAAATGAGCTACTGCTAAAAAAAACAGATTTATGCAGTTTAAAGTTGATGTATACCTTCTGTTGTTAGATTTAAACACCAGTTTTTGTTTTCACAACTTAAGCCTCAGAACTTAGGAAATACTGCCAGAAACATAAGCCAGACAGCTTTTTTTGTTGTTGACTGCCTACAAAGACACAGGGGAATTATGTTACACCATTATGTGTGACCAAATAAAATGTCAGTGCATATTTGTTAGATGTCAAAACTACTGTATAAACCCCATGAGCCAAAGATGAAGTCAAAGTAAACTGTATTTATTCTGTATTGCGGGGCTCTCATTTTACACTGATACATTACATAGCATTTTGTTGCGATTGTTGATAGTACCATGTAGTGGAAGGTCCTGAAAAAAACGTAAATACGTGGATGTGTGAGAATTTGTAGGTGTGTCTATCTTTATTTATGACAGTCAGGTCTGTCCAGGTGGAAAGAAATGGAATTCACGCCTTCAGCCAGTGAGAACAGCTGTGACATCTAAAACAACACTGTGTTCCTCCGCCAGTCTCAGCAAGCCCTCATCTGCCAGGCAGCTGGCGTATAAATCCCAGGAAACTGCCTCTTCCTGACACCTATGTGCTCATCAGCTGCAGAATCTATGAGCTTCACATATCCAGAGAGGCCTTTGCTAACAGTCTAAGCCTACAGCCATTATTCCCCTGACATGGGCTGTGTTGGGAGGGTGGCAGGGAATCTGTCGGGAGTTGGCTGTTGACTCAGACTGACTGAGACTTAGAGTCTCAGTGTGATGTACAAGGACACAAAACAGTTTATAACAAATGTATTTTACGATCCATCTATCTATCTATCTATCTAATCTATCTATCTATCTTCTATCCCTAGTCTATCCTAACCTATTATCTATCTATCTATCTATCTATCTATCGATTCTATCTATCTACTATCTATCTAATCTATCTACATAGGATCTCATAAAGAAGGAGATGAGTGTCTGTATGACACGTGGTTCACATTGTGATGGTAAAGTTTTGGTTAGGTTTAAGCAACAAAACTACTAGGCTAGATCAAGGAAAACATCATAAGGGTAGAAACACAAACTTGTGTTTGTTTGAGCCGTCCATCCATCCACCCCAACTACCTCCCTACACTCTCGCTCTTTACACTATGTCACCTGACACGGATGGGTTATACTGGAGTTAGACAACAGCCCACTGCATCTCAAAGCTTGCTAGCTCGCTTAGGATGAAAATCAGAAACCAAATGTAAACCACAATAGAACTAGATTTCTCAATCAATATCAATCATTTTCTTTCTCTTCAGGAACAAGGTGTACTATAAGCACACAATGGGCATAAAGTAAAATTAACTCCCAACAGGTCACACGTCCATCACATGGCTAATACAGGTAGACAGACTGTCACTCACACTCACTTCCATACCTGTGGGCAATTTCAAGGTTGTCTTTTCATCTTGGGAGGACGGTGAAGTGAAGCACACAGAGGAATTATGAACAGGAGGAGAACTCTCAGCACGACAGGAGCTGAGAAGGAGGAGGAGAATAGGCCCTTGCACTGTGAGGTTACAGTATTAATCACTACTGTCCCCTTTGTGTCTTTTTTAATGTAAAAAGACTTTATCTACAGTCAGATGAAAATGAACATCATATAATGGCACTTTTGCACTTTTATCAGTGCTGAAGATAAGCCTGTCGTGTGTTTTTGCAGTCTGCTATAATGCACAGTATCTTACAGTTGTCCAGACTACCAAGTTCATAGTTGATTTAGAATTGATTTTCACTTTATATTCCGAACCTCATCTCACCTTTGACACGTAAAAGAACTCTATGACCTTGAATCTCTCTGCCAATCACCACGGCCTTCTGTGACTTTCTTTGAGAGCAAAAAGATACCATTAATCTCACATCTCACCTGTCAGACTCACAGAGGGGTGTTTGGGATGCAGGCTATATGACCAGCACACTCTCCCAGTCTCCAAGGACGCATATTGTTACTGCTGCAGCTCCGACTTGTCCCCCTGCATTAGGAAATGAGCTTTCATGTTACTGCTCAACAGTTCTTCAACACGCTCACTCTGATGCTGTGCTCTTAGGTTTATTTAGTGAGTGACAAACAGACTCCTCTCTGTGGGGTTCCTAAATCTTCTAAAGAACCTACACTGAACAAAGACTAGTTTCAAAACTAATATAAGAAAAGTATTACAGTGATGAGGAAGGTTCCGCCAGGATCAGATAGTGGGGAAGTAAAAGAATACCAGGAGTTTCTTGATTACACTGGCAAGTCTCCAGGACCACCCAGCCTGAGGCATCACCAGAAACACAGACTGAATACTTAAAGTAATGATTAAGTTGAAAATTTTGGGTACCCTTACATGAACTCTTTGATTCTCTCAGAACTGAGACTGGAATATCAAGAGGAGAAAGTGGACAGCTGCCCTGGCCCCAGACCCTCAGGGGAAGTGAAGTTTGCTTGATCCTATGATTTATTGTGAAGTTGTTTAGAAAAACGGAAAAAAACAAAACAAATCGATATGTTAAGGGCCTTGAGGTGGGTCAATGGCAAATTTTGTTTACTGTATGCATTTTCAGTTGGAAGCCAACCACGTTTTCGGTTGGCGCTCTGTCAGCGTTCTGCACTGTTACCAATCCTATTCATGATTTTCATTGACAGAATCTGGAGGTGTGGACAGTGTCTGGTAAGGTTTCCTCAAGACTGCATTTCTGCTTTTTGCAAATGAAATGGTTTAGACACCTCCAGGGCGCACTCGGATTGTTTGTGGCCGAGTGTTAAGCGGCAGTAATGCAGATGCTATACCGGACTATTGTGAAGAGGAAGCTGAGCCTTATGGAGAAGCTGATTTACTGGTTGAGCTTCACACCAAACTTTACATATGGTCAATATGCTTGTGTTACAACCAAAAGAATGAGATTGTGGCCAGTTTTCTTTGCTGGGTTGCTGGGTACACTCTTGGAGATCAGGTGAGCAGGGACACTCAGAAAGAACTTCTAGAAATATTGCTCCCTTGCATCAACAGGGGTGGTTTGGGCATCTGATCCGGATGCCTCCTGGATGCCTCCTTTGGAGGTGTTCCAGGCACTTCCAACTAGTAGAAGACCACGAGACTCTAAACCCACCGGAGGAATTACAGATTACAGCAAGTTTATGAGTGCCTCCAGCTCCCCCACAAAGAAAGAGGCTCTGGAGAAGAATGTCTGGGCTGCATAGCTTGGTGCTACCGCATCCTAAATAAGCAAAAGCAAAACACTGATGTATGGATATTTTAGCTGACATTTTGCTTACATGGTCTGTAATCAATAGCATAACCTAACTGATTTGGTTGGTTTCTTGGCCTTAAGAGAAAATATAAAAAAGCTGCCATATGTGGTCCCCTGTGTGAACTGCTTTTGATGAGTACTTGAATGTGACAGGGTACATAGGCAAAGAGAGTGGGATGAGCGTGGGGGTCAACAGGGGCCCACAATAGAATTATGCCCCAGGGCCCCAAACAGGTTAATCCACAATCCACAATAAAAATAGAGACATGGACTCGTCCCTTTTTTCCCAATCTGTGTGTTCACTGTTTCAGTGTAAAGCAGTGTAACAGATGTGTGTGGCTCAAAACAAAAAAGAACTAGAGACTTACAACCCTGGCCTTTAAAGAAATCCTGCAGATAACTGAACAGGCTCACCAAATAATCTCCCTGTATAACTGTGATTACTGTTTTATGTGCTTTTCTTACTCTAAACCACTACCATCACCCAAACCAGCACATGGGAATCCCTCTGGTCATTATAGCACACAACTGTTTATGCCTTAATTTAAATCGACAATGTGTTAGAGTGACAGATTTATTGTTTAAAGAATGATAGGGAGAGGGATTACTCCAAAGTTTAAAGTAGTGCTTCTAAAATGTTGTGCCTTTAGACATTCTGAATTGCCAGTTTCTGCAGGAGGATGAAAGAGCGGCCTGTCACCATGGTGAACTAATGGCAGGGAAGAATTACTGTTGAACCTGCCCATCCTGCTAACCACCTGTTCCAACCTGTTCCAAAAATGTCCCTGTAGGAGATGATATAGGACCAGAGGGAGCAAACTTTTTACTGAGAGCCCCATCAGTCACCTGATGTCTGTGCTTTACCACTTACTACCACTGTTCTCCTTTTCATTGTGCTACTCACTATTATGTCTGTATAGCCGTGTCTGTGTATTTGTACAATATGTTCAAATGATTTGTGTACTGATACTATAAGATGATTTGAGCTACTTTATACATTATTGTGGCCTGTATCATTCTGTATTTCAACATAAGTTTTTATTCAAACATTAAGTATAGAGTTGAAGAGGTTATGTCAGGTGCTGGATGAGGCTCGACAGTTTGATTGCAGAGGTGCTTTCAGCTAGGGGATATAGGAGTTTGTTTAGTGGCCAAGTGTGGATATATTTTTGGACCACATATTTGAGATACATTTTGGAATTATTAGTCTGCCCTTTTGAGTTTAAAGTGGATTGGACATTTAAATGAGAAAGAGGTGTGTACCAAAACCTTCACCTACTATTACCCTTCACCTGCATTTGATACAACGCAAAGTATGTCCCGACTAGATATTTTTCGTCTAGACTCTGACCTAGACGTACGTCACTACAATAAACTTCAAACCTGGAAGACTAAAGATGTGTTTGGACTTAATACAAACAAATTTGACATAACTACACTCAAAGTCAAGGGAAAAATGTGGGGAATGGGAAACATCTAGGGGGATCTACTGGCAGAAATGGAATATAATATTCATAGGTATGTTTTCATTAGTGCATAATCACCTGGATATAGGAATCGTTGTGTTTTCGTTACCATTTTTATCTACACTACAGTGGAGATATGTTGTCCACCATGTTGAAACCACCATGTTTCTACAGTAGCCCAGAAGTGACAAACCAAACACTGGCTGTAGATTGATGTTTTTTTGCAGCCACCTTAATTTCTCCTACACAATTCGCGGCTCATTCTCATTCCCAGGTCATCAGATACAAACGTGAGTGGTGTTCAATTAGTTTCAATATGCAAATTCACATTGGATACATGTTGCAGGGAATAAAAACATCATATGTGATTGTGACAGCACAGCACGACTAATCTGCCTGAACTGGCTTGCAGATAAAGTACAGCTCCTAAGGAAGAGTCTTTAAGTGTTTTGGGACATTTTTGTGTCTTTATTACAGACATTACAAAGAGGACAATGAGGCAGAGAGAGATGCATCAAAAGTCCTCAGCTGAATCCCCAGGCCACATGGGCAACACAGTAAGATAAAACTTGAGGAGAAAAGGCTCTACAGAAGACAAAAAACATCTCTATTATGTAATGAGTGACAAAACGTGATGTTTTACAGTGAAAAAAGAACAGAGAACTATTTGTATAAGAGGGTTGAGGATTATTGTGAGAGGCAGACTTCAATAAGGTGTGTCTAGGGGAGCCACCATTTACACATTATGGGCGCACATACTGGAACCAAACTGACAGCAACCAGATGTAGCAGTTTCCATTGCTCTTACACCACAGCAGGCAATGAGAGGAGGGGGTGAGTAGTCTCCCGAAGCAAAATCGCTCCTCTAACCAAACGAGGAGAAGAGACAAACTAGACAAAAGAAACACACAAAAGAAACAAACAACAAAACAAGGGATGCAGAATGAATGAATAGAAAGAAACACATCTGGTCTGAAGAGACAAACTAGAAGAAGAAAAGAATACCATAACTAGGAGCCAAAACTAAGGAGCTGAATGAACACAACACATAACAGCAGGCAAAATGCAAAACAGCAGCTGGGAGAACTACAATAGACAAGACATTTATTAACATCATTCAACACAAACACTGCACAACAAAGCTAACTGTGTTGTTGGCACTCTTCTTTGGAATAGGAATATATAGTAACATGTCAACTCATCCACTCAAGCAAGACAAGAAGGAAAGCTACAATAAACAATACAGTAACATAAAAAAAAATAAGGAAGTCTTTAAGAGCATATCCTTAAAGACTTCATTATTTTTTTTTAACCACGAATGCACCAAATACTCCAGGTCTGACAGTGAAAGTTGCAGGGGAAGTAAGGGTACCCACTTCCAGCAGGAGTCTTCAAAACCCTTAAAGAGACTGAGGGGAGCAGGACTAGAAGGGGAAAGTGCTCTCTACCACTCTTGTACTCACATATTGCAGCAATGAAAAGCAATTTACACACAGATTTGAAAATTGCTAGAGCTACATAATTCATCTCAGTATGAAGCCCTAATTTGGTTTTGTCAAAGTGCTGCAAGTTCTCTAAAAACATCAATCAAAACATTTTGCTTCCATCTGTTTTATTGTTTATTAATTGCACCAGAGTTGACTGTTTCATACCAGGAGTGATTATGATTCTGCGTCAGAGCCATGTTGGGAAAAAACGAAGGAACCAACAAATATTCTTTTACCTAACTGTTCAGCCAGTGAAAAATGTACAATTGTATTTCCTTTGGTTGTCAAATAGGATGACAAATATCAGAAACATTACTTCCAGACTGCTTGTTTTGGTTTTCAACCAGCAATGCTTTTGTTTTTCATGTCACCTTCATTGTTCCTGGAAAATATTAAGAAATGTGTCACACACTAAAGCTCTATTGATTTGTAATTTTTTGCTGATGTCTCGGACCCCTGTCCTTCTCAAGATTAGGGGCTGAAAGGTCCAGAAAACACAGTTTTAATACAAATGGAGCTTGTTCAAAAATGTTTCTCTTTTTCCCTTGTTGGATCTATATTAATGAGAACCCTTAATTATAAGTATTAAATCATCATTGTAAAGCATATATTATAATCACAGTATCAGCCAAGAAGTCCCAAATGGAGAAGCAAAATGAGTCATTAATTGACTTTCAAAAGCTTTATTGTTCACTCTTGATCTTGGAAATATTAACATTAATATTAACATTAATATTAATATTAGTATTAATA
>NW_023339796.1:18457939-18464277 GCF_004916995.1 Morone saxatilis | reverse complement strand
TGTTTGAATATTTTTAGACCTCTCATATGTGTCATAACGCCATGTGTGATATGGTCGAAAGCTCTGGAAAAAGCTAGTTAGTGGACGTAGAGTTGGGATTGTTTTGTCCAATTCACTGTGATTATCAAAATACTTATATTTTTTGTATTTTGTGACAAAACTAACCTTTTAAATGACATTCATATCCAGCTAATCTGCAATAGCAAGAATGTTTAGTAAGAGACATAACAATTAGCATTACGTTTTCTATCAGCATAATAAGGGAATGCTGTTAAATAATCTAAAAGTAAAAGGTTGATAATGAATTGTAAAGTTTGCAATGTTAATGTATTTCATTTATATTTCTCTTTCTGGCTCTTACAATACAATATCCCAAACCCTTGAAGCAACTAAAGCTAGATAACCCTTTTGCTGAGTGAACCTGAGGAAGCTGCAGGGGAATGCATTGTTCGCTCCTAAATAAATCACAGTGATTCCAGCTCACGGTAGTTTATTTTGATGTTTTACTAGATTCAACTTCTTTATGGTTCTGTTTAGGCACTCACAGTGCTTGATAAAGGGTCAGAAAAAATAGTGGTTTTGGTTAAATATTTAACAGTGACTAGAAGCATGAGGCATGGCGTGTTTACTTGATTAACATTTAACTGAAACCAGCATCCCGCCACCTCAACCCGAACCAAAGTGTTTTTATTGTGTCTCTCAAGCACCTGTAACATATTCCTGTACATGAAACTAATCACATTCAATAAAGGATTCAAGGGTTAGAAAAGCACAGAGGTTGGTGGTGGGTGGTCCAATAGATAAATTAATGCTTTGAAGCCCTGGGCAGTGGAATATATGCTGTATTATGCTTTAAAGAAAGGGAGAAACAGAGAAATCAGAGAAATT
This sequence comes from Morone saxatilis, assembly GCF_004916995.1. Classification (NCBI taxonomy): domain Eukaryota; kingdom Metazoa; phylum Chordata; class Actinopteri; family Moronidae; genus Morone; species Morone saxatilis. The sequence continues at coordinate 18,463,389 of NW_023339796.1, read as the reverse complement.
AAGAGAGAAAGAGCTTGAGAAAGCATAGAATTTTGGGCTATTGAGCTGAAATACCTCTCCCTTGTCACACTCAGTTGTGACCTACAATTGGTGACAGTGCTTGGGGAGAGATAGAAAGGCTGATGAAAAGAAAGCCTGCAGGAAGTCTGCACATTAGTGAAAAAGAGTAAAAGAGAGAGAGAGAAAAATCTGAGTCCGGAGGAGTGAAATGTCTCTCTGGCTAAAATGGTTGGCAAAGATGGGAAGTAGAAAAACTGACATAGTGTAACTCCCTGAAAAAGCAGCTCTGCAGAGGTACTGAGGTTTCTGACAAGGGGATTGGAAGGCCGCAGTGTGCTGACGCCTGGCAGTTCTGCTGTCATCTCAGCCAAACCTTCTGAGCCAGCTGAGAGGGAAACGTTGGGTTTTTCTTTCCGATCATCCCAGGTGGAACACACAATACAGCTCCCATTTGATTCCTTGTATAACAGCATCAACAGAACAGCTACAGCTTCAGCCATCCCTGTGCCTTTACAGTGTGCCTTACAGATTTCTATCCAGCTCTCACCCTCCCTTAGTCCCAACCCAGCCATCTTAATGCAGGGTAAGGGAACTCAAAATGGCTGATGGGAGATTTTAAGAGTGGGAGTGTGCATGTGTGTCGTGCACATGGGTACTGGCTCTTCTTCTGGAGAAAGCATCGGAGAGCTGTCAGCAGCTTGATGGATGGTCCGGTAACGTATGTCGATCTAGCAGAAACGCCAGGCCGTTACTCATTTCATCTGACTGTTCTGCATTCTGGAGGTGAAAAAGGAATGGGAAAAGGTACAAAAAGAGGAGGTTGTCGGAAAATAATCCGTCGATCCACAGCGGCAGAGACAGGCTTGCGAATAATCAATGGGGTGGGGATTTTACGCTGAAAGATGGAGTGAAATGCTTAGGTAGAGAGTACTGGAAACCCCAAGTTCATGATCTCTATCTTATTGATCATATGAGGTCATGGGTTAACAATGAACACAATTAGGTATCATCAATTACATGTAGGTGCATTTTATCAAAGAGCTCCCTCAAATTTGTCATTCCTTCAGATCTGCTCCGAAAACCTTCAACTGCACCATCAAAGTCCTCGCTAGTCTCTGACCTCTTTGACCAATCCAAAGGTAATTCGTGCTGAGGAGCGCAGTCACATGTTTGAGACTAATGTGTACTAAATCATGATGGGAAAACAATTGCAAAGTGCGACTGACACCCTGAGCTCTTGGAAGGTGACATTTTCAAAAAGTGGCAATCATTTCACTCTGACTTTTTGTTACACATTCATATCTTTTCACCGATTATCTGCCATGACCTTCTCTCGTCCACCTGTTTTTTGCTTGTCTCTCAAACTGCTACATCTAAGTATCCTATCCAGACTGTGTGTACCAGACTAAATAGACCTTTTTCACAGCAGCCATTTTGACATCGAATGGAGTCTTAATTAGTATCATTGATGACCTGTGTCTATCCTATTATTTCATGTCAAAATGACTGCTGTAAAAAAAGGTCTACACTGCCCCTAAAAAAACAGGACATCCTGGCAAGTTTTAATATTGTTAGTATTTTAAAGTGAGAGTTAAAAAGAACTGACTCCTAGTTGTTTTGTCCTACAAGAGAGGGAGAGACAGACTATTGTTTTGGTCGCAAGAGTTAGTTTATTTGTATTGCATTCACTGTAAAAAAAGAGCGAGTTGACTCATAATTCCAGGGCAAATATCTTCACTAAACTAACTAAACTAACTAAGTTTTAAGTCAAACTCTAAAAAAAAATTCTTAAACTAAAAACAGTTTAACAATAAGTAAGTTACTTGGCCTTTGGCTAAAGGTCAGGGTGTTTGGACTTTTGAGTTGCTCCAGTGAGAGCTTGGTAGCTAAATACAGAATACTGTAAGGATCTTTGTATCCTACTGATAAGGGAAGTCATGTATTTGATATGTTTTGATGTGAATGAAGAAACACCAGCTGTAAGCAGTCCGTTTCAGTTCTATATACTAGCCTTGCTTGATACTAGCAGCGTTATGTGTCACACTTTGTGTCTTTGTTTTTATAAAACTGCTTCTAAACTTCAAAATTGTTAAATTGGGCTTTATCACAGTTGTTCCCACATATGGCACTGTCGACTCCCACTGTTGGCTCGTTAACAGCAGCCTCCCGCTTTTGTTTTACACAAGAATGGGAGTTATAAGAAACAAAGTACATTACAGATTGGGCATTTCACATTTGACAGAAAACGTAATAAATACAAATGCAGCAATAACAAAAGTAGCACTCTCATATTCACCTGCATGGGTTTATTATGAGTGCACAGCACAGCCTTTAACATTGTCTAATGACTTTTCCTTTGGTTAAGTGTGCTTTTACTACTTGGCAAAATATTTCTGATTCCGATTCTGAATAACAGTAACGAGGACTCAGTTCAGTGCTGTTCCAGATCCATGTCTGATTTCTAATACTTTTCAGTGTTTGAAAAGAAGGCAGGAAGCAAAAAAACTTACTGTAAAGTAGTCATAGGCCTGAGTGAAGCCTTTTAGAATCTTGTGTTTCAGCAAGGGATGGTAGCCCTTTTGATTTTCTGTCTTGTGCTGAGATGTTACATACCACACAGGTTAGGAGGCTCCTGATACCAGCAGTTACATCATACATTTCTGTACTCTGGAAAGCTTTCTTCAGCTGCCTTTTAAAAAGAACTTCTCTGCCAGGTAACATATGGCGAGGCACCTACTGCAATGCCACCACAACTGCCAGATGTTGTTTGGAATAAAGTTTTTTGTTTGTTTTTTTCATATAGTACAATGTACATTTTCTTTATAGATGTATGCAGAGTATTTAGTAGTTTTGATATAGTTTCAGTTTTCTTTAAGATTCATAGAATAGTGTAATAGGTATTGTAACAGAGTGTCCAAACTTCTTAATTTAAACATTGTTATTCACCTAGAACATAACAACCAGGTGGCTTTATAACAGTATAATGAAATCTACATTTTTGGAGGAATACTAAATAATTTTGCCTATTCATAGATTGTTGTCTGCATGTCCCAGTGACAGCTGTGGCTTCAATTAAGGTTAAAGTTTTGGCATAGAGCTGATTAGATCCGCCCACATTATCTGAACTTAATTTCAACAAGCATCCAGCATCATGTTAAATTTCTCATGTTTATAACAAACTAAATCCTTTATTGAAATAGGTTACAGTTGATTTCTATAGTGGTCTGCATCTCTCTAAACATTGTATGTTTACTAGCATATTTTGACCTAGATAGGCGCACACACACACACACAGACACACACACACACCAGTTCTATGCAAGCAGTGTGCAGATTACAGAGGTAGGTGAGACCCTCCTCGTTGCAAAACAGTCCTAACATTGTTCGACATGATGGAGGAGGAGGAGAATGAATGGAGAAACTCGGCGCTCCCCTGCAACCTCCCCACTCATACTGTACATCTGTCTGGACTTATCTCCTCACAGTATTTCATTAGTGCTGTACCAGCTGGTGACATCCTCTCTCATGCTTCAATAGCCTCCATTCTTACATGCAGGCGATACCCAATAATGATACATGGAGAAATCCTGAATTTTGCATATCCAGCAAAAGCTCCTTGCTAACGAACGTAATAAATGAGATGCCACATTTTCTTCCACCTTGTCATGCTTTTGCTGAGCTGACATTCCACCACCTTGAGGTGAGAGCTTGTGAAACGCATCTCCTCCACGCGGCTCTCTACGCCTCTATTTATCCCTTTATCTTCAGTCCAGTCCCCCCGCATGCTTGGTGAAAAATAGGAAAGAGTGCATCGGCTGCACAAGAGGCGAAGAGTGTCCTCCCTCAGTCTGTCACTAATGCTTCATTAGATACTTGGCGGGCCCATTCATCGCTGTTATCATCTGGCCACAGCGTGCCCGTCCGCCACCTATTCCTCACACACGCTCACACATGCATTTTTACACATTCTGACAGTCATGTACTGTACACCACACCGATTACGCTTTTGTTTAATCATTGGCCATTCAGCACGGCTAATAACTCAACCTGCACCATGAAGTCTCGCTCCTTCAAATTCACATTTCTGATTTTCAGCGTCATCTGCAATTCTCCATAAGAGTAATTATTCAGCCTGCAAACAGCAAACATGCATGGGCTGGTAGGCAGGGAAGCATATGGATATTCACAGTATATAACGTAGTTAGGCAGTTTCAACACCCATACACACACACACACACAGACAGACTCACACACACTGGTGCTGTTATTGCCTCATTGGACCTCAGTGTTGATTAATCCCTGTGCTGGTTGCACTGGAGAGGACTGTTTCATTACCTGATTTCAGTGGTTCGATACATTGATTAAGCCATTACTCTGATCAGGAGATGAATTAAGCACACTTAAGATGCTCTGCTCAGCATCCTTCTAAATCCCTTCCAGAGCACTGGCTTGTGCTATAAACCAACAGCTCATGCTAAACTTGAAAATGGGTTCATTAAGTGTGTGTAAAGCATGTCTGGACACTAACTAAACATGACAGTTTTTTTCAACTTAATTAATGACCACTGGTGCTGTGTTCTTTCTTGTTGTTGCTCGTTGTTTCCTGTACACAAGCAAAACTTTGTGTGTAATCAGCCAGCCAGGTTTTGGTTGTGCTTTGCTTAAGGCTGTCCCAATAGTCGAGTAAACTGTTAGTCGACGAGAAGAGTCTTAGTTGACGCACTTTTCATCAGTCAGATACTGACAGAAAAACAAACCGTGGGAAGGGAGAGGAGCGAGTTTGTAATGAATTGATGTGTTTTGGTGAAGTTATTTATTCTGTGTTTTATATACATGCCTTAAACTGGGCTAAATTTAAAGAATTAATACACAAAGTTCCACATTTTGGGATTGTGGTTATTTGTTTTCCAGCTGAGAGTGAGAGGAGATTTTAGATGAGTAATGTGCTGGACTATTCCTTGGCTAGATGCAGTACGTTCTTGGAGTCTCAGCTGGTTGCCTTACAATCTCCCGGTAAAAACAGGAAGTATAAAAGAAAGAAAATAGTCTCGCTCATAACCCACCATAAAACCATTATTATTTATTTATGTTTTTCACATTAAACAACAACATACAACATGTGGATTGGTTACCTATTAGACGTGCTGGTTGTTGTTTTGTTACCTTTTGACAGACTAGCTGTTTGGCTTCATGCAAAGCTAACTTGCGGCTGCCGGTACTTTCACATTTGGTTTACAGTATATACCTGAGAGTGGCATTGATCTTCTCATTTGACTCTCGGCACAAAGGTGAAGAAGCGGATTACCCAAAATGTCAAACTATTCCTTTGAGGTAAACAGGTAAGGTAACACCATAAAAACAAAAACATGATTTAAATATTAAAACAAAAGAGGTTTTGAGCATTTCTCTTAATGTTTTTCCTTTCATATTGTACGGTGCCCCCCCAAAAC
>NW_023339796.1:18437279-18457916 GCF_004916995.1 Morone saxatilis | reverse complement strand
GTTTTGGGGGGGCACCGTACAATAGCAGTGCTTCATTCTTCAGAATTCTTTTAAAGACAACTCAGTTGTAGTTGTTCAAGTAGGCTAATCTCATTACCTGTGGCCAGATATTTTTAGGAATTTGCTACCTTGTGTGCCAGCATGAGGAGAAAAGGAACAAGAGGAAGTTGAATGTGAGGGCATATAGTCAGTGCATAATTAACAGGTTCAACTTGAGGTTTATTTGCTATAGGAGCACAGGTTATTCTATCAACTTTGAAGAAGTCACTACTTGTTGTAAGAGGGTGCAGTCAGTGGCTTGGTGCTTTCACTTCTTCACTTCTCAATTAAAAAGTGTGGGTACTGAAACATCTTTTCATGGGCTTCCTACTGATGGGGTTTCTGTAGTGTTGTTTGTTCAACTATGGAGGATATATATTCCAGAAATTGCTGTTTAATTCAGACTGGGATAGACGCATAGACATATTAGGCACAAGGCAGTGTACAGCAATTGAGCCACTTCTCCACCACTCTCCCTGGCTGGGTCACAGTGTCCTCTCTTTGCTGCCATGAGCCTCTCCCTGACAGCTCCATATTTCAGCTCCACAGGCATCCACCCTCCACTGCAGGCTTACAGAACAGAGGTATGGCATGCACATAGCTTTTATTTACTTCCAATTTCTCAGTCCATTCATAACACTCACAGTACCAGTCATTCAGCCTCCCTGAGGAGAACGAGGGAGTGCTCCATAAAGCTGGATTAGATGGCTGGATAACAGTGAAAACAATTAACCTCCTGTATCTACTGAAATCAGTAAACAAAATGTCAACAAGCTTGACTTAATCATATTCCTGGACATGCATGTCAATGATTTATTATAATAAACAACATTTCAAAATACATAAAACACTTTATAATGCATTCAGAGAAAGGTAGCAAGGGAGTGCTATATACTAATAAGATTATACAGCCTGGTTGTGGCAGCATAATTCTGGGCCCTTGTGAGGGGGAATTGATTTACAGTGATGTGGAAGGGGAAAAATATGGTCGTGTTTATTGCTATACTTTGATCTGTATGTAGATGGATTATTGATCCACGTCCACACAGTGTGGCTGTATTTTAGGTGTTTCTTTCAGACTGCTACATACTCAATTAGCAAACTTGCTCTCAATGTCTAATCAAAAAGAATTAGTGGACAGGAGCTTTAATTATGTAATTATGTGAGACACAATGAGATTTGGTCACTTGTACTAATCAGGAGCATATATCTAGAGAAGAGAGGGAAAGGTTTGTCAGACAGATACAAAGTACCAGTGTGAGTTACCGACCCAATACTTCATATTCAAGGACATTTTTATTTTTATTCAAGGTTTTCTAAACTTTTGCATTTTCCCACCCTGGTTGTCCCCCATACGGATAGTTTTAGTTTACTCATCAGAGCATTGGGAAATACATTTGAATACCTCCCAAAAGCAATGTGGTTTTCCTCCTGCAATGTTCTGGCAATACAGAGACCTCACTGTGAATATTTAAATGTTTTCATTCTAACCATCTTCAATAGAAAATAGTTTGAGTAACAAAGAGTTCACAGCAAAATATCTGTATATGTAGTGAATCTTTATCTGTATAGCACTAAGGTGGAAACGTTTATTAATTACTAATTAATATTAAATGAGTAATTTGGCCACACAACAAAATGAAGCACTTAGCTATTACCTCGTTTGTATTTCTCTCTGCATGTCAGTTCTGTATTATTCATGGTCCGAAGATGATTGTGTTGAGGAAGAAACATAGATACTTTGTTGTATCACTTGTTTTACAAAGAGTGGGTTGTGTTTGCTGTTCATTAAACACCAACAGACTTCTGAATCTTTCTTCCATTATAGGATGTAGGTGTTTGTGTCATGTCATTTTCAGACAGGCAGTTGGCAGCTAGTTTGTTAGTAGTTGAGAGTAAACAACTAACAACTGCTGGATAGAGAACAGCAGGTAAAATCTCAATTAAACCGTTAAGCACATCATATACAGTAATTGTTTTAAGCTTACCGTAGAAGCTGGTGTCAAAACATTGAGTTTAAATGGAAAGAAGTACCAATTTAACTGGCTATTTTTACTTTTAAGTTGACCTTTTTTCCAACAAGAGGAGAATATGATTTATTGAAATGTATGGAATACTTTATGCAGCAACACACCCCTGCCCTGCCGAAGTTTGGGGCATCTAAAGTAGATGTGAAGCATCATCCAAACTTCACCAGAGCAGGTGCACCTTCTTTCATTCCACCCCTCCCTCACTACTGCCCTTCCACTAAACCCTGGAGCCTTCAGCCTCGGGGACCTGGAATATTAATTAAATGTCTGAAAATGACAGGCCCCCTTTCTCCCACTTTTTCTCAGGACCTCACACACATTGATTTTCTCTCAAGCCATGCTTTTCTTTTTCTTTTTTTTTTGTTGTTGAACAGGGTGGAAAAATGAATGGTATAGGATGGCACAAGTGGCTGCAGAAACACCAGTGGTGAGGTTGTTGTGCGTGTGTGCATTCACGTTGATGGTTTGTGGATCTGTAAGCAAGCACAGCCATGATTGTGTATCCATCTGTTTACAGTATGTGCATGTGTTTGCTTCTACAAACCATTTTTAAGGCTGTTCATTAACTTTCTGCTCCGTTCCCTCTGCGTCACCTTCCTGTTCAGTGTGTTCTGTTGAATATGTCCAGTTCAGAGAAGGTCACTCAGTGGAAAGAAGCATCCTACAGAGATCTCATTAGCATGATGTTTTTTTGTTTTTTTTACTAGTTTTACTGTCCTTCTCTGTATTAAATACCACATGTGAAATGTTTTATTTTCTGTCAGTGGAATATATAAATGAGGAAATGTATTAATAAGAAGTGAATAGTAAGTAAATTCATATAACTTAAATAACATCATCCTGATAAATCTCATCAGCATTTCTCAATAGCAGAGAGCATGCAGAGGCTCTGACCTTGGTAAAGAGTAACTTAACCCTGGGCTGAAAAGCAGCATTTTTCTGCCTGATCTCTGTTTCATTACCACAGCCAGAACCATTGCTGGCCGGCATGTTTCATCCAGAAGTATATATATATATATATTTTTTTTTTAACAAATTTCAATAAAATCGGCAAAAGAAAATGCAAAGAATGCTTGTTTTCATCTACTGTTATTTTGTGATTGTTAGGAGTTGGTTTGAGATAAGCAGTAGATGCCGCCAATTGTCGGATAACCAGAAGAAGAGGCTGCAACAAGATGACATAATTAAAAAAGCAAACACAATGGAAATATTACATTTCGGTTTGTTTAATATAACATCGTAAGTAAGGTCACATCAGATCCGGCTCAAGTGATCATGGATGTATTATAGAGCCGTGGGAGCAATGTGGAGACTTGAGTGGAAACAGCTGATCAGTCATGTGAGTTAAATGTTCGCTATGTCGGAACCTATTCGAGAATAGCGTTTCCATCTCCCATTAAGCACATTAATGTGGTACTCCATACTTCAGTTGTAAACTAAATCATATGGCTGTACTGTGATGAAACACATCAATGTTGGTGTTAATATTGACATCCTTACTAAATTTGTGAAAAAAATCCATCCAAAACCTTGCAAGGCCAATGCTGACAGCAGCTGTTAGCTTAGCTACAACACAGGTACCATACAGAAACTTCTACAAACTGATGTGAATGTGCTTCTACTTCACATAAACCAAATCACTAGATCTGCCTTCTTTCATCTCAAGAACATTGCCCGTCTCCGGGGCTAGCCTTACAAAGAGCAGCCAAAATAAGAGCATTTTATACCTCAGATAACCAAGATCAAGAATGTACTAGTCATAAGAGGAAGGGCTTTAGCTTGATTTGATGCCATGCCATTGTGCAGATCTGATCATGTTCTGGGTTATATTCACTGTGTTGATAATCACAGAACCCAGGAAATGCTGCTAAGCTCTTCAAAATCAGACCAGTTTTAGATGCACTAGAGAAAACCTTCCATTCGGCAGCCAATCCTGACAAATGTTGATCAATAGTTGAGCAGATCATTGCCTTCAAGGGCCTCTCAAGAAGTTCATCCCAAACAACCCAAACCCTGGGTATGTGTGGGTGAGAGCAGGGACCTCTGGATACATGATTTGAAGTGCATCAGGGTTTTGCTGTGCCAGGTCAGGTCAGTTGATTGGGAGTGGCTGCAGACATCGTCTATCACCTCTGTGATGAAATACAGAAAAAAAAAAATCACAAGGTGTTTCTTTACAATTCCCTTTTCACCATTCCACTCAGTTGGGCATTGTGACAACATGGCATCTCTGGCACTGGCACATACAGAAACAACAGGCTTCATGGAGCACAACTGAAACTGAAGAGTGAAAAGCAACTCAAAAAGAACGACAAAGAGCTTGCTTCGTCAGAAGTGCTGAAAACATCACTGGCCCATATTGGTTAGAGAGCTCAGTGATCCACATAGCCTCTTCCTGCGATGGCCTAGAGATGGAGTAGGAAACAAAAGATGCTCATCATCCAAAGGCCATTTTCCGTGAAGCTGTAGAATCAAAATTTTGGAAGGAGTAAATCTCATGGATCAGTGTGTCGCAGTGTGTCGCAGTGTATCTCCACAGACACAAAAACAAACTGTTCTTTCACTTCATTGATATGGCCACTGTGAATACCCAGCACCTGTACACAATGTCTCATTTTAAGGTCTCTGTAGCTCCTGCGCCAATAAATGCAGGTTCCATCCTGACACACACAATAACACCTAACAAAGAAAAACAAAATACAGATGCCATTATCCTGCATGCACATGAAAAGCCAAGTACATCTGCATACAGTGTATTGTGGCTCTGTGCCCTTTTTTTAGAAGACAGACTTTGAATGGATCAGTACAGTTGGTACAGTACAGTCCTTTAAGCTCCCAGTCCGTGTATAGTGTAGCTCAAATAAGCGTAACATAGCAAGACTGGCTGAAAAGTTATGCTGATAGAAAGGTGTCAGAACACACACTGCATCACAGTTTGTTGGTATGGGGCTGCCACAAATTTCACATTTGATGTCAAGGAAAACAAGTCCCTTTGTAAAGCCTGTGAATTAATAATCCTGAATCAGTTCAGGGAGAACAGGCCTAATGCTCATGGGTGTTGTTTTCTGATCTGAGATGGTCTTTTGTAAAAATAAATAAATAAATAAATAAATAAATAAAAAAGCAAGGACATTGCTCTTTCATTTGAGACATTTATTCGTATTTGAATTTTAGATATGATTTTTAGATGTTTTTATAAACTGTTTAAATCTGTGTCTGTATTGCACTCTCAAACCTTAATACCATTCAATAATAACAGACTAATCCTCCAGGAGTATATGAGTTTGGAAATTATATAGAAATGTTTAAATAAGGCATTAAACTAAACTAAGCCCCTTCAATTGTATATTTAGTCACCTAAAACTATACTAAAACAGACCAAAAAAATCAGATGATTAAAATATGACTCAAACTGAAAATCCAAATTTGCTGTCAAAATCAATACACATAACATTGCACAGGAGTAGCTTTTACTTCTAAGAACAACACACACAAGTATCTTTAATACTTCTGTGTGTGCTGTTGGCATTAGTTGATGTACGTCAGATATCATGCCTTGCAAGGCGGCCAACGGGAGCTGTACATTACATTTTGGCTATACTATTTTGACAACCTTATAAACCACATAGGGATAGGCATTAGAAACTGTCTGTTTTAACATGTCTAAAATATTCAGTTGCACAACAATGGAATGGAAGGTGCCGCAAACATGCTGCGTTGCAGATTTCTGTTTCAACTCCCATTTTGGTCCTTTCACCAGTCAAAATCTCCACGTCGAGCAATTCTGCAAAACTCCAGATTATGTTAATAAACTTATTTTTTAAATCATTTATTTCTGAAATATCCACACATGGTAAAGACATAATTATGATTATGGCAAATATCGATATACAACTACCACAATTGGTTAATAGAATGAAGCATCAACTTTAACACATTTCTTTTTTGGTCTTTGATGGTAGGTGAACCTTGGTCTCAAACGAAATTGGAAAGCACTATATATATATATAGCACTATATCCACCGCCCCAACATACTGCTAGATAAAGGGCATGCATCTTTCTGCTTTGGCACTGATGGATGAATATTGTGCGATATAGAATCATCCAATATGAACAAAAATCCTTTGTTCTTTGTTTAGGAGACTGGACTGACCACTGTAACATTTCCCTTAGTGTTCTCAAGTAATATAGTATTGTCAAGCAGGTCATTTTGTGTAATGTCATAAACCTTACTTAATGCCGCATGCAGATTTTTCACGAAGATTGCCTGCTACACTTTATGCTGTGATAGATCACACAGAAAAGGAAGGACAGATCAGCTTTCTTTTCTGACAGAAATCTCACTAACAGCATGGGTAATTGGTTTGATTTCCTTAGCAGACGGTACAAAATTACAACTCTACACTCATTCACAACAGCTGAAGACTATTTTTTTCTCTTTAAATGGCCCTGACTTGAGTGCCTGTAATCACAGCAGTAAATACTTAGCAGATCTGCCTCAATTGAAAAAGATTTCAAACGTCTGTCACTGCAGCCTGGAGTTAAATGGACAGAATTCATTGTGCAGCTTTAAAGAATGTTGATTGAATGAGTTTAGGGCACATGCAGTTATTTAGAAGCAGAAATGCCAGACTTCAGAAACAGTTAATCATGATATTTTATATTTTAAAAAAAAGTGCTTCACTGCTCAAGAATATGCCACTTTCACTTCAAGAAACTATGCACTGGGCCAAACTGTTATCTAATGGTCTGACTCCTGTCCAAATGAACAGGAAAAGTCGGCAGTTGGCCGGAACATTCAAGTATTACTCAAAGCATGCACACAGATTCACACAGAGGCCGGCCAAGTACCCAGCTCAGATGTACCCTAGGTTTCCATTACTTGTACACTTTTCTGAACAACTGGTGGAAACAAAATAAAATTTAGACTCTAAAAAATAAGTAGGAATCCAAAATGGTACACATTGCTATACATGAGATTTGTGTTGAAATGATTTGTTGATTAGTGGATTAGTCAATTAGTTGATTGAAAGAAAATAAAGCCACAACTAGGGCTGTACGAAATAGTGTCATAAAACTGTTGACATTCAAATTCTAAATCAACATTTGAATACTTTGCAGATCAGGACTCCATTGGGATTAGGTACCGAATTTATTACTTTTAAAGGTGCAGACTGAATTATGTAGGTACTACCAATTACAGATTCACCTTTAATCAATCTGTGCCAAATGTTGGTTGGCTGTCTTGGTTGACGTTAGCTTTGAGTTTTCCATGAGACTCGCACAGTTGAAACTTTACAGGTACATAACAGCAGGACATTTAGAGTGCGTGGACAGACAGGAGTCAGCTGCTCGTCCCTCCCTCTCTTCTTGCACTTTGCGCAGGCAAGAGTGAGTGAGTTACTATGGTTACAGGGACACTGTGTTTCTGTCGCTATGAAGCTTTCCTGTGATTCCCATATAAGAGATTATTAGATTAGCATACCTGTACAAGTGTGATCTTGAGATTTAGGGTGTGATGTTTGCAAGTGTGTTGATTAATCATACTTATTTATTACTGACTATGATTATTGACATGATAGGACACACGATATGATTATGAGATGAGTTATTTTTTTGGCCTTTTCGTGCCTTTATTAGATAGTGACAGCCAAGGTAGACAGGAACGGTGGGTAGAAAGAGAGGGGATGACACGCAGCAAAGGGCAGCAGGTCGGATTCGAGCTAACCAGGCGCCCATGTCTAAAAGCTTAGTATGAAACTAATTTTATGTGAATTACATACTCTTTATGGGGAAATGTTACAGTATGCAAGCACTGCGGTAGTGGAAGAAGAGAGGTACTGGTATCAGTATTACTTGAAATGTGAATGGTACCCAATGCTAGACTCCATAATTAAGTAGTAATCAGGTTACATTGTTGTCTCAGTCTTTGGTCTCTGCTCTCTGTCTGTGTCATGGATTTCTGAAGTGCTACAGGCCTTTGTGTCTGTGTGTGTGTGTGTGTGTGTGGGACTGAGCTGCACACAAACAGACCCAGCATACAGGATATTTTATTAGTTATCAAACCAAAAAAAAAATGGTAATAAAAAGGGTATTTTTAACTTTAACAAATCTAAAATAAAAAAAAAGCTCAATATGTGCTACAAGTGTATGACGCCACGCGGGAAAACAAAGTAAAGCCAACAATTTGAAAACCTTACCTTTCCAAGTGGTGTGTAGAACTGAAAAATATTCAACATATTAATTACAGGAAGAACATCACTGCAGCCACATGAAACCACACAAATGAAAATTCATATGCACACACATCTTTCAGTTCACACTAATTTAATTTAATTTAATTGAAATTAATTTGCCATTTTGATCTTTTCACACTGAAAGCAAAATGGAATGTTCATCAAAAACATTTTAAACAACTTGCTGAAACCCTTCATCAACACATCCTCATTTCAGGGGTAAACGGACCATATAATTTACCATTTGTTTTCTTAATTAACTCACAGCAACCCCAAGAAGACCTTCTAATAATGACGCATCACATGCTTCCGTCATCCATTGTCAGGACGTAGAGAACATGTCAGTGGGTAATTGATACATTATGGGATCATTACGAAATCTCCGACCCTGTGTTCTGAGCTCCACACGTCCCCTTTCTCTTGCTGAGTGACATTTGGAGTTTGATGAAAACCTTCTCTGTCAAGTGACACAAGAAGAGACACAAGCCATACAGCCAGCAATCCCAGTTTAGTTTAAACTAATTTACAGTCAGTTGGATGCCCCTACATTGCATCGCTAGTAGAAAGCAATTGTTTGCTTTGTCTTTACCTTGCCTTTGTTACGTTTATTAAAATTTTATATTTGTTTACAGTGAATTATTGAGTTTATATAATGACTTTGCTGTTAATATTACAGTTGTGCTCTAGAAACAACAATTTAGTTCTGTTTGAAATATTTAATTCTAATCCTGTCCGACAGGTTGACGTAGGAACTGTAGAACTAATATGCACACACATTTATTTATCACAAGTCATATCGTCATCACAATATTGAACAGTGTTATTACACATTTCCAATTTTCCTCTTATAGCTCAGTGAGTCAACACCACTACGACCACCACCAAGTACACTTGGGTGATGCAGTTTCCTGGGTAATGATCTCTGGATGATAAAGGAGCTCAGGTTCAAGGGTCTCCCCAAAGCCCTGTCTTAATCCATCAAATAGCTGGCACTTGGGTATGCTGGAGATCTGTGCATCTTTGTTACAGGTGAGGGTCAAAAGGGGAGGTAAAACAGGGAGGCAGAGAGTGTGTCATGTTATAGCACACCGTTCCTCTAGGAAATGAATATGTTTCCCCACAAGATCTTTGAAAGCCCTGATGTAGGATTGCCATTTCCTGTAACTCTGACTTTTCAGTCACTGAGCAGTGATTAAATGTGGAAACTACAAACTGTTGTCTTTTTCGCAATTTAGAAGGGGGGTGTAAATTATGTCAAAAATTGTTTCTTCCAATCAAGATGATGCTTAGCAGCTTGACTAGCTACTAGTATGATTTTCATGGATCAAGTCTTTCATACAGATTACGTCTGAATAGTCCACCTTTTATATAGATTATTATATTATCATATTTAAATTAGTTAAAACATTATGCATAATATTTTCTTGATTAACTTAATGCTTTATGTAATTCTAAACAGTTCTCTTTCGTGACTTCCATTGCTATCTGTGCAGACATTTGCTCATTCATTTTTGTTTTGACTTTTTTTTGGTCGCTTCAAACCTGGTACATTGTCATATCATACATAGCCACCATTTTGCTATGAATTAGCCTATTTGAATCACAGACACTACGGTGGTCAGCAGGGATGAGGTAACCCTTACTGATTTTTCTGCCAAAGACAAATTGTGACAGTATTTGACAGTTGATGGTTGGTACTACTGGACAAATATGATATATACCGTATGATCTTACTGCCCTAAAATGTAATCAGTTGCAAAGGACATGTGTAATATGGGGGGAAAAGTCTGAGGCCCAGAAGGGTGCAAAGGTGGTTGAAGGTAAAGAAAAGCAATGACAAAGTGGGCGTGGGAAGGGACAAAGAAAATGGAGAGATGTGGGATTGAAGTGGAGAAAGGTACAACTGATAGATAAAGAAAGGTGTATAAAAGAAAACAGAGAAGAAAGGAGGAGGGAGGTTCTGCCAGGGTCCCTGCCTTTCCAATTTAGTCTAGCTGTCATTCTGGTTGTGATTAATGAAGTATGAAATGCCATCTGTTTCCCCTGGGAATCTCTCCTCTCCAGGCACAGAGATTGCCCTTCCTGATATTCCCATGGAATCTGTGTTTCCAGGCAGCTACAGTATTTTGGGATAGCCCAGTTCACCTCTGATACTGGAGTACAATTATTATGGCTAATAAGGGATTGGAAGAAGAAAAAGTGGACGGTTGAAGGAGTGGAGAGCGTATTAAGGTAAAGAGGGACAGTTGATGAAGTGTTATCACACAAGGTTGACGACCACGGGGCACAAGGGAGAATCTGGGAAGAGTGCTATCTGTTGTAAACATTACTGTCATCCCCATCCAGAGGGATTACTGAAGCAGTGAACTGTGATCAACAATATGAAAACAGATTTTTTTTCCACCATCAATGCCATTTGGGGAATTCATCTTGTGATGTAGAAAGCAAAAATTAAAGTTCTTTTGATTTATTTTTTCCCTTTAAGGGAAGATGTCTACAAAACAAACACAGTATTTACTTGTAGGAATATGAAGATTAAAAAGATAGTTTATATTAAGTTAAGAAACCACATTATCCCCATCTTATACACATTGCCTTGGATTTCTAAAGAGTCCAGAATACCATTAAATCCAGTTATTAAATGAAATTGCCATATTTGCTGAATTAATTCTGTTTGTATTATCTACATTCCACATTTATATCTGTTTTTAATATTAAAGCGTTCTTGAATGATCTGGTTATTCATCTGACTCTGTAAAGCCATAACTGAACAGTCTTTCTTAAACTTCAAAGAGCTTATGCAGTCTATTGAAGTTACAGTATATATATATATTATAGCTCTGTTAACTTTTTAAACCATCTCTGGCTACAAAACGTGACGTGACTCTTATTGATTATTATTATGATTATTATTGATTTTAAATAAGGAAATCCCCAACTTTTTTTTTTAATGGCCAGTTTAAAACAGGGCAAGCCAAACTGGCCATGTGGGTAGTTAATTTTAGTTGGGGCATTACGGCCACACAGCAGGGCATCCACGGCACTGCCCGTTTGGCCATGGTAGATAGCGATGGCAGGACTCCCTTAACCCCTTGTGTCAATTATTGCTGCTAAACACGCTATTGGGGCAAATTACATCCAATATAAATGCATCCTGGGCAGCATTACCCCCCAAAGGTAATTTCTTGTGTAGACTACTAGCATACTGTAGGTAACATACGTAGGCTTCCTGAGGAAACTATTTAGAAAATAACCAACCTTCAGTAGCCCATTTATCTGGTGGTGTGCTCAAATTTCCATCTTACGTCCCAGGTAATTACTTGGCAGAGCCATGCATTATAAAGGCTGAGTGCCCTGACTGAAGGGCACTTGAGCACTTGACTTGAACAAGCAACAGGGGTGACCTGACGTTAGTCTCGCTCTCTCTCTTTCTCTCTATACTCTACTCTCTTACCCACATGCGCTCTCAAGTACCGAAATGTGGCACTGATTTTATTAAACATGAATCAGTACTTTTTAGTACCAGCGTAATTGAGTACCCTGATAAGTACTGAGTTTAGCACCCAACCCTAAACAGATTTGGTTGTGACTGACGACATGTTGTGTAAACCACAAAGGGTGGAAGTTGGCAATGGTGATTTGCTCGTAGCACTCTCCATTATCAAGGTATATGATAGGCTGTTGATGAGAGAGGGGATATTCTTTTTGTGCTTTCATGGTGGTTTACATTTAATGCATTTAAGTGAAACGATCAATAATCTATGGAACAATTTTCTTATTGCTATTGAAGCAGCTATTGCAGATACATATTGCTATTGTTTTATTGCCCAGGCTTAGCTCATCCCTCCTGTATATACTTTGCAAAAGTTGATACTGTTTTACTGCAGGGGTGATAGCTGTTGGCCTTCCAGCTCTCTGCCTTTCTTGCCGTTTTTTTTTTGTTTCTGCAAAGCAGCAAACGCTTAAAACCTGTCCAGTGACAACATTGCACATTTATAAGGAGAGACAGAAACCCTGCTGTTTGTATGCTCTGCAAAGTGGGGTTCAAACAGCATCTTTCTTACTCGTCTGTAGGAGCATTGGATGGCCTATGGCAGTGAGGGCAGGGACCACCATCTGTTGTACAGGCTCATTCCTCAGGAGGTGTGGCTGCACGACAGGCAAGACAATTAGGAAAAGGCAGGGCAACCTTTCATTTATATAGCACATTTCATCCACAAGGGGAAACTCTGCTGCTTCTAGCGTGATGGCAGTAAACTGGCACAATCAGCAGATAAAGTCCGCACACAATGATTAGTACCAGACTTTACCAGCGTCTACCATTAATTACCTAGACTATGGTGCCCCAGCTAACTTCCTCCGCCATAGTTTCATAATGAACCAAAACTATTTTTACACTTCTCACTAACATTGTGTTTTGTGCTGCTGGGACACGCTCTCTGGCGCAGATGTTTGTGTTTGTTTACCAGTGCGGACCAGGCAAAGCAAGAGTATACATCAGTGAACACATGAGCTGGTGCTGATGTCATTTGTTACCACGTTGTTTTCGATCGTTATGTTAGGCTCTGTCATTAACAACGAGCCTCCTTGTTATTAAACGGAATTGTGGGTGAACAAATGAAGCAACTTTATAAAAGTTACGTCAAAGCTAAGTCAGAGACAAAGAGCGAGAAACAGAGAGAGGTGGAGCAAGTGGGTGTGTGAGAGACACAGACCAGGGTAGGTGTGTGTGAAGAGTAGAGTTACCTTACTGAAGGAAAAAGAAAGGTGATGAAAATAGTTATGTACTGAAGTTAGTAAATATATAAGTAATATGGTATATAATAAGTAAGTAGTTCTTTAAATGATTTTCAATACCTTAATGGGAGCTGTTTCACTAAAGCAGAAATAAGAAATCCAGGATAACTTAAAAAGCGAGTCTTGACCTGGTCTAGTCAGTGCATCTTGGCTTAAAAGATTTCCCAAAGGCTACGGCAGGCTGAGGAGGTGCAACTAGGTAAAGCCAGGTTTAAATTATTTGTGGTCTGCATCAATAAATTTGTGATCGACCTCATGGTTTCAATGAACAAAGTCCACAAAAAAGCCCAGATTTACTGATCTTAAAAAGGAGACTCATTAAACATACATTATGGAAACTTAAGTACAGAGGAAATGTGGCAGACAATTGTGGACTGACTGAATGTGTAAGTAGCATAAGAATAAACATTTAGGCTAATAAGCACTGCTCTCATGCACTTACAGTTGTACATTTGCCATAGAAGTCAGAAGTGGAGGTTAATGTTACTCATCTCCGTGTGTTAAACAAATGAATTAGATTTTTTAAGTGAATGAATTTGAAGATTTGAAGTTGAAGTTGAGTTGAACCGACTATTCATTACCTGCAGCTTTTATTATCATATGCCTTTAGGTTAAACTCAGCCAGGATAACTGGAAAATCCTATATTAATCTGCTATCTAGGTTTGTGAAACAACCCTCTGGTTGATTTGGCGACTCCTGTGGTAACAGCAAGTGGTCGTTTTGTTTTGTCTGCGTCACACACAAACACAAGCATTTTCAGTGACTGCTTCACAGTAACAGCCACTGTGTTTCATCAGTTGAGCACTTTTAATGTGAAGCAGCAGTAGGATGTTGTGTCAGCATTAGCAGTAAACATAATACATCCTTTGATATGGTGTAATGAGAGTGAAACGTAAACATTTTTTTGTATGTATCCCAAAATTAGATTTTTGTGAAATCTTTTTGCCTTAAATTGTGAAAACCAGACTTGCCCTTTTGATTCCTGGATTTAGTTTTTCATGAAACTCCCATAGAGAGGATGTGTTGTGTTTACTTTCTAAGCTAGCTGATTTAAAATGAAAAAATGCATTTAAAAATAACAAAAAACTTTTGCATACAACGGTAAGCCTGAGCTGTATCACTGTGAAAGAAAGACTGGCAGCAGTGGATATTAAAGCTCCTGAGAAGGGAACTCCCATGGGGCTGGGTAATCCGTTCTAGGCATGTCACGATACCACAAATGTTGTCTATCTATACCAATACCAGTGAAATTCCACGATTCTCCATACTGATTTGGTCCTGATCAAGTTTTTTGCTCTGATGTAATATTCAGTATCTGCTGATACTAAGTCCTGATCCAGTACTTGTCCTTAATAATACAGGTGAATATCTCTTCTCTGCATTGCATTAAGAAAAAAGCATCTGAGCTGTTCCTCGTTTTTTTAATACTTAAAATATCTCTCTTTTAGTACTCAATTAAATGTGTGAAATGTGAAACTTTGACACTTTCAGAATTCTAAATAATTCCCCTGACCAGTCTTTAGTTACATGGCACAGGACGTTTGTCGGTGTGCGTGTGAATGTGCACATTTATAAGAATTTCAATACAATGGTGAGTGCACTGACTGGAGGCTTATATCTGAACTTGAATCTTAATAGTTAGTAATACAGATACCATACAGATGTTCGTCAAGTCTTTAAATGCAAGATCTTTTGAACCACCAAGATTCACTGAACAACCCCTTTAGCATGTTTCTGTGCAATGCAAGGAGATATTATACAAATATGTTATGCATGTGAATATGAGCTATGATCATTTATAAACATGAATTCATAAAATGCAGCATTAAAATATAGTGAAGTTTCACTTTCTGCTCGAGTTCATTTAATCTTGAGAGGAACTTGTAAGGTTGAGGCTGTCTCTCTCTCTCTCTTTCTCATATATATTTGAATCTCTGGAATATGAGAGATGTCCCTATGAACCCCATCCATTCACATGAATTCACCTGTTCACCTGTTCACCTTTTTTCCATCTATTAAGCTGTCATCTCTTCATCCGTCCAGTATCCACTTTATCAGGGGAAGGAGGAGAGTTTGGTCATATGTCCCATAAGTTTTATATGGAGTTTAATTTCCCTCCTTTGTCTTACTCGTGAATTTCTATACCAGATTGGACAATTACCATGGCCGGGCATAATAACCTTCCATTTTTGTCATTTTTGCTCAGTTAATCCCCATCAGCTGCTGTCTGAGTAATTAAATTCTATAACTGAGCTTGGCCCGTGCTTGTGGATGATTACAGAGACAGTGCAACCTTAACATAAATCACTGTGACGCACACACAAAGGAAGCTGACTCACTTATTTGCCTTTACACGTTAAATGGATTTTGTTCCTAACATTTCTTCGGTCTTCAAATGCCAGACCTATTCTTGTCAAACAAGCTTACTGTATTATTTAAAAATATATCACAAATGGAGAAGACATTAATTTGAATATTTTCTCAGTGTGAATTTGCTAAAGTTTACTCTTTCAAACATAAATTAATTTGATTGAAAGAAACTGCCTGTGAGTTTTGAGAGCATTTTTTTTTTCTATACAACATACAGCACGAGTGATTTAAAAATCTCTCTGTCAGAGAGATCTCAGTGTGAGATCTATTTGCAGTTAGTCCATCTTGACTTTACAGGAAAGGTGACCTGATACTGTCCACTTGGCCTCCTTACTGAATCCCAAGGCTATAATTAAAGTCTTGTGATTGGGCTTAAGCATGCCACAGGCATGTCAACTAACAGTAAATGGTGGCACGCTATGATTTGTCAAAAGTCAGGTGTGGGCTTAAAGGTACAGAATGGACAGTAAATAGGTCTCTACAGTCAGTTAGTCTGATCAAAGCAGAAATGGCTCCATGCTTATCATCAGTAAAAGTAATGGAGGATAAAGCTGAGAAACTGTTCTTCGATAGTATATTTAACTTCAGAAAGCCTCACAACTGCCATCTAATGTAGACTTGCTTACGGGTTTTCCAGTATGTTGTAAGATAGAGTAACAGAGCTGGAATCTGTTTATGAGGGGCGAGTTGTCTTTCAGAAAACGCAACCACAATTCCGTTTTAACAATAGCGGGTGAGCCACATTTGGAGGAGGCTCGTTTTTAATGATAGTCTATCGGTAGAAATTAGACCATGGCAGACTGTCATAGTCAGGTTAATTACTGGGACACACTGTAACACCACAATCAGGTCCTTGTTGTTCTATTACCGCCTGCAATATTTAAGGCTTGTGTACGTTTTATCTGTAATATGTGAACATGCAAGTCCAAGTGCAGCCAATAAGCACAGCACATACATACATACATACATACATACATACCATACACTACAACATAATTTAGTAATAGTGACTTACATTCGCATTGTTACTTATATTTAAATATTCAATTATAATAACCAGTCGTGCTGGATTTAGGTGGCATCTAGTGGTGATGTTGCAGATTTCAATTAACTGAGAACTACAATGGGCTGTGAAGTGTGCAGGAGAAACTACGGTGGTCGGCCCTGTCTAGAGCCATGTGTTGGTTTGTCCGTTCTGGGCTACTGTAGAAACATGGCGGACTCCATGTATGCAGTAACCATTCAAACATAATTATACACGTTCAGAAAAGGAAAATCATTTAATATTGCAGTGAAAAATATGACTGAACATCTACAATTGTTTTCTTTTATACCAAAATATATCTAGGGAATGAGAGTCTTATTACCTAATGTTGAGAGTTAAGCTTTTTGTTGATTGAGTGCCCACTTGCTCCTGTTCAGCAGACAGTTTGTATTTCACCCTTCAGTTCATTACTTTCTGTGGGGAGAGGAGCGTACACAGTGTACTCTGAATTTCAGTTCGGCAAATAGTGCATCTATAGTACATATAGTACATATCACAAATGTCAGGTTTCTATTTGTGGTTTTGTCTGACGAAAGTGGTGTCCCTTTTCATAAAAACACCACTCAGTGTTGCTCTTACAAGCAGAATTCAACAAATGCAAACAGATGATAGTTGCTCATGGCCTCCAGGAAGGCGCCTTGAACAGAGAGGCACCAAAAAGCTTTAATGTCCTCTGGATAAAGCTTTTGGCTACAAGGGAAAGTTCATGTGACAGTTTGAAAAGGCATCTCTGTAGAGGGAATGATCTTATCAGTGGTAGCAGTAACCAAAACTGGCTTAGGTTATGCCCGCAAACTACGAAAAAACATAAGAGAAAAATTATCCCTTGAGTGTGTTAGAAATGTGGTGGAAAAATGTCTCAAAGATAAATGAAATGGCAACAGGCTTTGGCATTACCATACAAGCACTTAGAGGATAGGGGAACAGTAGAGGGAAGGAAGGCAGGTCTGCTTGTGTGGCTAGCAGAATTAGGTAGCAACTGTATAACCTATAAGCAAGTGTTTTTTCAATACACCCTGCAACAGTGATTCCAACATTTAACCATCATTGACCTGACTGCAGCTCCCGATCACCCAAACCAACATGGCTCTTCTATCAAATCAGCACCTACCAGCATTGCCTGAAGCAATTTATCACAAGGTGTGCTGCAGTTGTGGGCCACCTTGGCAGAGAAATTCCCTCTCAGTTAATATTTTATTGTATTAATGGATCTCACTTGGACCAAACTGTCACCTGAGCTTCAAAGCCGGATACAGTCATTAACCTTGACATGGCCAGGTCACAAAGTGTCACCAAGCAGAGTAGAGCATCCGGGGTCCAGCAGGACATTAGATAGTACATTTCACCCATCAACACTGAATGTCATATCAGAATGCATTGGTGCTTTTAACCATATAAGCAATGTTAGTACTTAGTAGGAACAATAAGTACAATTATTTTTTAATCTGAAAATTGTTTAAAAATAAATCAAAGATGAGGCGCTTGATAGAATGACTGCAGGGAACCTTCATGGATGAGCTCTACATATAAAATCAGTTTATCAAAACCCTGTCACTAAATGAATGGACATTAGCAATTAAAAGAGCAGAGAAGTCGGGGTCCAAAACAAAAATATCAGCAGACTTAAAATGAATTGGCCAAGGGCTAGGGACAAGAATTAATTTGGGAATCTTTTAGAAAGAATTGGGAGGTTTAGAGTGGCACTTAACTGGAGAGGAGCTTTGGAATAGGAGGTATGAGGTGATTATTTATAGAAAAAGAGTAGATTTTTTTTTTTTGCCATCACCTCAACCTCACTCAGTGGCTTGTTTAACACTCGACCTATCCTGTGTCCAATAGCAGCATGGCTTCAGCATTTGCTCTCAGAATTCAAAGTTGGTATCCCAAGGACGATACACTCAGTAGCATAAACAAGTCGAAGGCAGCAGGAACTTTATACAGTGCACTGTATAGTTTTTGTTTGTAGGGAGAGAACTCTGTGCAAATGTCTTTTGTATATGAAGATAAAGAATGATGTTTGAAAGGTGTGATGCTTTAGGTTTATAATGTAAGATGATGGCAGTATATTTATTTTAAAGTGCTCACTGCACTAGAAGAAGACCTGATAGACAAGGTACTATGAAAGGAAGGACTAAACACCAATGTGGGAAGGACACTAGCTGTCATCTGGAAATGCATCATCATGAATGAATGTAGGAGTAGATGTGATGTCACACTTCATATATCTTACTTTAATTTTTGTTAAGAATAATGATGAATTTTGAAATGAATGACTCTTGTTGTGGACCCTAGCTCGTGTAGTTGTTACATAGAGTTTAGAACTGATACTTTTTTTTATTTAAAATATTATTTTCATTATCATTTCATCTGTTTATTCTGTTTTTTAATTAATTGCTTAATTTAAGAAATGATGAATAGTGAAGAAACAAACAAAAACCAACGTGACAAATTCAAATTGCTTGTTTTGTCAGACTAGAAGTCCAAAACCCAAGGATATTCAATGTACAATGATACAGAGAAAACCAGAAAGTACTCACATTTAAGAGGCTGAAACCAGAGAATAATTTGCAATTCTGTTTGATAAATGACTTAATCCGAATGATTTTGGCATCACCTTTTCTCTGGACTAGCATAACGTCAGGATTTTCACTTGTACACAGAGAATATCAAACTCTATGAAAATCATGGCAGACTGACATAACATTTACCAAGGGCATTCATAATTCCTCATCATGTCAATGTCAATCATAAACAATTGCAAACAGAAAGTTGAATCTACTAATTTTTTTGAATCTAATTCAGAAAATAAGTGAACTTTATTAATCAATTAACTGTGGAATCCTCTGTACTGTCTGCACTCATTTACAATGTGTTTTATCATCACATTGCTGGCTGTCTGGTCATAAGGCAGCCTGCCAGATATAACAGTCACTTTCGTCTGGCTTGTATGCAGAAGTCGAAGACAAACCTGTGCTGCAAGAATCTATGACTATTAGTATGAGAGAAATGTTTGTCCAGTTTGTTTATGGACATCAGCAACAGTATTGTGATGATGGTATGGTAAAGTGTTTTTTCACCTATCATCTTTCTCATACCGGGAGTAGCTCACCTCTTTAAAGATGTGAACAGTCAATGTTGACAAATTGTGGTTGCCTTGTTCTTAATCTGCAATCCATTGATGTTTACCCCCGACTTTCTCAGGATTGAACCCCCGATGTTGGACAAAAGATTATAGTTGTAGATGTTAAATGTGAATTCTGTCAAATTTAGCTTGTAGCAACAGTAAACTGCAGCTGCGAAAGAGGAGTCGGTATTAGGGTTGCGCAATTGCTCTGTTTTAAGCCACACTTAAGGCCACTGCACAACAAGCTAATGTCACCACAAATGAACAAGAGCCAACGACATGTTCTAGGTCTCCCTAATCAGGTGGTAGTGCTGTTAGTAATGCAGTAACAGACTCCATTGTAAGTGAGAATGGTAGCAGAATAAAATGTATTTCTTGTGTACACATGGTATGTAGAGTTAACCTTTTTTTCTTATGACCTGTTTGAATCAAAAGAAAATTAATTGTATAAAGATTTCAAGTCTACAGATTAATGGACATTTGGATGTCTAACATGTTTATGAAGTGCCTGTTAGATGGGCATGCTAAAGAAACAGTGAGCTCAATGTTTCATCCCATTTCATGTGTTTTCACTGAGCTCACTGAAGAAAGAAGCTCTTGACATTATCTAAAAGTCAGAGAGAGAAAGACAGAGAGAGGTGCTGAAAGTGAGACAGAGCAGGTCCTTAGTGGGCAACTGTTTATCAAGACAACTGACTGGCTCTTATTTCTGACAAAAGCTGAAAGGGTTGGTAACAAAAGGTAATTTAGATTCTACTCATCCTAGCCTCAGCCCTGTCTTCTGGCTATTCAACTGGTTAATGAGACATTGCGTCTGGAGCCTCTGGCAAATGGAGTCCATCACCACAATGCCGTCTCACAGCCATGTTGATTATTGGGGTGTTTCTCTTATCTCCGCTCACCAGGGGCCTTATAGCAAACAGTGGAGACCAAGGACCAAGCATTACACAAAAACAATTAGCAGAACATCCCTAAAGGCGCACTGAAACCTGAA
>NW_023339796.1:18437023-18437179 GCF_004916995.1 Morone saxatilis | reverse complement strand
TAAGGGAGTTGGTGTATGCAAAGACGATGTCTGTGTGAAGCATTAAACTAACATCACCTTAGCACTGTCTCAAAGACTACAGTTACTACAGTAACTTCAGTTAATCAAATCAACATCACACTAACACAGTAACTTTTAGAGCACATGGCCTGGGCC
>NW_023339796.1:18432965-18436977 GCF_004916995.1 Morone saxatilis | reverse complement strand
GTATCCTTGGATCCCAACAATGTAGTGAGCAAAGAAGGATAATTCAATATTCCATAGCTATGAAGATTATCAAGTGGCACTGTCTGTGAACAAGTCCAAAGCCGGTACAAGGGTTTATTGACACCTATTGGTTCATTTATTTGACCTCCATCTGACACAGATACAGTCTGTTAAAGGCAGCAACATTGAATCCCTTTGTTTTGAGTCATTTTTCATTTCTAAATGTATTGTTTTCATTTTTTGATACATTTCTTCTTCAGTCTTTGTAGTCTTTGTAGTGCCTTTCATTCATTTATTTAACTAGTTGAGCAGAGTTGAAGAAGAAAAGAAAAGACAAACACATACAACAGCTGAACTTGAATAGCACTTTTAGAATTACGTCTGTTTTAAGCATTCTGCTCCAGTGTTTCCTTGTCATACAAAGACATTCAGGTATCTTCACATTTTGTAATGATGTACCATCTTTTTTTCATCAGTCAATTTTGATGATGATATTATATATTTTATGTAGTTTGTATAATTTTGGCTATTATAAGTTTTAGCACAGGCCATCATATTGAAACCACACAAAACACGGAGCCCAGACAAACCTCGTGACCTTTCGAAATAACATCCCTGCTTGCTCTCTCTCTCTCTGTCTCTGCATGATTGAATCAGATTGTCTTTTCTGAGGGTTTAATGAGGGTTTAGGGTGAGCAGAGGAGCATCTTCTTCTACAGCAGGAAGCTCTAAAGATACAGACGCCTATAATTAGAAGTTTAAACATTGCCATCATTTACTCTGCCTCTGATGTCTCTGTCTTCCTCCACCTTTAAAAGGCTTTCTCACCATCGCAACAGGCACTGTGGGAGAAGCTGAGACACAGTCATTTTGAGTGTAAAAAAAATCTCTATTAGTTTCAAAATTCTCTATCACACCTTGAAGTTAATTTTAAAAGCTGTATGAGTGGTGTTCTTAAAAGGAGAGACTATTACAGCACTAGCATATGACATACTTTATTATACAGTCCGTAAGACATCCATTTCATTTTGAGTGAAATGCTGAATAGCTTTACAGCAAAAAAACATAGACTCACTGTTATGGCTGTTCATCATTATCATCCTCATCATTATAATTAGTAATTTCTACTAGTATAGTTACTGTTGCTATTGTTCTTGCTGTGCATCTATGTCTCTATCCCCCCTAAATATAACCAGGAAGACAAGGGGTAGTCAGCTGGTGGCATGTGGGCTACATCTGCCCCACCAAAGTTACCTATTATATTTACGGTAATAAGAACTGGGTATTATGAAGTTACTGCTAATGCAAACTGAACATTTCCTACTGCCCTATCTACAGCTATATATATATAGACTATATATATATATATATATATATAGTATATACTCTTTGAGTATATGGTCATCAAAATATTCAACAAATCATGCTTGGACAGAAACCTCAAGCAGACTCCTTACACTGGAAACTACAGTGATCATGGTAAAAATTTGTGGAAAATTTGCTGTGATTAGACACACCTCACGGGGATTGATTGAGTTTATGTTAATTGTTGTGAGTGCAACATCGCAATTTCTTTGAAGTAGTGTCTAATTATGTAGGGTGCAATGCCATTCTATTAATGTCTCAGGCCTGTGTTTCTATGTAACTAATGCCGGGTTCAGGCTATGCATTATTTTCATCTGTTAAAATGGTCACTGTGTCAGATTAGGAAATTATGGTCAAATATTCTTGCCATGATTTGGCCCGAGAGTACTGACGGACGATGGTCCCCGACCAATCCTAGCATCAGGAAGAAGGTGCTAGGGACCGACTTCCGGGAACACTAATGTAAATAAGTAAGGGCTTACGAAGCTATGTGTATGATAGATACTGGCTGTGTTGAGTTCAAGAAAGCCTTAAAAAAGAAAGAAAAAATGACTGTAACCTTTTTTTCCGTTTCACAGATCGACCTCGCAGCAGCAACTTGTCATACCTAGCTTGTTACACAGTTATTCTTAAATCAACTCCAATTTGGGTTAAATATAATAAAATATTTCTCTATTTTGTCTAGGACCACATGGGAACTACACACCTCATAAACCGATTCCACATAGCACCACTTTTTACTTCTTAATTTCTTGCAGTGTGATAGTGAGTCTCTATTTTCGGTCACAATCCTTATCCTTAATAAAACCTCCACTCCTTTACAGTGCAGCTCAACCTGCCAGTGTTTCCAAGATAAGGGGGGGGTGCATTTTGTTCATTACCACAACCCCCTGGATGCTGTCCCACCACCGATGCTGTGTCGCAGGTACTTCTTCATGTGCCATTTGATTAATAGATTAATTCCAAAGTAACATGCTCTTATTCATTGTTTTCTCTGGTGGTACTCGATGGCGGAAGTGTTGATTAATGGGATTGAGTGTGGAAATGGTAATCTGCACTTTTGAAATTCATGACCTACTTTATGCACTACTTAAAAAAAAAAAGAAGGAAAAAAAAACAGCTCTCTTTGGCTGAGTCTTTCTCATATCATATCTGCGGTAACAGACTATGCATAGAAGCTGCAGCATAATTCCCCTGGGCCATTTTGTTTATATCTGCAATAAAGTGCTAGTGTCACATTAAATATGGTAGACTGGAGACAGGGGAGAATATATTTAGTGTGGAGCCTTCAGTGAGTGAGTGTTCCCATGCCTGGCTGTGGTTTCTCCCCCTGCATTCTACACTAATGAATTGGTCCAATTAGTGGACCAATTAACAACACCAAGAGCCATGCTATCAATTCCCCAGCTTTGTGAGAATACACTAAACATATACTGTACTGTCCATGCTGATAGGAGCTGTTCTCTTCTTGGGGATTGACTTTTGGTTCAGTACATGATTTCAACCCTAATCCTACGGTGACCCAGAGGTGTCAGGCCAAATACAAAGGCCAGAACACAAATACAAAAGCCACAACACAAATACAAAAGTCACAACACAAATACAAAAGCCACAACACAAATACAAAAGCCACAACACAAATACAAAAGCCACAACGGAAGTGAACTACAACGGAAGTGAACTACAACGGAAGTGACTTACAACGGGAAGTGAACTACAACGGAAGTGAACTACAACGGAAGTGACCTACAACAGAAGTGAACGGTAACGGATGTTGACAATGAGGCGGATTGTTGCTGGCGGACTATTATAGCGATAGTTATCATAGTTAGCTAGAGAACAACGTTTCACTTACTTATCACACGGGCAAGAGCTGTGTGTCTTTCCTTCTATGAAATATCGCCAGCAACACATCGCCTCATTTGTCTTAGGACTCAATGCTTGTTGAGGAAGATTTCCTCTTAAATTTACATAAGTTTAGCATCTTTCAAAATTATTCTGATGCAATAACATCTTTCTTTGTGGCAAATTTAGATTATTCTTTTTAAACTTGCTGAGTGATGTGGTATCATGGGATGGGTATAACTAGCATACCATTTCTAAGGAATTTTGTGTGCATGTCTCTACGTAACCCACTTAACTAAAATGCACGCCGTTTTGCGCAACAATCCAGTTAGTAATTCAAGGCCTGAACACCAGGCCAATGGTTGCCCATCACTTGGCACCTTTGGCAGCCTCCAGCGGCAGGGAGGCCATCGGTTAAAAGAAATGCTCTGATTGGCGTTCAGTTCAGATAGAATTTCAGAACCGAGAATATTTAATAATCCCAGAGGGAAATTATATTCGTTACCACACTCCAGATAACAATTGGACATATTATACCAAACAACATATATATTATACAACATTACAACACAAAAATATAAATATATACATATGTTAACCTATATATATTATACAGATCAATAACAGTTAATAAGAATATATAATTTTAATTTTTTAATTTTAGTTTAAGCGAATAAGTGCCACAAGAAGACAAAACGGAAGTGAGCAAAGCACAATTTTGAAGTTGCTGACAATTGAACACACACGCGATATGAGTAGCATGCCACATATTCTACTTCCTGCAGACACAGCCATGCTGCGT
>NW_023339796.1:18414296-18432865 GCF_004916995.1 Morone saxatilis | reverse complement strand
GTTGTAGTTCACTTCCGTTGTGACTTTTGTATTCGTGTTGTGGCTTTTGTATTCGTGTTGTGGCTTTTGTATTCGTGTTGTGGCTTTTGTATTCGGCCTGACACCTCTGGGCCACCGTACTATTGGCAGAAATGGAATAAAAATATTTTGTACCTGAAAATTAGAATCGCTTTATTTTCCTTACCTTAGACTGAGCCGCTTTTATCTATAGAGGGAGCAGGTTGCTTTCCTTGTAGGCCACCATGTTGAACCGCCATGTTTCTACAGTAGTTTTCCAGAATGGACATGCCACTAAATCCTACACAGTGGTCCTTTAACACCTGCTCTGCTTAAATGTAATTTCTTGTAGTTTACAATTATAATGGTGGCAGATTTACTACTCAAAATTCTTTGGCACAATAGCGGGGATAGACGCTAATTTTTAAGCACTGGCCCCACGGACCACCAAGCCACTAAATTTGGTGGCCAAAGTACATTTTTGTTGGCCCAAGTGTAAACTTATATAAAGACAAGTAGAGTTGTTGAGGAAACTGGTGGCACACACCACAGTATGTCCTTAGGTGTGTCATATTCTTGCCCCAAAATGGCTGCTTCCATTCACAGGCAACAGGGGGGGCCACCTACACGGAATATTTTGTGGAAACAAAATAGTAACTTCTTGTGGACACTGGCCACCTGGGCTTGGTTAATGAAAATAATTTAAAATGTATTATAATAATAACAATACTGTCAGTACCAGACATTATCACCTGTAGTAATTAAGCTAACATTAGCTTTGTGAATTGTTTTTAGACCCCCTTTTCAGTTGGACCTCTTTAAGTTTTAACTGACTTGTTTTAAAACCTGAAAAGGGTACTTCAATATGCGCTTGATGGCTACATATATGCAAAAAGACTGAAGCTGCATGTCCGGGACAAAAAGACAGTATCCAAACCAATAGATGGTCCATGTAGGAGACACAGGAGTAAAGAAATAACATCATTGTTGTTGTATTGTATTGTGGAGCAGACGACAAGAACAACTTTTCCTTGTTGGTCTATTGGTTTTGGGTAGACTGAAACTCTTTACATATGGAGCATCGCTGTTACTACAACCCCATGAACAGTTGCTAAACCTCTCTTCAAAACAATCATTGACCAATGATAGCTTAGAAAATAGTCAATTACATATGACTATGTCACTTTTCACATTACATATCTCTACCATTCATTATCAATATACTGCATATTACTTAAAGTTTTAATTTCGACCACCCCACTTTTTAAACGGGTACAAAACAGGGGCAAAAAATCCACTCCATTGATTTTAAATATGAAAAACTTTATTGAACAGCACCCTTCAAAAAATATACAAGTTTCTGTAGCTTTGGTATCAACTTATGTACATTAATGTAGACAAGATCTTGACAGCACATAGGAAACAGTTAGTGTGCTGAAAGTGAATTACAAAAAAACTGCACACATACTGTAATTGTATGCAGTAATGAAAAGTACCACACCACTTATAGCTTAGACATTTACTGACAACACAGCATTGATGCACTGCTTTCGGAAACTGCAGTTATCTTTGTATTGCAAGACTGAAAGTGTCAAATCTGTTATCAAAAAATTGAACAAGATGCGGACAAGCACGTGGCAAACAATTTGTACAGAACAAACTTATTCCATCTAAAAGATATGTATTGTATAGTAAAGTCCTTTGTCCTTTTGTTCTGGCAAACACTTGGAAAGAGTTATGTTTGCTGTTAGGATTTTCTCTGATGATGCCATTTATTCAAAGGCTGTTAGTAGACGGACACAGTAGACTGACCTTAGTGGAAGAAATTAGTTTGAATATTGTGGAAACTAGGCTGATGCCTGTCCACATGCACTGCTGACTATGAGTTGTTTAGCATATTTGAAGAGCTCTTTTACATTAAATGGCCTGTGCCTTCAAATCCTTTTTCAACACATAGGACCCTGCACTTTGGGTACAATAAACAAAAAAGAAACATGTTTCATAGCTGTAAGTACATGTGGAAATGCCAAGTTAGAAAACACGATAAAATCAGAGGGATTCATTTTCAGGATTTTGACAATATCAAGTATCTGTGTCAGTTCTATCCCCTTAACATTACCAGATACTATGTTTCTCCAACCTCATTTGCATATTACACTGCAGCACAGTACATGCACATGTCGTTATTAAAGGAACTATCTAATAATTCTCCAACATGCACCTATTTCCTTGACCTTAAAATCACTACTCCAGAAAAAAACGTTAATGACGCTAGCATGCTAGCAGTGCTACAAGTCTAACAAATCACTTATTAAACCATTTATTCAACCACTTCATTAATAAACCACTTACGCATTTCAAATTGACGAGTAATAATTTACATGAACATTTCTGGCAGGGAATAAAAGCTAAAGAGAATGATACCATGCTGGCGTAATAAACGCCTGTTCTTCTTCCTCACTTAATACAGTCAGTAAGGAAGCAATACAAAAATGCATCTTAACCCTCTTCCTGCACTCTGAACACATTTCTGTTATGACATTTTATGAGTGAATACCAAACATTAGATATTGCACAAAATAAATGATCCCTACAGTTCCTCTTTTCTTACCATACCAGTCTTCAAATGCCTCATGCCTAGCAAGACGGACATATACTTTCTCTGCAGAGAAACACAGACTCCCAGCTTTTGCAGGTTTACCACCTCTGATTTCTACTCATATTGTCCAGAGGCAGTCCAAGATTTGCCTTTGTTATTGGTCCACCATCTCCATGTGGACTGCAGGCTGCTGCTCTCCAAGCCTCAGTAAAACCACCTCTCTCATTATTAATGAGTTCCTGGTTGGGGACCTTGGGACTTTTCGTGGTTATAGCCAATCATCAGCCATCAAAGTGGGCCACTGAAGAGGGGGCTTTGGTGACATCATTGGTGACTTCAAAGGAGGGTCCCAGTCGGGGCATCGTGGTGGCCGGTTGACCCAGGTAAGCTACCATAAATAGGAAGTCATTGGTTCGGCGGGGACCGGTGACTGCTACACCTCTCATGGCCTTGGTGGCGACCTTGGAGGAGCTTTTTAAGCTGGAGCCTCGTCGGGGAGCCTCACAACACAGAAGGGCTTGGAAACATCTGTAAAACTGGGGCAAGCATACAACACAAACACGTGATCAGAAATGGACTACACTGCAAAATTACACAAAAGATCACAGGAGATAAAATTGAGACTTGCTAAGAAGAGTAGTAGTGTAATATGTTTCTAGACCTTGTCTGAATACAATGAATACAAATATTACATCCATAACAGATCACCTGATTTTGCCCAAACCAAGTGTGAGCCTCCGTGACGTCATCCATTGGTTTGTAAACACTGTTTTGAAGCCTCAAGTTTGGCATTATTGTCATTGCCATGGCTGTTTGTTGGAGCCAGCGAGTGTGTTGTACTGCGAGTTGAGCTGCACTCGTCCGTAGAAGGGAACAAGGGCAGCTTGCCTGGTCACACACACTCTCGTATAACAGCCGTAACAGAATCTTGATTCATATTTGACAATAATTAACAAAATTGTCATTAAAACTAGTGATTGGGACCATAAACTCATTAAGAAACCATTTACTAAGCTAATAAATTAAGTGAGAAGTCGGGTCATTTCTCCATTAGACTGTATGGTATAAATGTTTTATTGCAGCCAATGAATCTGCCTTTTGCTGGCCTTTACATGAAATGCAAGACTATATTACTAAATAAACTAAATTAAGACACTTCTGCGTCTGCTTAACTTCATAGATCCGAAAGCTCTGTCCATTATATATACTGTCAATGGGCCAAACATACATTGGATTCAAGTTGCTGCTTCTACCAATGGGAGGATAATTTAACCTTTAGGCAAATTACAAATAATTATGACTAATCAGACCCCTCTTTTATCTCCCTGCCCTCCTTTGTACCCATAATACTACTTTGTCATTGGGGTTATTGTGTTGCTTACCGTTTCATGTGGAACAATACCCCAAGGGACACATTATTTGTAAAGTTTTAAAAGTATATTAAATATTCATCTAATTACATTCTCAGTCACAAGCGTGAACCATTACTGCATTTTCAGTTGGATAAGTGATTTAGCTAATTGCTTATAAAAACTGGCAAGCTGGGGGTGAGAGAAAAGCAAACAGAGGATCAGGGACAGCCAATTTCAATCAATTGGGTTTTTCTATTTTCTCTTGGGTGAGCTAACCACCCAAGGTTTCCATTATGTACTTAATCATTTTCATAGTGCAGTTGTGTCAAATGGGTCTTTTGCGAAGCAAGTTCTGAATTTAAGAGTTTGGAGTAAAAGATGCTTTTTTAGGCAATACACTTTATACCTTGACCTGCTTGCTTCTTATTCTGTTGTCCACATAGATGAATCCCAGCAAAGATCCCTGAGGCATTTGCTCCCTAGTCGAGAATGGACATTTTAACACACAAAAAATAGGCAAAAACTGAGAATGAGACTACCACAACCAGTGCACCAGTCTTAGATAACACTGTCATATAAAAATGCTATTAGTGATTCCTTGTCTTGGTCAGCCACTGATGGTATGGGACTGTCTGAACATAAAATTGTGATCAATAGTAAATACATTTTAGAGCATGCGTGCTCAGCCCACCTTGAAAAATACTTTGGCTTCGAGCAATGGTGGAGACCCTGTAGAAACTTGTTCTAGAACAGCTGCGGCCCATGGTCAAATCTTGTCTGGACCCTCTCCAGTTCGCCTACCAGCCCTGACTGGGAGTTGAGGACACCATCATTTTCCTGGGTGATATTTTTTGAATCTCCAGTGCTTTCAGCACCATCTGGCCAGCTCTGCTGGGTGAGAAGCTGACAGTGATGGAGGTGGATGCTCCCCTTGTGTCCTGGATTGTGACAATACCTGACTGGCAGATCACAGTCTGTGCATCTGCAACACTGTGTCGGACAGAGTAGTCAGCAACACCGGGGCCCCACAGGGAACTGTACTTTCTCTCTTCCTCTTCACCCTTTATACCACGGACTTCAGCGACCACACAAAGTCCTGCCACCTTCAGAAGTTTTCTGATGACTGTGCTGTGGTTGGATGTATCAGCAAGGGTGCTGAGACTAGCAGCCTTTAATCTGTCACCAATACTGCAGTTTTTAAAGGATTCAGCTATTATTACTATTTATTAATTATTCAATAAACATCTGTCATATACTATAGCATTCATATATTTCTGTCTTCTATATATTGTACAATGTACATACTTCAGACTCCTGTTATATCTTTCTTTTTTTAAAATATATTTTCTATATATATATTGTTAGATGATATTATAATATAATAGCTATTTTAATGTTCTTATTATTTCTATTTCTTTAATGTCTTGTGAACACCTTGAGTAACTAGCTAAACAAATTTCCCCCCAGGAGGAAGTATTTCTTATTCTGATTCTAAAAACCCATTGAACTGCTCTTTTACCACCAACTCCTATTAGGGCCTGTCACATTCTTGTAACTTTGTACAGTATGCGTCAGCAATTTCTTCTGCTCAAGTGGGCATCAGTGAGAGAAATGTGGTCATCCATAACCATCCCTTAATTTTTTATTTTTTTTTAAAGGTGGGAGGCAAAGGCGATCAGCACTTTGCCACTCAATGTTTCAGTTGTCTGCAATGCACTCCTGTAAGAATCATTCCAGTGTGTTTGACTATTTAAAAGCTGCTGCAGCTGGAACCTGACTTATGCACCCAGTGTGTTGCGCATGCAGAGTAGAGTGGTGAAGCCCAGATGTACCTGTTACAGCAACCCAATATCCTAGAAATTATGTCTATGTTGGACAATACTGCATCTCATGATTTACGGCCATTGCCAACCATCGGTTGAGATATAACTAAACCAACTAGAGATATAACCATAAACATATTTCCTCAAACTGATAACATTGTTTCAATGATTTTGCAGACTGGCTACACCGCAACAAATACAACCAGCAGAAAGATTCGGATCACATCAAAATATTTTGTGGAAAGAAAGGACGGGCTGTCTCTAAGGTACAGCGGAAAGGCATTGAAATGTATACACCATCTGTCAGTGTATAATAAATAGTGAATGGAACCCTGGATACATTTTTCAAACTGAGAAACAGACCTGGAAGTCTCAGGATTATGATTGCATGCAGATCTTCCTGTTTTACAACAAGTTCTACACATAACAGAGCCCCTGTGTTGCTCAGCTCAAAGTCTGGGTATTTGCTGATGGACAGATAGAAAGACTCTAAATAATTGAGGGCCCCGGCTGCAGGTTGAAAGCATAACAATGCATTCAGGGTATTTGGCTATACTTTAAATTCCAGGCATTTCCAACCACATCCAAGACATATTCTCAACACAGGCAAAAACACAATTTAGACCATTTTCAAGTCCTCTTCCTCAGTTCCTGTTAATGTAGACTCTGAAGATGCCACTCTTAAGTAAACGTAGTATACTTAGTATACTTTGTGAGTTTCATGTATACTTATAGTCTACTACATTTTCTCATGAGTGCAACATATGATGAAACTCTTTCACAGCATCTGGTTAGGGCAGAGACACCACAAAAGTGTACACAATGAGAGCATCTAAACTATGAACAATATTATATTGTGACAGTGAGTGAGAGAGAAAAAGACAGTTGATGGATTCATCAAAACACATTCATAAAATACAATTCATAAAAGTAACAGGAAGAAGCCCAGCAAACTTTGTAACAATTAAAGGACCAGTGTGTAGGATTTAGTGGCATCTAGCGGTGTAATTGCAACTCTGTAGCTACTAACAAGTATTGCCTGTGAAGCCAAAGCCTCATATGTTATTCAACTCCATTGTTGTCAAAAATGCATGAAAAAAACATAAATGAGCCACACTGCTGCACTGGGTGATGTGCTACTCCACCACAATGAGCACGAACACTGTATTCGATTCCACATACCCTGTCATGTTGCTGTAAATACTCGCTACTGCACCAAATCTGCAGCTGAGAATAGTCCCCAGCAAATACATTACTCATACAACAATTTAAGCAGTGTTTGCTAATAACTACAGTTCTCCAGTAAAATATATACTATATATTAAGGCTGCAACTAACGATTATTTTCATTATCAATTAATCTGTTCATTATTTTCTCAATTTATTGTTAGCCCAAGGTGGTGTCCTCGAATGTCTTATTTTCTCCACAACCCACTTCTCAGTTCAAAGTCTGTGTTCAAACATGAATTTTTTACCCCACCATGAACTCATCTTGTGAGAATTTTGTAGTCATTTGATTCGACATTGAACCTCTCGTGCTGAAAAACTGTCTGTCAAATGCTTGCTGGGTATGAACAGATGCAGAAGAGAAAAATGCCTCAGGACAAAAAATAAAATTTTCCTCTTGCTGCATCTTTGTGCTACACATCCGTCCCCTGTCTCAGTCTGTCCATAACCTATAGGTCATTGGAGTGAAGTCTAGCGAGGAGATGTAAAGAACTGAGACAATCCACACCTCTCTGTGGTGCTGATACACGCTCCCTGCTCCCCTCAGCTGTCCAAACAACACACTGAAAAGTGTTTGAAAGATGGAAGACGGGGGTGGATGCAACAGACAAACGTTAGAGGATGAAGTTAGTTAAGACACAGAGGCCTCAAGGCTAAGGTCAAGAGAAAGGTGAAGGCAATGACAGATAAATAGATAAAGCGTGACAGGGAGATGGAAGGAGCGAGATGCACTGACAGAGTATTTTGGAGAGAGAGGGTTGAAGATGACACAGGGTCATTTCAGACTGCTCACATCAGGTTTGGGTGATGCTTTCTATGATCTGGCCTGATGCTCTACGGGTAGAGGATGACAACAAGAGGGTCAAATGTCAGGCATCATCTCAGATAATAAGGCCTTCATCTATTTATTTTTTTTAAGAATTGGACGTCCACTCGGATCCAGTGTTTGTCTGTTAGTACGTGACTGTACACAAGGATACTTTCATTAGCAGTACACACGTTGGCTTTGCAGGAGGAGACAACATTATTGTTTGTTGTTGTATAAAAGTCCAACATAATCCAAAAATATGCATGGGGTAAGCCATTTTTTCATATTCCATAAAAGGTTGCATTTATCCACACTGCAGAGCTGGGTGCAAAATGAATAGATCCTACTCTCTTTTAATTGAGTTCTTTGTGACACTAATATCCAAAACTTTGCAGTGTTGTCATCACAGTCTGGGAAGAGTTCAATTGCAGACAGTCAATCACTTCAGTAAATTATACCTAATGCGGTTTAAGGGATCTAAATGAAGTGAGTCAATGGCAGGAAGCATTGAGCTTCTTTTATAGGCATCATCAGATAAGCCACTACTTCATTTGACAATTGCGTGACTTAATTTGATCCAATAAACTCCCCAGTGTTGTGAAGTATCCCGCAGATGCTAGAATGTAATATAAAAATGAAAAGATCTCGGAGCTGTAGCTGGGAAAAATAATGAGTGCCACACAGGAACATGTGAACAGAATGACAATCATCTGATATCCTCTTGGGATTTCCTGGCACATTCTAAATTCAGTGAAGGGATTCAGTGTTTATATTGTGTGTATCAATCATTTCCGGAACTTTCAAGTGTCTCAGTCAAGATTTCCTGCAACATCTCATTTCCGTGATGGAGAGAGCCATTGACTTATCACATCCTAACAGATCAGTTCCTTGCCTCAAACATGGTTCTTCAACAAACTATCCAAGATCTATCTAGGATCTATCCAAGTTCCTGTTTTGAAGTGGCCTGAGGAGTGAGATGATTCTGATGGGGTTAAATAAGCAGCTCCCCGAAAACCAAGAACCAAAACCAATACTTTGGTTCCTCGAAGCAGTAATGTTTCACCAGTGTTGATGGTTACTGCTTTCTATCACAACTTATGAAATATGTTTACGGTATATGCAGCTACATAGAACCTATAGTACTTGAAACTGCCAAGGCCTTGCAGCATTGTTGAGTGCTCCCTTTTGAAATTTCTATTTAATTACATCAGAAAAAGCACAATGTTTCAAATCAATATTGGCTCTCTATCTTGGTCTTGGTTTTAATACCTCTGTACCTAATGAAGAACCAATTTGTGCTTGAAACATTGTTCTTTTTCTCTCGTAATAAAACATACATTTTAAAGTGAGCATTCAACGTTCAAGTGTTGCGAGTTCTTAGGAGGCAGAAATGAGGCAATAAGGCTCTAATATTTTTCATAATATTGCTGCTACGCCTTGATAACACAGTCTCCAGCTGCAGTGACAGGTTTCAGAACTTTATGATGAGTTATCATTTATTTAATAGGTTTGAACAAATAGTGCTAGATTGGCTGAAACACAACACACAGAAAGTTATACCCCCACAAGCACAAACTTATGGTTCAACCAATTGGTTCAATTGGAGTCCACTTTCCTCTCTAACTTTTTGATTCTAAACTGAAAACTGAAATCTCATCCAAGAGGACATGGAAGTAGTTTAACAATACAGACAATAGTGCATGCATAGTCTTAGGTGTAATGCCAAAGGGTTAAATTAAAGTATGTTTCTATTTAAATTTTCCAATTAAAAGTATAATCATATAAAGATAATATAATGCATTACAGCGATGCCTAAAGGCTCCTAAGATTATGTCAAAAATGCATTTTCCATTTAGGTCAAATGATGGTTGGAGTTCTTAAAACTAGTTTATAAACTACAGTCAAACATGCATCAACTACACTGTCATGGGTTAAGCTTGAAGCCATTTCATCTCATCTTAAAACTGTTATTTCTTCTTTTAAACATTGAACGAGGCCTGCTGACAGGGTGGGCCCCCAGTTACTGAATAATATAATCCTTAATATTGCTCACATTGTTGTTATATTACTTTATTACTACTGTGTTATAATATAACAGAACACAAGAAAATTGCCAAAAGTATATTCTTATTGAATCATAAAAAAATCAGAACACTAGTTCAGTTAATAATTTTAAGCCATTCTGCTGTACCTATAAAATATATATACTTACAATACCACATTTTAACATGTCATTTCTGATATCCGAATATCTATCATTCTGTGCGTCCTGTCCAGATTCTCTCCAGATAACGGGGTGTAACTGGTGTTACTAGCTTTTACTACCAGTTTACCACAGAGAAACTAAAGGCTGTGCAAGTCCATAATCCACACAGTAATCCCCCATGTGGTAACAATATCAACATCACTTCAGTACCTTTTATCATTGACTTCATTGATAAACAAGATTTATTTTTAGTAAAATCATTTTCACTATCAACAGTTTAACTACAGTATGAATAGAATCTGCTGTATTCCCAGTTTATCCCTTATGCTAAGATTAGCAGAACAGTTTTGCAGCCACTAATCCACCACACTAAACTACTTCTCCACTCTCCATTCATTCTTTAATTAGTCAGTTAACTCCAAACTGCAAACTAAAAACTGTCCAGTTGTCCATCCTTCCCTGTTTCATACTGGCAAACCTGCCAGTGACCCTGAAAAAATTAGACAGAACAACAAGACTTGCAAAAGAAGGGTCTTGGCCATGACCCCTATGTACACAAGATTTCTTTCTCTTTTTTAAAAAAGTTTTCAGTACTTTGGCCCTTGTAGAATATGTAACACAATGGAACCAACCATTTGAAAAGAAAAAGAAATTCAAATTCTTTCCATTCAAAACGGGACACAGACCTATTTCAAATGTATTCTGCATATTCTTTTTTAGCTGATTCATCCATATCAGACTAAATTAATTAAGGTCAGGGGGCCCTTTCAAGGGTACACACAGTACAGTATGGACACAGTGCCACCTGAACAGATAATAGATAGCTTAAAAAAAAGTTTTCTGACTTGCACTATACAATAGTGTTTTAAGTCAGTAAAAATTTAATTTATGGTTAAAAAAAAAGGAGAGTAGGGTGGGATCTTATGGGCCCTCATGATGAGTGTGGGTCATCTCGTCATGAATCTGGTATTGAGCAAAAAAGTGAGCAGTTTAATAGATTATTTTATAACAATTATCCTCTTCAATGTCTTCTGGTGGTCTTTATGGATAAATAACCATTTTCCATTGCTTCCACTACAATCCTCCCTCCTTTAAAACAGTTAAAACTCCATATGTCGGTCTAAGAATAAGTAGAGCTATACAGAACAGAATAAG
The DNA here is from genome assembly GCF_004916995.1 of Morone saxatilis. Lineage (NCBI taxonomy): Eukaryota > Metazoa > Chordata > Actinopteri > Moronidae > Morone > Morone saxatilis. The sequence continues at coordinate 18,421,698 of NW_023339796.1, read as the reverse complement.
GTATAAACAAAAAATATATTGAATAAAAAATGTTCTCTATCTTATTATAAATTAATATTAAAGGTCCAGTGTGTTATATTTAGGAGGATCTGTTGGGAGAAATAGAATATTCCAATTGTAGGTGTGTTTTCATTAGTGTATAATCACCTGAATATAGGAATCGTGTTTTCATTAAATTGGAATGAGCCGTTTTTATCTACAGACGCTCACGCTGCAGTTTGCCTCCTTCACATTGGTTCTTTAACATAATCCAAAAATGTTAGAAAATGGTTATTATTTACTGAGAGATGTGTATCCATATTTCCTAGAATGCCATGCTATGTGTATTTCACTCTCACTTTTGTAAGGCACAAAGTTACAGCACACAGCTGGAAGTGGCTGCAAGCAAGTGAGACACAGACAGCCCAAGAGCTGTTAGCAAGACAGAGAGACTTGAGAGAGATGTGCTGCAAGCTGCACATCAACTTAATGTTACTGTTATTTGCTGACGTCAAACTCTGGGAGTCTCATAAATGAGGGCCCCAAAGCTCCAGTTAACAAATAGTGGAATTAAACTGAATGAAGAGAGCATGGGAGAAATAAATATAAATGCACATAAGGTAGACAACCCTGTTATTAAACCAGTGATGGAGTATATCCCTCAGAATATCACAGGGCCTCAAACTGTCAGTCATGATGAAGCAAGTCACTGCAATAAACTAGGAGGATGATGGATTTATATTCTGGAATGATGAACCTGCAATTTCATTATTTTGGAGCTTTGCTACTTGGCTGGTGTTCTTAAAAGTTCTGTAGCTAAAAAATGACAGTTTACTGGTACTTCACCTAATTTAAGCCACTTTTGCAGTAGTGTTTGTAATTACAATTATGTAAATGCGGTAGGGTCATCTGAGAAGTTGCAAAAGGACTCACGGTTCATGTTGCCCTATAAACAACATAAACAATGTTTTATGTCCCTGTATGTCCTTTTAGGTTTGCAAAAGTTTTTGCAGCAAAGCTCTCGTGTCCTCTCAGCAGACATTCAGTACAAACCACCACGTTATCATAGGAGACACAAAGTCAATTCATTGTTAACTTACCCTTGCTTCCTCGGTTTTTCCGTGCAGGCTCCCGACATTCACCTCAGGCCTCTAGGCTGTGAGTGCCACTGACCGTTGATGGGGACAAACACACCAGTTGCTACTTGTATCTGTACAGCATTTTTAGTCTTCAACTCGCCTCAACTCACAGTTTCCATAGTAACGGGCTGGGAGGAATTGAAGACTGAAAAAGACATACAGGAGATTTGGTGTCCCTCTCTCTCACGCTGTCCTGCGGTAGAGGATGTGTGGGCTAAAATGTCCCTGTAAGGTCAGTCAGCTGCCGTGGGGGCTTGAGTAGGATGGGAACGTGAGATTGAACAGACGGCAATGCAGAGGAGGCTGCCGTACCTCCAGATGACAGACATCTGGAACAAGGTGTAATTTTGTTTTGCTTTTCAACTCTTGACAGTAACTATGTGAAGAAAGTTTACACTTGAATGGCTTTGGGAACTGTGATAAGATTTGCTCTCCAATATATAGTACTGTATATAATTCTCTGTACATGAAATCCTGAGTCTGAAGGGAATATTTTCTCAAACCTTACACAGCATTTCGTGCTTCCCTTAATAGAACAGAATGAGATGATAAAGATTACATTGAGGGGAAAAAGTTTTATCGGTCTGCCCCAGAGGGAATGGAGGACAATCTTGGTTATCTTTGTGTTTTTTTCCTCGCCATGATGAACTGTGTTTCAAAAAGGAAAAAAACATCTTAAATCTTATGTGTGAATGTATTGTTTGTGAAGAGTTTTGCTTGAGAGGAACTGTTTTAAGTACAAAGTAGAATTTAAGTTAAGTTCCAGACCACCATACATCCAAAATGTATATTCTAAATCAAAGTAACATGTCTTCAGCGATAAGGAGTTCAGTCTGTGGAATTAATATTATCATCTGTACCCAAGGACAGAAGTTACCTGCAGTTAGCTTTAACTTTAGATTTATGTTATTAATCATTTTATAATATGTCCGAAGTTCCTCAAATCTAATTTAAGACACTCAGATATTTAATCTAATGACTTTGATCTCCTTTACTGAGGAGTGACACTTTGAAGTTGCGTGTCACCTGAAAAAATATGTATGTATCTGAGTAAATGCAGTTGTGAGCGTATGTAATCTTTCATAAACTGGATGTTAGAAATCATGCAAGAAATAAGATGCTGTGTCACTAAAAGGTTTGAACACAAAGAGAAGTTTGAAGGCCCTTATTTTCCTGCTTTTTCCTCATAAAAGGGATGGATTCTGTTCAAATCTCAGTCCATTTCTTCACTGTAGAGCTCAGTGCTTCTCTCCAAAACACACCCAGAGTGCGAGGACTCTCCCCAGCAGTCAAACCCCAAATCCAATTTCTGATTACCCATTGCGTATATGGTGCAGCATAAGGTAGCTGACATATACTGTCGGCTATTAAGTATGCTGAGGCTGCGTCCATGTCACATAATACGTTCTGTAAATAATTAATGTAATAACTAGGAAAAATGTCTGTCAACTTCCTTGTGGGAATTACAGGCAGGATCTGTGCACAGTTTTACAGCTGCTGTTATCACAAGCGTGGGGAAATGGCTGTACATACATGTAGTCTACCTGCTGTAGTGAGTTTGTGTGTGCTCGGTCAGTGTCTCAATGATTAACGTATACTTTAAAACTAAAGAAACCTGAATACAACACAAAGGCAGTAAGCTAGGTAAAAGAGGAAGTGTGTAAACAACAGCGCCTTACTAACCTACAAAGGGGGCCCCGAGGGCAAAAATTTACTGTTAGCCCCGATTGACCTCTCCATTTCTCCCACCCACTATGCATTCTGTATGCATCATTTAATCATCAGTGATAGGTTTGTGGCAATTTGAAAACTTTTAGGAATATGCACCATGTAAGGACTTAACTCTAACTAAAGGGGGCCTCAAAATATGGTAATAATTGGAGTGTCAACATGAGGCCCTTCTTGCTGCAGTGCATATTGTTCTTCTGTGGTGCGTACAATGATCGCCAGTTCATCAGAATATCACAAATGAATTGCCTGTTTTACTCCATTTAAACATGTGTACTTGCAATCACTAATCACAGGATATAGCCTCAGATCAGACTTGAGTTGACAATAATTAAACCAAAGAGTGAGTTTTATCAATGAATTGTTCCATTTGAATGATTTCTAGAGGCCTAAAGAGAGGTGAAATTATCCATAATTCGAGGCAGTTTCCTGCTCTGCCCAGATGGTAACCAAGCCTTGGTAAACAATATTTAAAAAAAGAAGAAAATTATTAAATGAGCAATTTAAGCTAGAATGCTGTGATAATTTAATCAATCAAAGTTATTAACAAACATGTTTTGAAATAACATGGTTAGAGTCACTTTACTACTACTGCATAGTAAGTACTACATTTGGAGCTCTACAGTAAGCGATTTAAATGTTGTCATTGAAAAACACCATGAAATTAGGGCCTATAAAAGTAACTGGAATCACCCATTAAACAATAGCATATCCTTTTGGGGTAAAACTGCATCAGTACTGGTACGGGTTAGGCAGTGTGTCTCATTAAATCCAATTTAAATTCACCTTTGCTGATAATAGCCTAATGTAATTTTCAGGAAAGAGAATCTCGGATTCATTTCAAACATTGTTCTGGACCCTAATCTCCGTCTTGGCTGAACCTGATATTGCTCAATAAAAAGGCCCCTACTAAATGAGTCAACAAACAACCATCAGTCTGGGGATTTAATTGAATAACACAAACAAGCCAGAGTTGCATGATAAATGACGCAACTTTTAAGGTCTGTTGTGATTAATTATTTGAATACAAAGGCTTTGTGTTCCCTGGTCCTTAATCAATAATTTAGTATGTATGTGCAGCTTGTTTATTTTCAGATGTGAGTCTCCACATGTTGCCCACTAGAGGCATAACACGAGGAATGACTGATGAATCATGTCTGATGTTGGAGTTCACTTCCCAACCCTGACTGCCTTTTGGCTTTCATCCTGTCTCCTGTCTCTCTCGCCCTCCAGCCAAAAAAGCATGAGCAGAGCCTGCACCGTCTAGACCCAAGAACTTCTGTCTGTCTTTTCCTTTCGACTTGTGACAGATGTACCGTCATGTGTTTACAGTATTTCTTCCTCAGCTGTTCTGAACTTTCAGGTGTACGTGACAACAAATTAAAGGGCCTGAAAATGTATTTTCTTTGATTGACTTCCTGATTAGTTGAGGTTTTGAGTGTAAATAATACTTAAATATATAATATATGTTTGTTTGTGTTTTTTTTTTACTTTGATTGTTGCTTATTAAGTCTTGAATATTTTAAGGAACAGTTCGACAGTTTGTGAAATACACTTACACACTCTCTGATGCATAATTAGATTACATGAGTTGATGAGTTAGATGTCTGTTTAGGCTCCAGCCAGTAGCTGGTTATCTTGGCTCATGTTAGCTTAACTCTAGCTTGGCTCTGTTCAAAGGTAACAAAATCCACCTACCATCATCTCTAAAGCTCATTGATTAAACAAAAAGTTATCACATGCTAATGGGTACAAAAGCTGAAATGTAAAAATGACAATTTGTGGTTTTACAGGTTATGTGCTGGACATTTTCCTGGTTGGAGGCAGTGATTTCCTGGAGTCTCTGCTTGTTGCTCAGCCAAACTAACTGCTCATTACTATGGCCCAATATTTAACAGGTATGATAGTGGTATCTTCTCATCTAACTGGTTATTTTTCAAAATGTCAGATGTTTCTTTTAATGTTATGGACAATTTATGTACAAAAACGGTTTTATGTTCAGCAGTTATACTGATAACAGTAGTGATAAACTGTGAGATGAAGTGAGCTAATAGGGGCTCATGATGGTTTTATTGACCTTCTCACAGATAACTTAACATTAAATATAGCAATTAAGTAGTACAGTAAATAAACACAATAATAGTCCCAGGCTACAACAACAGACTCATAATAGGAGTTCCCAATTAAAGATAATAACTCCTAAAGTGATTCATAATATTGTCTGAAGTGGCCATGGGCCAAGATTGAGACGCACTGTGAGTTTAAATATCAGCACTTGAGGTGATGGGTGCCCTAATTGCATTGTAAACACCCCCTCTGGCCTCACAAGCAGTCAATAAGTACCAGGAATTGGTTAGAGTCACATGAAAGACCTGGGTCCAGCGATGACAGAATATATTAGATTTGTTGAGAAGCCTGAGTAACACTGAAATGCATGCATGTAGAGGAGGACCTATCCAATGTCTCCTCTCCTATTATTGGATTGTTCATGTCATTAGATAACTTATTATCTTATTGTGATCACAGTGACGCTTCTTGATACACTTTTACAAAGGTAGAAAGCCATCATACACATGTCCAAATGAAACATTATCTCTTCAGTGTGAAATTGCACTGTGCATCTTGAGCGTTTCTCCTCAAATCTGTAACATATGTACATATAATATATCCAAATGTGAAAAAAAACACCTTTTTCATCATCCGCAGTACATAATTTAGATTATTCAGTGTCAAGAAGGCACCGTAATAACATCTGATAGGAATATAAAACAATGACTCATTTCTATCATATAAAACCACCACGAAAACAATGGAGAGGACTGGCCTCAGTAGGCGAGATGACCTCCGCCTGCTGCTTCGTGACAGCGAATGATAAAAGGCACTGACCTCAGCCACGGCCCTCCCTCCCTCCGGTGCTCACCTGTTTATTCATGAAGACATAGATGACTGGGTTGATGACTGTGCTGGTCTTGGCCAGGACTGAGGGGATGATGCTTGCCTCGGGTGTGACCATGCCCGCCGGCCCGAAGGTGGCCAGCAGGGCCATGATGCCGTAAGGCAGCCAGCACAACAGGTAGCAGATCACCATTATGACCACCATGAATAGCACACGCTGCTCACGTTTCCTGCTCATTGATGCATTGATCCCGCTCACCTGGAGACAGTGAGAAAAGAACAGGAGGGATGAGAAATAAGACTTGATGATGACACGACGTGTTTAGACATATAAGGTTTTTAACTTTTGCTGCCACAAGGCATTTGAAGTTTCCCCTATGGGAAAGAGCTGTTAGAAAAGAAGTCTAGGAAGTAAAATGCAGGAGCGACAGAATAGAGTGCAGGTCAAAGGGGGTGAAGTGGGAGATTGAAAGGCGTACGGAGAAGGCAGTGAGCAGGAAACAGACAGAAGAGGCGCCAGGGAAACTCATCTCCGCATCTCCAGAAGGACCGTAATCAGTGAGGAGACAGGCAGTAGAAGAAGAATATTACTGAGAGTGCTTTGTTATTACTGATCATTGGATTTACTAGAAATCTTGATCTCAAACCCAAATATTAAGTGTTCGGTGGTGGTTCTGACAAAAACACATGGACACACACACAGTGTAGGTCTCACAATTGTTTATTTTTTTGGTCATCATTCCCCTTGGTAATAAGATAATAATAGATTGTAATAAATTGACATTTGAGGGAAATTCACTTATTTGCATCATTGTGGAGAGTTAGAGAAGATAATATCATATTAACCCTTAGGGGTTCCTTAAACTTAAAAAAAAATCACACATTTGTTCCTATGGCAGAAAACTGCCACTTGCAAGAAACTGCTGTAAAAATCTATAAATCAATAATTTACAAGATGAGTCAATCTTTAGAAACTACTTCAGCTGAAATATACAATATCAAATGTTTTTATATTTGGGATTTAACCTTTAAACGCCAATATGTTTATACAACTATGCTGTTTTATTTATGAAAAAACAAAAAACTGAATAATTTCCATAAAATAATGTCAAAGAGTATATGCTTATAAATATTTTTAGGGACTGAGATGGTTCAATGATGGCAGCAACATTGATTTTAATGCATTATTATTTTTCTGCAGTGTCAGATTTAAGCAAAAAATCCACACAGTTGTTCCTAAGGCAGAAAACTGCACCTTCAGCAAAAACTGCTGTAAAAGCCTGATAATCAATATTAAATCAATATTTTTCTACTTTAAATGAGTCAACCTTTTTAGAACTACTTCAGCGTTAGAAATTATAACAGTATCAACGATGGTTTGATTATATTTGGGGGATTTTAAACCCTTTAAAAAGGCCAATATGTTTAACAACTCCGCTGTTGTGGAAAAGGTCTCAGGAGTGTTTGAAACAGTTATTTTTCCCCCTTTTTTGATGTCCTTGCTGCTGTACATCAAATTTCATCTTCAGAATGGAGTTTTTCAGAATAGAGGGTCAAAGGCTAGAAAACACCAAGGATCAGATCTGTCTCTACCTCTGAGGCCCTCCTCCGTGGGAAGGGAACCAAGATCGCTCGGGGGAAGAAAGGAAGCCATCTTCACG
>NW_023339796.1:18408609-18414271 GCF_004916995.1 Morone saxatilis | reverse complement strand
CCCGAGGAACACCTAAGGGTTAAATATATCTTATTAAATATGTTATTTAATATAAACACAGCCAGCTGCTGGTTAGCTTAGCCCAAAGATGAGAACAACATTCGCTTTGCGCTCCATTCAAAATCTGGCTGCTCACATTCTCTGCTAGCTCACGCTCTGCTCATGTGTTCTGGTTAACACGTTATATATTGTTTTCAATCTGTACAAAAACCAAAGCTTGTGTGTCGGACTACTTTTTAAAGAAGACTTTCCTGAAATGACAAAAAGGCAAGAAACGACTCAGACGAGTACAGTATGTGTATGGCTTTAAGTAAAACATGTCATTAACTGGTTAAACTGTCAGCTTATTTGCAACCTGTATGACTGCCTGACCTCTCATGATTCTTACTCTTGCTGACTGTTATCATCATAACTTTATATATTAAACTGTACCCAAGTGCTTGTAGTTGCAGAACAAAGAATCCTCCAAGGGTCCAGTGATCAGTCGTCACAACTCTCATGCAAATATGGAGGAAGTTAGCAGAGTGAGAATTATTTTCTTCATGATTAGTCATAAGTCTACTCTATATTAGACATTTTCAGTTTAGCAAATGCTACATACATGGCATAAACATGTTTAGGCAGGTTGTAAGGGTGTGTAAATTAGGATTCAGTCGGTTTCATTGCACCGTTCATTTTACTGACCATGCTGGATTCCCATAGACTCCCGTGCTGCCACTCACACGTCTGCATTTGCATGAACATACACATTAATATGGCACTCAGCTTTCACCAGATAGACAGAGTGTTTGCATTACTGTCACAATATGACAGAGCAAATAAATGCTTTTCCATTGTGGCAGACTAATAAAGCCATGCCACTGATTGACACACTCTTTACATTTAGCTCTTTTTTTTTTACTTTGAACATTACTTTGAAGAGAAGAGGCATTTGGCTGAGGCCAGTGTGTGTGTGAGCTGAACTCGCTACCTGAGATATAATTACGTTTGCCAGAGTAATGAGTGTTAACTCTTCTCTCAAATCCAATAAAGAACAGGACATAGCCACTAACGTCTTACTTAAAACCGCATCCAGGACCTGCTTCTGCGCACTAGGGATCATGAACAATACTTTTTATTTAATGTAACTTGAAACCACACAAAATGATGTAGTATAAAATGCTCCTTGTCCTCAGAAGTAACACTACATTAGCAATACCACTGTGGGGAGTATGCTAGCTAGTTAGCATTTTTGGCTTATGTTAGAGCCAGCACATACACGGTTTAGTCCATTCCTTCAATTTTGCTGTCATAAGTTGCGCTATTAGAAGGCTAGGTTGAAGCTCAGCTTTCCAAAATCATCACTAAAATCTAAAGTCACCAGCGATCTCATGCAGCTAGTGCTGTAAGCATTACACGATAAACTGATCTGAGTGCAGTAGCAAATCCACCATTCAGTATCCCCATATTTGTATTCAACATAGGCTGGTTAGGTTGTCACTGTTGAGAGATCAGTGGGGAAATAATTTTTTAACTCGCTATGAGTTATGTGCATGTAAAAGGTTATAATGACAGTGTTTAGATCCTCTGCCGCAGCCTATAGACTGGTGAAGGCACATTGAGCGCGGGATAAAGGAATGTTCATTTGTCTGAAGAGTGATAATGGGAAACTTTTGAGTCAAATGCTCTCATTCCTACCCGCATGCACAATGCTTAATGCTTTGCTTACAGTTACAGTTGCTAAGCTATGATTGGACAATAGTTGTTTGGGGTGTGGGGTCTTGGTGAGCAGTCAATTAAGGCAAAGATTGGAGACAAGTCTATCACACTGGAGCCACTGGGACTAAATGAATTTGCTTTGACTCCCTCTGCCATCAAATCACTAAGTTGGCAGGACGGCAGGAAGAAAGTCCCATAAACAAGCTCCTGAGGAGACAATCGGATTTAGCTTGAAATAGACCACACACAAAATACAAAAATAACTTTAAATTCCAACAATAGGCAATTTTTACATAAACTTCTAGGAATCCTGCCAAGAGCTGGTTGACAGTCCAGTGCATCTAACTCATTAGTTAATCTGTCCTAGGTTTGCCCTTTTACCGCATTCTCATTTACTGAACATTTTTATACTTCATTCTTGCTTAACTAAAAAGTTCACCTGTCATTTTAGCTCAGAAAAGTTTGTTTTACTTCCAGTTTGGCACTGTTCCCACCCCGTAGACTTTCTCACTTTGTCAGCTCTGGAGAATGGGTGGCTAATAGCTTCAATCTTGGCTCTGATTAAATAAATGAAGTGGCAGAGATCACAGACAAACTGAGGAAATGGAGAGTAAGTGCTGAATGATTGCAATCAAAGGCTGGCTGGCTGGTGAAAGGAGCTAGCTTACTAATTGACTGCCCTTACAGAAAAACTTTTTCATATGCTAAACAGCAAACCCCAAAGCCGTATAATTAATATTTATGGTCTGTGTGCGTGTGACGGCATAAATCTGTTGCGGCCTTTTGTCAAAATGTTGAGGACTACAAGCTTAGTAATGAGCATCCAAATAACAGCAAGTTTTAGATGATGGACGACATGATGTTGCAATAAGCAGCTGGTGAACTGAGAACAGAAGCCCCTTTCTTTTTAGCTCAGCATCATGACAGTTTGAAATAGAGTTGTAGATAATGGGCAGTGGTCCAACGCAGCACTGATGCTCACAGAGTGTGGATAGATGGGTGGGAATGAATTTGTCAAGAACTGTTTGATGGAAAATCTTTGTCAGGAGAGAATATCTTCACAGCGTTCACTGACTAAATTAAATATCCGGTGGCTAATTTTCTTCTGCGACGACAGAAGGAGCATTGTCTCCTTTTGAGTCCCTGGCGAGCAGTCAGTTATTTAGACAGATCATTTGGCCAGTGTGCTGCAATGTTAAAATTAGTTTTGAACCAAACTGAAAGAAACAGTCTGGGAATAGAATAAAGTTTAAGGTGTGGGTACCTTAAACAGCTTCATTGCTTCAATATTTTTGTGTGTGTGTGTGTGTGTGTGTGTGTATGCTTCTACTCTGTTGGCCCATATTTGTAGTTTTCTTATCTTTTTCCCCTCACACATAACAATACATATCCAAATGACAAATGAACAATACTGTAGACAAAAAGTATTTATACCTGTGCTTTTTTCTGCTGCAATATCAAAATGTGTTCTGAGAAAACGACTGTGTCCCATGTATTAAACATTGGTTTCCAAACACGGAAGTTAAGCATTACTTATGCAAGCTGCTCACTCAGTGTGTAAAGTTGCCATCACTTCCTGTGTTTTCTGCCAGCTCAAATTATTGAAATGAAAATAATTCCTTCTGTTGGACTAATGGTTCAAATTGTGATGATTAAATGATTGATGATAAAGAGGCCTAAATTTGTGTATTGCAGCAGTTTTACAGCTGTTTCCCGTGTACTGACACCGAGTGCGTTATGTGACCTGCTCTTTAGACTTTGGCCACTAAACTAAAATCAGGCCCATTGCTTTCTAGGACAGTTTTTCATCAGATCAGAAAAAAACACACAACCTACTTTCATTAGGAAGTATTGTCATAGTGGCCCTGGCCCTGGAAAATTGCAGTGTATAAAACCTGCCATTACTGACAGAAACTCAACAATTCATAGCTGGAAGATGGACTAGATGTTGACAGACTGTGGTGGTCAATAAAACAGCACCATGCTGCACACAGTGCAAGGCCTGTTGCCAGCATGTAAAGAAGTGTGATATGTTATTTGCCTGTAAATCAGGATAAAAATGGATGCAGCTTTATTTTGACTCCGTTTCTACTAAAAGTACACTGCAGTGTGCGTGTGCCTGCCTGAATAGAAAAGAGTGAGCGTTTTGTCTGTTTTACTCCTTTCTGCCATTATAAATGATTGCATGTCTATGTGCACTTTCTGCCACACAGACATTTTGCTCTTCCAGATGACCCTGAAGTTGACATTAAGAACCTGCTTTCAGAATGCGTCAGCCATGTTGTCCCTCTGTAGTAAAAGACTCTGTGGCTGTCACACTGATATCTACTGTAGAAATGTTTCTGTCTGTAGGCAAAGCCATCTATTCTATTCAGTGTGTCACAGGTAAGAGGATGAATAATGATGTGTGAAGTGAGGGAGAATGATAAACTGCATTTTGAGCTGTGTCATTTGAGAAATTTGACAGTTACATTTTACTGTAGGCATTTAGCTGTTCATACTTCATGTTCTGAAGGGGATCTTACAATGAGTAAATGGTAAAATCAGTTCCTGTACAAAGCCTCAACAGTTAGGCACAGGACAGATATGAAGTGAGCACTCGCTAAGGTACATGCTGTCCCTCTTGAAGAGATTTCTTTTTAAAGTTATTTTGCTTTGCTGAATGGAGACAGTTTTTTCTGATAGGCAGACAGAAATGGAGGCAAAAGAAGTGATAACCAGGTCGTCGTAATACAGATATTGGCCGAATTTAGAGCTCTGGATGGGCCGCATGGTTTACACCGCAGCTCCATTATTATTAGCTGTGTTCAAGGAGGGAATAGTCAAAAGACGTGCAAGAATTGGAGGAATCATGGATGAGTTTTAGTTGAAAAGAATATTTCAGTAGCCTGGCTACAGTTAGTGTTGCCGTGGTCAAGGCGGGGGGTGATTAAAGTTTGAGCAAAAGAGCCGAGTAGAGTCCTGGGTGAAGAAAGGTCAGATTTGATGGATTTTTAGAAGAACGAACCCCCATACTTGGGTTGTGGCTGCATTGTGGGCTTTGTATGACAGTTCCTTGTCTATAAGCCAGTCAGGGCTCCTGCCGGCTCCAGGCAGGAGTCGTTATATTCTTGTCAGTTTTGATGGAAAGGTCTAGTAGAGGGGTAAACGTACTGCAGAGTCCTAACATCCATCCTATCCATTTTTTAGTATAGTTAGAGAATATATGGAGAATAGATTACAATTCAATATTTGGCACATTCTCTAGCCTATACTGTATTGAATTACACTGGGAAAAGTTGAAAAAGAGCAATTAAATGCTTTGGATGCTTTGCAGACAAAAATTAAATTCTTGCTTCATTCAGCAGTGTCTGAGTGAAGTTTCTTGATTTTAAAAATATTTGCATTTCATGAGTTCAAGCACAGGGGGACACAAGAAGAGAAATACTAAAGCCAACGTTTATATTGGTCTAATTTGCCATACAAGCTAAATCAGTAAGAAAAAAACTAACTAGAGGGAACATGTTGACTTAATTTGGATTGCTTGCCTACCATTCTTTCCACTGCTCTGTAGAGTTGGCCATAAAACTGTGGTTTATGAGGGCTAGGCATGAGTACATTACAGTACAATTCATTTGGAAACTTCATTTATTTTAAACCAGCCTCTACCATTGTATTTAGTACACAATATTATAATTGTCATTTTTCTTTAGCCACAAGACGCTTAAGCTGACATAGTTTTTTCAGTTATGTGAAAGTATATTCAGTATGAGGATGGCTAGTGTGACGTAAGGAATCGTTAGAAATCAACTTCCGTGTCCATTAGCATTTTTAGCACGTAACAACCAATGGCCTAACAGCACAGGAACCGGTCACCTGGCACCCAAAACAAACCGTATCAACTTCAGCCATCTCTTCTTCTCTTTTTCGTCGAGGGGAAATCGGCAATAAGAGATCGTTTTGTTCATGTCGTTTATTGTTATTG
>NW_023339796.1:18401225-18408584 GCF_004916995.1 Morone saxatilis | reverse complement strand
TGACTTTGTGACTTTCTGTTAGCAGCAACATGTGGTATGGCTCCTCCGTTCTTGACACTTTTCATCTCCACGGTTTCACTTGAAATGTTTGGTTCTTTGGCCCACCCTCTGAGGTTTTCCTTAACCAATCAGATTAGGCTCATTATGTTAGATTAGGCCATTGGTATCATGACATTATTCCTGAAAAGCTTTCTCAGTCAGAGAGAACACTGTAGTATCAAAGGTATCTTATTGAAGAAGACAGTTTTTAATTTTATATGTTTTGGAAGTGTCTCTCTCTCTCTTTCTGTGTGTGTGTGTGGTGTGTTATTAAGGCTCAGTAAGTGATGGGGAAGTATCTGCCTGGAGGGCTGCCAGCTCTGTCGATTCTGTAGATAAAACCAATGTGAAGAAAATGAGAGCAGGAGCTGATTGGACTGAGCAGGTCCTGGCCATAAAAGGAGAAATGAAGACTAATGGGCATGTGATTGGCCAGGGAGATGGCAACACAAATGAGAGTTTGTAGGAGGGAGGGGGACAGTGACTAATGACAACTCCATCCCACAATCAGGACATCCACCTACCTGAGAGGATCATTGGCCTTTTGGACTGGATGGCAGGCTCATCGACCACACTCCCATTCAGTATCACGCCCCACACCACAGATGGACACAGCGTGAAGGAACACGATGCACGCCACACTCCATCATTTCAATAATGCTTTTTATATTATTATATAGGACTATTTGTCACCACTTAAAAGTTATTGTTAACATCATTATCAGATTAATGAGCCTCTCGTCTATCATCACCAACTGATATTTAACAGTAACTCTGAGCAATTATATCATCAGGGACTGCATGTTCATGTAGTCACATCTTTGATTAGTAAATATTATCTCAAGTCAACAATGAGCAGTTCTAACAAGGCCACCTGGGCAAAGTCGGCTCAAGACCAAGATTAACTGCAATGCAATGCAGAACTTTGGGCCCTGTGGTTCGGTCTTGGTTTGGGTTCTTACAGTGGTTTTCCAGGGTCGAGTTGGGCCTGAACAAAGCTCTAGCCCAGGACAGAGAAACTGGCCTTCTGGGTTTTTTTTAGCCACCGTAGTTTCTCCTACACACTTCACTGCCCGTTCTACTCATTCCCATTCCCATTTTTTTGGAAATTACGAGAATAAAGTTGGAATGTCCTGAGCCCAGCAGCCGCTGATTGTCTCAGTCGTACCGTACAGTCGACAGGTAAGATAACGTATTCATAATTTTGTCGTTAAAACAGTTATGACTTTATTCTCGTAATATTATGACTTTATTCCATAATTTCCACCAAAAATAATTATTTTTTTCTTAGTATGGCCTAAATACTCCATCGTACTGCACCAATTTTACTGTTATTGAACCGTTAGAATATTAGCGAATGGACACGGAAGTGGCTTTTTGGATATGATGACGTAGCACCTAGCCATGCCCATATATTCGAACTGGCTTCATTCCTCTCAGGACTTCCACTTAAACCAACTCTTTTGGCTCAATTTATCATTTGAACTTAATCTAAAGTTCCTTTCAACACTTTACCCTCAATGTGTGCTTTACTCAGAGCTTACATTAAAATTGACACTATTAATTATTTAATTACACTACACTTAATCTAAAATCTTCTTTCCGCACTTCCCCCTTCCAGTGTGTAACATTTAGGAGAATCTATTGGCAGAAATGGAGTGTAATATTTATTAGTTTTCATTAGTGTATAATCACCTGAAAATAAGAATCATTATGTTTTTGTTACCTTTTTAATGAGCCTTTTATAGCTACAGACACCTTGCATGGAGACCACCATGCTGAACTGCCATGTTTCTACAGTAGCCCAGAAAGGACAAATCAAACACTGGCTCAAAATAGTTCACATTTTTCAAGAGTAGAACACATGACATACACACATTTTCTTCAGAATTAAATATTAAACTATTATGCATCAAACTCCTGTGTTAGATTAGTTAGAGCTTGGAACAAAGTCCTCTGTATATTATGCCAAATTAACTTCCAAATCTGTACTTCTGTAATTATATCCCATTTTGTTTCAAAAATTGATTTTTCATGTTTTACCACCAGATAATCCTTATTTGCAGGCAGCTGGTGAAAGGGGTAACAATAGCAGGGTATTTCAAGGCATGCATGAAAAATTCAAATTATGGGTTTGGATGTAATAAGCAGCAGTGTGGAACTTCAGGCGCAGCACGCATTAATGTCCCTGTGGTAGTCCTCTCTGAAGCCTTATGACACACTGGTGGGATCAGCTGCTTTTTATATCATCGTAATCAAATAATAGAGTGAGCAGCAAGCAGCTCTTTGAGGTTAAATAGACTCTGAACCAGCATTTGTTTTCTCCTAGTAAAATAATCTGTGGTCTGCCAATGGATTTGAGATTGCAGTTGTATTACGGCATTATAATTACATCATTGTTTTAAATTATATTGGTTCTCATTTAAATCTGAGTCACAAAGAAAAGACAAAACTGTCTTACAAATATTAAAAACATGATAACCTTGGTTAAGAGGGTATCTTTTAAACTTTCTTTGCTAAACTTGAGTGTTTTGGTGGTTTTTGGAGGAGGCTCAGGGCAGAACGTAGATCTGTGTTTGATACCAGGCCAGCAGGCATGTACGAGATCCCTTGTGTGGAGGATAAGTCACCTCCAGCATGTTCCAAACACACACAGAATCGGTCTGCAGGTGGATGGAGCAGACAGACAGCTATGTTGACCCAGTGCTTAGGCAAGGCAGAAATAAATCAACACACAACTCTTACAGTTTCCATTTCAGAAACTACTCTGACAACAACTGAGTAGAGTCATTACATACTAAACTTGGTTTCCACACACCCCACAGTGCTCACTCTATATTTCTCTTCGTTATCAGCTCTCCACTCTTTCAGTTTCAAGTCCAGATGTTCCTCGTCTCTCCCATTTTCTTCCTCTTTTTCAAAAGATTTTCTGGCTATTTTCCACCTCGGTCTTTTCTTTCTGCATTAGCTCTGGTAGCTGTGTTCATTCACTGATATCTATAATTGTATCATGAAAAAGCAGTAATTGAAGCAAAATAATGATAACATTTAACGCAAAAGTGCTTTGGTACTCAGTGAGTTACACACAGATTAAAAAAACAAAACAAAACAAAACAAAACTTTTTCATAATGATTGCTGGTGACCCAGAATTTTACCACAATCACACCAGATGCCCCTGACTCCTCCACCCCCCCAAACACACACAACCACATTAGCGCACTCTAAGTGTTCTTAATTAATCCACATAATCAGTTAATGTGAGGTCTTCAGGTCAGGTTACTGGATTACATGGATGGGCGGCTGCCAAGACCGGCCCGCTAAAAATCACCTCAGCCCTGGGAGACTGGAGGCAGTCAGTGCCTCCTGCGCCTTGCCCAGCTGCTGCCTGCCCTCCCCCTCACACCCACAACAGCACCAGACACTGGCTATTAGACTGTGAGATTGGTGGCGGCGGCGATGCAACAGAAAGCAGACGGTATGAGCCAGACGGAGGTAGAGGTGAGAACAGACAGAGGAAGTTGGAGGGGGGAGTGGAGAGCGTGAGATATAGCAGAGAGAGGTTGTTTGAGAGGTAAAATTGTACAGGAGGAAGGAGTGGGATCAGTGCAGCGGAGAGGTGGGAGAGTGTATAAGGAAGAGCTGCATGCAGCTTGATTGGTAACTGATTTCTTTTGATGGAGACTCGTGTGAGTCCAGCTGTCAATGGCAAATCTGCAGAGAGACTAAAGTCCTGTTGTGATGGATCTGATAATTTCCCTGTCACCTGCTTTTGTCTCTCTTTCCTAACTTTAGGAAGTTGTGGGAGTTCTCCCCACGCTGTAATCAGCAGATGAGGCTTCCAGCTTGGCCAACCATCACCTGGCTCGAGAGAAATGTGTGGCAGCTGCGGCCATGTTTGGCTTGCCAGTTAGACTAACATGCATGCAAGACCTTAAAAGAGAAGGCTGTCATGTCAGTACACTTAGCTAAGCAAGCTGAAACAACCCCTCTCAAAGTGTTTCCTTTTAGTGCACATACCCTTAGAGATTTTTGGAATAGTAGAGACCCAAGCCAAATCATTTGAAGCAATTAATATTTACCACGCCTGGAGAATTTTTTTTTGCAAGAATGCACTGTCAACACTAGTGAAACTCCCGGGAGAGGTGAGCCGGAGCAGCTTTGCAACACTACACCGCCTCAACCAGGAAAGAAAGATTAGAAGCAATTTACTGAGTGCCTTTACTGTAAATTCTGACTCTGTATCTCCTTCTATCTTTTACAGAAACCTTTTCCCATTTTTAAGCCTGTAAGTCAGCTGCATCTAACTTTGAAAAGCTGAGAGCCAAAAACTTATCTTGTGACTGTTGAATGTGACTAAAGTTATGTGAAGAGGAACAAAATAGGAGATACACATAACGTCATCATTGCATCTGAACTAATGCCACAGCTCTTGACTCTGGCAACTCACCCTCATAAAACCTCCTCATAACTGACAGCTAGAGTTTTATTTTTCTAAACATTTATTAAACACGAGCGTATCATGTGTTGCTTTCCAAACACCCCCAACTTCTGGCTTATTACTGAAAGCCAGGGCTTTACAAGAGCTACACCAGAGAGACTGTAAATGCAATAAAAGTAGCTCATTTTGTTTCAGGCGTTGCCAGTAATAGCTGAATATTCACAAGTTAATAAGTAAAACCTTGTTGCCGTTTGTTAGGAAAATTCTGTATAACTCTTTTGCCGTTGGCGGGGCCGTGACAGCTGAAGCGGCGCCACGATATCAAAGCTAAGTCGAGTTCTGGCATCAAAACATGATCGCCTCAGAAAGCTACATCCTCACCAATCTGATCTCACTTTTCGCCCTTCCATCATCTTCCCCCCACTCTGCCAGAGGGGGGGGAAAGTGCAGTCACTGAGACAAGAGTCACATTAAAACATGTTGCCATTTGCACGAGTGACATGTCTCGTCTGAAATTACTCACTTGATGTGGGTAAGAGAGAGGGGGGGTGGCTCTTGAAGCCAATGCTGACAGTGTTTTGGGGGCTTGCACACAAATACTGTGCAGAAATATGCACTCGGATGTATACATCCACTCTGCATGCAAATATAGTTATATATTATATATATTAAAATAGACACCCAGTTTACACCTAGATACAAAAACACAAATGTATGGCAGTCAACTTAAACACATAGTTTTCACACTCATCTGGTACACATAGTTTTCACACTCATCTGGTACACATACAAACACACATTACCCAGAAGGGGAAAAGACATAGGCGCAGCACTTTCGTCTGTCTTGTTTTGCCTCAGCATTCCAGCTCCTGAGTCGGCCCGGATGTTCTGCCAGCGCAGTTGTTGGCTGCTAAACATGATTGATCGCAGGATTTGTGTCTGCTGCATTAGTCCTGTACACCACCAGCCTCCTGTGGCCTGCCAAACACTATGCCTGCCTGTCGCCCATCAAAGGGCCCCTCTCAGCAAGAATCCTCAACGCTCCACTGAGTCGCTTTACAAACACTCACTGTCCTGCCCTCCTCCTCCCTGCCTTTCCATAAACCCGCGTTCCTTCCCTCCACCTGCTCCGTCTCTCCCCCCCACCGCCATCGCATTTAGGTGTCTGCAAGGTCGAGCAAAAAAAGGAGCATGATTGTAACTTTTATTGAATGAGGGGAGAGTCAACTAAATCTTTGCGGCGCTGGGGAATAAGCATCACCTGCTGCTTTCTACAGGCAAACAACTTGTAAGGGAGGGAATCAGGAATGAAATTGAGGGTGAGGCTTTGTCGGGCTGTTGGGGGAATTCAGGGAAAGAGGTAGTGAATGCAAGGTTGGTGTGTGAATGTGTGTGCGCTGATATGTAGTGCCGGGACATTCATTTTCATTTGGAATAACAACACTCCAAGGACCTAATGGAGAGAGGAGCACTGTACAAGCTATGTGGAATTGACTTGTTGAATTGTAGACCTAAAGGGCCTTTTTTTCCGTGAGATTGCTTTTGCTAACATCTAGAGATCCTGCCGCTTGTCCTTGCCTCCTGGTACTCTAAAGCGGCTCTAGATTGAGAAAGGGGTGAAAACCAAAGTTCTCATCCGATGTCAGAAGTCCTTGATAGAGTTCACCAAATAGAGGGAACAAAATGAATTGTATCCTCTGGATGTGAGCAAGGTGTCAAAGATGAGTTCATAGCATTACACATGCCTGCTTTCGGGAAACACAACTGACGTCTCTGACATCAAGAATGCCTCACATCCTGATCCTAAACTATTCCGTACAAACCTCTACCTGTGTTAAATTTAAGAAAATAACACCACCAGAATTAAATTCAATATAGCGTGTAAGTCTTTGAGGAAATTGCCACTTCACTGAACTAAATTGGGCCCTTGAATACTTTTATTTGTTTGACAGGCTGTGTTGAAAGAGTGAGTGTTTTATTCCAACTAATTTGGTGGGTTTGTCCTGATTTGACAGCTGGCTGGCTCAATCAAACTCACTGACACAAGTAGTGACATACAGACATATGAACTCACATAAAAATTTTAATTCATGCATTTGGTCACTCAGATGTTTCCTGGATGATTAATCGAGAAATTGCAGTTTGTGCCATAAATTGCCTATCTACGCTGCTTGGATGTTGGCATTTGTGATACAACAGTGGTGTGACATGTAAATGAAAAAAACTGGCATCAGTGAGGAATAAATGAAGTAAGATTTCAAGATTTTTCTGACACTGCAGAGGTGTTACATCTGTATTCACACATAAACCATCAAAGACGATACAAAGAAGTTTGGCAGCACCTTGCAAACAGAGGAGACTTAATGACCAGTCAGTTTTTAAGACGGCGCATTCAAGGAGTCCAGTTCAATGGTCAAGCCCCTTAGCACCCAATTAACACAGTGTTTCAAGTGTCATGACAGCCAAATCCAAACAGGGGCACTATGAGGATTTGACTTTGAGAATATGCAAAATATACTCCTTTAATTGTGGTTTTAAAGCCCAGCAGGATGTTAATGGTATATTCCAGGGATTTAGCATTGCACTATTATTGCTTTGGGGTGGTCTCATAAGAGACAGAATAAATCCAAGCAGCATGGGGCGGAGATATCTCAACCTTTCTGTCTGTCGTATGGATACTATCTGATTACTATAATAAAACTCAACAGCGTTTTTTATTAGACCCTGATGAGGTGATCAGGGTTATTTTTTCAGACTTTAAAAATCTCTGTTCAGAGTCACTGAAGACATTATATAAAATGCAGACATTATTTACAGGATTTGTATTTTCATGGCAAGTAAAGTGAACTTCTTATATAAAATCAGTGGAGTGTCCCTTTAA
>NW_023339796.1:18400997-18401199 GCF_004916995.1 Morone saxatilis | reverse complement strand
CAGACTACCTCGTACTCTACGCTGTAAAATGTTACTCCCCACCCATGCTCACCCATGTGTATACAGCCAGATACACACATAGTCGCAGAATAACACTGTTTATGTCCTTCTGTTTCATCAGTTAGCCACAGGGGGCTAACAGCTCATCGCTCAGTGTGTCCTGGAACTGCCTAAAACACCAACACAAACACAAACACACACA
>NW_023339796.1:18394647-18400897 GCF_004916995.1 Morone saxatilis | reverse complement strand
ACACACACACACACACACCTTACCAGGAGGATTCCCCTCCGTATGGCCTTAAAGTTTCAGTATGAATATTATTGATTGGCCCAGTATGGCTCCAATTTAATACATCAGGGGGACATTAAATTCCAACAGCAAATTAATTATCTACATGAATATTTAATCTTATATAGTGGAAGAAAAGGCAATTAGCCAAGGTGCAATACTTCAGATGTGATTTATATTTTCTCCAACCTCAGGATAGCAAAACGATTTTCAGTGTTGGTAGTTTCCAGTTGAGTATTTTAATTGTATGCCCTATTTACTGCACAGTGCCCTATATGTGCCATTATTGTATCATGCCAAGGCCTGCTACTTAGTTATTATTAAGTGAAACAAATCTTTGGACAATCTTTTTTAAGTTAAGTTGTTTACAGATGTGCTGTTAGGTAGACTATCACATAACAACAAGGTGTCATTAAAAGTCCGGGCCCATATTCACAAAGTATCTTGTCTTACACTAGTTGTAAATAGTGCTAAAAGTTAAGTTCCTTCTCAGATATATTCACAGACCTCCTGGGGACAACCTTTTCCTGCTGAACTGGGAGAACTCCGAAGCTAAGAGAGGGGGCAGGGCGGACCCTGCTGTTGTGAATGACATTATGTTTCATGAATGAATGAACATACAGTGGTTGGTGGAAAGGTGACCTGGCTGTGTCAGTGAATGTGAAATAAAATATTCATCAATACACAGCAGTGTATTATCTTTATATTTTTCCAAAATGCTGACGCAAGGCAGGTGCTCCATGAAGCACATCTTGGTGACCTAGGAGTCCTCTGAGAACCCTTACCTTCTTTCAACCTCAGGAGCTGAACGTTTTAGCTCTGAAATACTTTCCGTGAAATCATCTTAGACCAACAACAAAGCCTTAAAGTTACAACTGACTGCCCTCTTATTTTTAGGCAGTTTCTCCTAACTCAAAAGAAAGGCATAAAATAGACACAATATAGAAATAAAATAGATTAAAATGAATAATAACTAAACTAATCAAAGGCTAACGTTAAACAAACTTTTTAAAGGTTCCCACAGTGTCCTCTTTCCACAACTTCAAAGGCTCAGTCTCCTTTACTTTTAAGTCGGGAACAAGGAACAACCAACAAACCCTGATCAGAGGACTTTAGATACCTACTGGTAATATAAATCCACGCTAGATATTGAATATAGGCAGATGCCTGACCATGCAGGGCTCTAAAAATCAAAAGAATTGGATTCTGTTTTGATGTCTTTGTCTTCTCTGTAGAGCAAGCTTTTGATACCTCTTCTAAAATGTAACTCACAGCATTGGGTGACAGTAGACAGATTTAGACATAAGGTCTGAGTACAGTGTTTTCCTTAGAAATACAGTGGTGCTGTTGTGTATCAGGCATGCAACAATGGGCTGTATTCTTGTGTTTTCCCTAGGCTTGTGGTGCACATATTTATGGGGGAGCTGGTGCTCCTAAGAAAATGTTGTGTTTTTTAATACTAAATATACAATTTCACATTAATTTGGGATTTGGGAATTTAGATCTGGGAAAAGTCATTTAGTTATAGTTCCGTTTTTATACTCTCTATATTGATTTGAAATTCATTCGTCTTGGATGCTAAGTATTATAATAGTAGGAAAAACCCTGTTCTAATGACCTTATAATCATTTTAGATAATTCAGGTTTATTCATGTTTGCTTGTTGTGTCTTAATTGATTAAATTTGCAGCTTTTGACATCTATCTGTAGACATTAATAAATGAATGAAATTAACAGTGGCCTCTCCACCGAGTTACAAACATTGCTAAAACATCCTGCCAGTGAGCATTTTATTTTTCTGGACCTTTGGTAGAAAGTTGCTCCAGGGCTCTTCAGAAACGGAATTCGGTGGTGTGGGGCCATTTGATGCTCAACTGTCACTGTTTAAAGTCTCGGATATCTCCACAGGTGAATTCATTTGTGTAAGCAGTCAGGATGTAAGGAAGACAAGTTTGGAACCTGATCAAGGAGTAAGAATAATCACTGGTTAAACAGCAGCTTTGGGAGCGTACAGCTAGCACAAGGCGAGACATAGCGAGCAACTTTTGTGGTTGTTGGGTTTTTTTCAACTTTATTTTTTGTCATTTTTGTTCCAGTGGAACACAGATACACAGAACTGAGCAGACATCTTGACAGGGGCAATACAACACAACTCAAATGTTATTGGTACAGCAGTTAGCTTTATGTTAAGGTTATTTGCCAATAGTCCCCTCAGTGTTATATGCACACTGACGTTCTTAACACTGGACACTTAGGTTGTAATGACATGCAGCTAAGTCAACGTTGCACATCAGCCAAAAAACATACTGCCTTTACTGCTTGGTGTGCAGGTCGTTGTCTAAGGCACATGGGAGATGTTTGCTAGGGCTAACTCCGTTCACTCTTACAGCAGTTGGCACTGCTGCACTAGCCTACACTGTATATTTACTGCCAAACTGACAACTTACTACCAACTTTCCCTCTGCTATACTCACATTCACTGTTGCTTTCCTGCTGTTCTGTTTTTTCTCCCACACATTACGCACTGCCGTATTCCTTAAAAGACTTTCATTATTATTATAACACTACCTTTCAGTAGAAGTCCTTTGCAGAATCTCAGAGGGAGTTTGTCAATCATTATTGCCCATTGATGGTAATAATGATGGTTGTAAATGTTAGGGACAGCGTACTACTGAATGAATATAGTGGAAACACTGCAAAAAAAGGGTTGCACTGTGAGAAGCCATCAGAAATCAAATGAGAGCACTGACGATGCAGGTCACTGTGCTGCAATTCCACCCCGAGGCTGAAGGCAAAGTTTTTAGAGCCTGTTTTCAGCTACGTGTGGGACCTTTGTCCTCCTCAGCATTGCAAATGTGAAACATTAAAGGGAACCAGCTGCCCTAAGATTCAGGGAAGAGATCGAAATCTCGCAGAGAATTAGACATGGTACAAATAGCAGATTACAAAAAAAGCTACAGACTCACTGTCTAATTTAAAACCTTTAGATTTCAAAAAGAAATATAATTTGTTGGGAATGGGAATCTCCAGCAGAAGTCAACATTTCCAGCATGCAGCATGTATTATTTGGGAGGGCCAGGGTACACGTGAACACATGAAAATAGGTCAGAAAGAACCCAATCAAAGCGATAATATATATGTGGCCGCTGCTCCATTTCCAATATAGAATTCTCAAGAGGTATGTTAGATTTATATCCTTAGGAGAAACACAGATGGGCGGAGCCATTGCCTTAACAGCAGGCATTCTCAATAAACCTGTGGCCTGTAAAATATGGCAGAGAATGACTGCTATATTTCAAGGAACGCATAGCTGTTCATCACTGCCTTTAATGAATGAATCAATGTGAGCTTATGTGTCTCAGCCAACAGTGAAATGCTCCTACATCCTTCAGACAGATGGCTGCATAGGCTGGCGGTGCCAGACGAGAGGCTGCCTCACATTCAAATACTCCAATTAGGTCACGGCTTACTGGGTCAGGACAGGCAGAGAGCCCAGGATAGGAGCAAAGAGTGAAACAATGGTCAAGCAGTCCCTTTTTTCACGAATGCACACAAAAGAAAAAGATTAAGGCTTCTGATTTTTAGCCAGATGCCAACTATCAGTTTATAAGCTGATAACCATTGCCTGATACTGATTTCATTCACTGAGTTGGCATGCCCGTGTCCGTACCATTTAGGGTAAACCAAAGACAGCCCCTTAAGGGGACACAACACTTCATGTTAGGACAAAAGAATGTTTTCAGAGAGACCAACAGAGGGTTGAGTCTGGGCTCAGCATGGGAGCTGCACAAGAAAATGACATATCATGTGCTGATTTAATAAGATCACATCATGTCATTTTCAGACAGTTATAATAAGAGCCTTCAGCTGTGTCCCAATTTAAGGCTTCCTCCTTCGAAGTCCACATTTCATGATTGGATATGTTGTAATGGGTCGGCAAGGCTGTCCCGTCTCAAAGGTCGCTCCAAATGAGGAGGAAGGACAGTTCTATTGCACAACCAACACAACCAGTACACACTGTTCCTATCACCATACAAGATTGTTGATGTTGGATTCCTCTGCAAAACTCTCGTTATATGCCCATTCAATATCCCAGCCTCCATACCATTATATTTTGTTTTGCTACATAAAGTGCTTATTTCCTCCCTTCGTGGCACTGAACATGGAATTGGACATAAATGGTGAAGTGCAGAATCATCCAATACAAATATAATTCCTAAGATTCTGAGCTTTGTATCAGTATTGATTTTGGCACCTAATTTTGATATAGTCTTTGGATGAAAATGCACATTAGTTTTCCTTTAGTTTTTTTAGTATACATTTTAGTCTAGTTTTTGTCAATGGAATGTTCTAATTTTGGTCGTGAATATCCTCTGAGCATTTTGAGGCTTTGTTAAAAACAGTCACCATGGTTACAGGTGTCATTGTCATCTATCGCAGGTTATTCGTAAAGGCATTAAAGTACTGTTTGTTGTCTGGTTTGATAACAGCAACATTTCTTGAGCGAACATCTAGAGGAAGGTTTAGATGGCAGATTGTCGACATTAATCTTACTCTTCTAATATCAACACAGAATATAGCAAACTGAAAGTAACATCAACATTACATCCACAGCACTTACGGTAACAATGTTAGGTCAACGTACATTAACAAACTACTTTGTATCTACTACACACTAGTCAACATCATATGAGAAATCCATTATCAGGGTGTGATACAGCAGGAGAGTGAGTATTCAGTTTACATTTTTTTTCAGTGACTTTGATGCTTGCACTTTGATTTTCTCTTGAGATTCCAACATGAAAGTTTGTAAGTGAAAAACTGGGGTTGATATTTTCAGATCTTCCTGTCCCAGTTTACTTTGGAAGCAAATGCAATGGGAGTTACAAGAGTCATATTTACTGTACAGTATATGACATTTTTATGACAGCCATCTATCTCCAAACAGGCTTTTGGCTCAAATATCAATAATTAACATTGTAATAATGAATAATTCTAATCATTTTTGCCCATGTGGTAGATGTGGTTTGAGTTACTGGGTTAATACACACAGGAAAGCATTGTTTAATCTGAAATTCTAATGTCTAATGTGGACAATTTGTGATTCAATAATGTAACTCTTTCTCTTTCTGTCAAAGCTTAACCATGTAGGCAAGTAACTGATTAAATTTACAATATATCCAAGCTCTTATAAGTAAATATGTTGATGTACATAAAACTATGCCTTACAATTGTCTTATACTGTTAGCATTAAACGGTAAAATATGCAAAACCTTTTTAAATACTGTGAACATAATGCAGTATTCTCAGATATTACCACAAGGATTGATAAACTTGCATACTGTAGGTTCCATACTGTAGAGTCAATTAAAATGAATGAGGGACATTTGCATGGGGCTTAACATAAAGAAGGCTCACATCTACACTTTAATACCACCCACCTCAAATAACCCTCAATTTTGCTATCTAGCTCTTCTAATGTATATCATTATTCTAGCAGCTATTAAAAATATTAGCAGAGTAATATAAATGGCTCTAGGGCTGCCATCAAATTAGCACATCTCAATTATGAATTAAACTAATGATACATCCTCCTGCTGGCTTTAAAAGGGTTCTTACACCCCTGAAGGAGCTACATAGTATAGTATATTTGTGCTTTCAAAGGAAAGTTCACAAAGAGGCAGCACATGCTTTCAAATTTAAATTACTTGAATGCATTTACTCATCTGAGTAAATACAGGGCAAAGTGTAATTACAGTGTTGGTTACATGCAGACATCCCATTTCATAAATGGAATTTGGTTTAAGATGTCTCAGCATTGGACCCAAACAGAAGCACGCAGATTTGAAAGTGATTGGTCATGTGTCAACTGTGCTAGAACAGTATAATACTGTATGAGAGCAAACAAATACATTTAAAAAAAACATGCTGTCATGTAGTTTGTGGGCAGTTTTATTTGCATGTTAATGAGTTTCCTGCATTAGAACTTTATAACATTCAGCTGTGTGTTGGTGTGTGCGGTACCTTTGTTGTTGAATGGTCAGGTTTGGAGGCGTGTGCCAAAATCCTTGATACTAGTCTAAATTAGATATAATAAAATAACTATTAATTAGCTGATGAAATTATGAGCAGGTTGTTAAAATTCAACGCTATTTTTCCCAGCATCCTTTTAGCTTGGTACAGTACATACGTCACCATTTTTCTCAGTAAAT
>NW_023339796.1:18373716-18394547 GCF_004916995.1 Morone saxatilis | reverse complement strand
TAATTTATGGACATCTATGGTTTGATTTCTTTGCATGTGTGGATTGCATGGGTCATCTGGTGAAAATTTCATGTCAAATAGCACCTTTAGAAATATATTTACTGAGAATAATGGTGACGTGTTCAATACTTATTTTACCCGCTGTACATCTGTAAACAAAACACTGATAATACATGAGATATTATCTCCCAGACTAAATAGGAAGGATGGAGCCAAATATTGCAAGAATGAATGCTGTAGGGCTGTATAAAATATAAAATGGTTAGAGGTTTGTCATCAGAGTGGCCTGGATTCAGTGACCTCTGTGTAAAGGCTGGATTAACTACGGACTGGTTGAGGTTTGACTCTGGGGCTGTTATTGTCTCTGAGGACACTATAACTGACCCTTTGATCCATGTGTGGGCTTCTACGACACCTGTTGTCAATTAACCTCTGCTAATGCACAGTGGCTGCTGGTGGTTTTACGGCCACACTGGACTGGTAAACATATATGATACTGGACTGCAGCTGCTGATGAGCACATTATACATTTTAGAGCTCAAACCAGAATAATCCTCCCTCCCACCAGATTCAGTCTTTCTCTGGTTTTCTAATTGATTTTGGTGTTTGGCTGCACTTTTGACCATAATTTGTAGTAAATGTTCCTCAGTGAGGTTGTCAATTAAAGTATCAGCAGGGTCTAGTTAATTGCATCTCACAGCTTGGATGTAAGTGCAGGCTGCATGTGCTCTCAACATGTCTACAGATAGGTAGTGAGGGTTAGCAGATGTCAGAGATCCCAAAGCTTAAGTACTTGAAAGGTGCTACTCTGTACCTGCAGTTATTAACTGTCCTGACCTGAATACCCGAATACGTAACGCTACCTGCACCCCTTATTAGGTTTAGCATCTATGTTGATCTGTAAGTCCCATTACTGATGTGGAGTGTAGGCTATGTATACACAGACGTTATATTTTTGCCTCATTATCAATTTGTGCCTCAAAATTTATTTGGAAGCGTAAATTACATTTAGAAGAGAAATGATACGCAAGCAAACAATAATTTCGTTAGAGCAAACAAATATTTTATCTGTACTCGCTAAATGTATGTGTATGTTTGCTATTATCCATATTAATTTGCAATAATAACCACTCTCACTCAGTTTGACTCAGCTCACATTAATTCTCTCTCCCTCAACCTCTCCGCTCTGTGCTCACGCTCAATTTTTCCGACACACTTGCTCAACCTGGCACAGGTGCCACAAAATCAACCTTTCCAACAATTGCTGGAGGAAAAATCTGATTGGCTGGAGCCACTGGACACAGAATCAAATCGTGAAAACATTTCTGTCAATGATACAAGATACTAACCCAAAATGCGTTTTAATGAAGTTGTCATCGAACAAATCTTCATAATGCTTTCAGGATGCTGTGGATAGTTATACTGGTGATTTAATTGGAGACATCCCTTAATCTATTCTGCCATCTTTGTACTCTCTTCTAACAGGACAAACCTCTTCCTGAGACGATTCAGATTTCTGGACTGCAGGTCGCAGAGCCACTGGGCAGGAAGAACAATCTGACACATGTGGGTATAAATCATCAGGTTTATTCCAAAACTAAACACTCTCTAAAGAATCCACACTCACTTATGGTTTGTTTTCTTTGTTCCAAACACGAGTAGAAAAGTTAACAGTAATGGACTTTCTTCTCTGAAAGAAGTTACCTTTCAGAGAAGAAAGTCCATTACTGAACACATGACCAAACAGGGCATTTGAGCATATACACATCATTCAAAGCAAAGGCTTCCCACCTCATTTTGTATGCACATGTAACTACTTGCTATCAGATGTCAACATCTGTCTCATTGTTATACAAAAACAACACATTTCAGGTTGATTCTGGAGAGGTGATGAGGGGTGGAGATGGGATGGGAGTGATAATGGCAATCGAGACATCCAAGGTAAAAAAGATGGATGATAATGGCACAGTGAAAGGGAAAGAATATGCTGAGAGGGCACATAAAACAGGGAGGTGGGGAGAGACAATGAGGGAGAGAGAGCTTAGAAAAGAGTGAAAAAGCAAGTGAGAAAGCAGGGATTGGAGCAGTCACTGCAGAAAATGAAATGAGCCATTGTACTGCGTGCGCACAAAGATTCGGAAAAGTAAGCCACTGACAGGGACAATCAGAGTGTGAATGTGTAAAGATGTGAGTGAGGATGAAGACCACACACGGCACATAAGCATAACAGTCCAAAGACATGTCAAAAGAGGGAAACAGAGTTGATATGGATGCTCAGAAGGGCAAAGGGAACGGAAAGAATAAAAATATCAAGGACCAAGCAAGACAATGAGCAAAGACGAGGCACTTGTAGTACAATATAAAGAGAACAAGAGCTTCATCCTGGAGCCAATCTGACTGAGAACTAATTTGTGTTTCAAGCGTGCAGCATACTCTTCAGCGCAGCAGCCGTGCCCTCCACCATCTTACCACTTCCCCACCAAGCTCGCATGAAGCAGAAGTGCTAGCAATTTTCATTCCAAGGTTTGGCAAGAATTATTTTCACAGCTGTGCCTCCTTTTCTCTCCCTCTCGGTTTGTGTGTATGTGATGTGTGTGTGCGCGCAGAGTTTTTGGTCACTATTTTTGTAGTGAGGAACTTCAGGGCCTCTAATGTGAACAAACAAAATAGACACATAAAAACAGTGTGTAGCAGCTGCCCAGTTGGACATGACCAGCAGATTTTTTGTAATATGTGAGATACTGAGCTGGTATTTGTCCTTTGATAAGCCTATAATTGTGGAAACTTAAAATTAAGCAATCCGAGCTTATCTCGTAGACACATGCAACCTGTGAAGAGGAGTCACGAGTAAGCAAGGCAAAATGACCCTCATAAATAACCCTAACACACGCACAGGTTCATTGTGTCTCTTGCCTCACCCACAGTTGAAAAGGCTTCCTGACCAACCAGTAAGAGCACTTATACACCTAGCTGCCAGTTTACAATAGCCCTGCAATAAATCCTACCTGTCTTATACTGAAAGGGAGGTTTCTAATATTTAGTCCATCCTCACTGTTATAAATGGGGTGGGCAAAATACTAGTTCTAATACTAATACAATGACAGTAATGAAATGTGGAGCCTACCTAAATGTTTCTTTAAAATGACAGATAGTCAAATATTCTGTGTTTCAGTGTTTTAGAGACGGGCGATGCCACCACAAAGGACCTCTATGTCCAACACACCCCTCAACACATTAGAGGACAAATTTGTCCTGTCCATAAGTCAAGAGACACCAGGAATGTTGTCATGAAGGACATCTACATCCAAAATGCCCTTCCCCACATCAGAGTACAAATTTGCCTCTCATTTGGCCGACAGGATGATATCATGGAGGACCTGTCTCGCCAAAACGCCCCTCCCTCGAAAAGCTTCAGGGCTGTTGATGGTGAGTCAGCGGGGAATCCACTGGAGGCTTAATGGTAGTGTCCAAACAAAAGAAAGTTAGGCAATGTTACTGCAGTGTGTGGCTATAACTAGGTATTCTATTCCTTCCCTGTTGGTGATTAACACTGAGGATTTAACATTTGAACATGTTTTTCTTCTGCACTAAAGCCAAGACAGGACGAGAAGAGAGCTCGACCTGGAGACCAAAAAAGGTGGCAACAGTCATACCTGGGATCAATTTAGGCGAAATAAATTCCCAAGAACATTGCACATTGTACTCAGATATCTTGATGTTTCAGCATTTTATCAATTTGTTTTATATATCTATAACTATCCATCCATCACTTTAAGCTAGGTTTTTCAAGTGTTTATCCATTAGCTCGTCCCGTCTCGTCTTGTATCGTTCTTCTGCATACCATCTTTATCTTTGACAATTAGTTTTAATTTTATTTTTAATTTAATTAATTTAATTTTAATTAAACAATTAGAAGTTTGCATGCTCATGCTGGTTTCCAGTGTATGTGTTCCTTTCGGGGAGTTTGTTTGTGGTACAAGATGCTACAAACTATATGTGTCATTATGATGTCATTTTTGACAAAATAGTTTCTTATTAACTTTCTCTTGATTGACTCACTGATTAATGGACTATTTGTTTCAGTTCTAAACAATAGTAATAATTTGCCTCCCACCCCCTACTTTTAAACCTCCAGTTGTATTAAAGGAAGGCAAGTATGTGAGCAATGCTGCTTGCACCACAGCCCCTTGTATATAGGAACTCAAAAAAATCACTAGTGCAACAATCAAGTGTGAACCTATCGTGACAGCACCCATTGGTTTATGGAATACCGTTTTATAGCCTTGAGTTTGCCGTTCTGGCTGACGCCATGACAGTTAGATGGAGCCAGCAGAGGTGACGCAGTCCATTATATATACTGTCAATGGCAACAACAAAAACATGATCCATGATTGGTTTTCCACAAACACGGTATAGAAATGTTTTTAAAGTACCTTTGTGGATGCCAGCAAAGTAGTTTGAGGCACAAATGTAACCTTAATCCAAACTGCACCACCTAATTTGCATTTAATATCCTCTCTGGTGCACACCCTGCCTATTTTTTTGTAATATGATCGCAGGTCACGAAGTTACCAAATAGGCAAAAATCTGCTTGTGGCAAGAGAAATTACCTCATGTCATGACATGTGCATCCCTACATCTGATGTGGGCCGGCACAAAATTAGGACCCTGGCAGTCACAGTATGTCACTCTCCCCCTCCTTTGATTCCTTTCATCTCTCTGCCTCCTTCACTTCCTCTTGATATCTTCATCTCCCTCCCTCTTTCCAGCTCAACCTCTGTAGCACATAGCCTACAGCTTGTTGGAGATATATTGCAGCACTTGAGAGTATCGCTTGATATCCACAGGGAAATATGAGTCACATAATGAATTCCGACCAAGGGTAAAGATGTTGAGACAAGGGAGGGGGCTGCTGGTTATCTAACCAAAGACTGTTTGATGTGTGTGTATGTTGATGTGAGTATTTTGTCCTGTTTTTTTTTTAATCCAAATTATTTGTGTCATGAATATAGCATGGATAAAGCTTATCCATGTCACAAGCAGTAATCCACATGATGCTGCGTTATTTTGGCATCTTTTTTGCTAAGACTAGTTGAAGGAAAGATATGGGACAGAGGGTCTTTGAGTCATGAAATCTAATACCTTTGATGAACTGGGTTGGGTTTAATCATGAATCATTAGAGCCAAAGGGTCATCACTTCATCATCTGGCAACTGAGCAACAAATTAGTGGTTAACCAAATTAAAATAATCCAATTGTGTCCAATTTGATGATTATTAATTTGATTTTATCTGAAATATCAAGTGAGACACCAAATTATGTGAAATTACGTAAGTCAAAGGTAATCACTCTACAAAAGTATATCTTGTATGTTTTACTTTCTCTTTTTTCATGCCTAACTCATGATGTGCCTTTGTGGTCAAAAACTTCCATTGTCCTGGTGATCCATAATATTGTGTGTGTTATCTTTGTTAGGTATTTTGGTGACTTGTCATGCATCTAAGTGGAAAGAGTTTGTATGAAGTTCAGCTGTGCACTGAACAGTGACCCAGACCAGTCCACAGTGCAAGCTGCACCCATGTTTTGTGCAAAAAGTGTTACTTTAAATGGTGATGTTGCACCTTAATAGGCCTCTCTGAGATTACACTAAACTATATTATGTACAGAATGTTTTAATTTGCTCTTTTAAGACAGAGAAATGTACTCGCACACTCTCACACGCTTAGAAAGTATTTTAGGATTAAGTCATTTACAGTATGTGGAGATGTGCAGCACAGCAGCTCTGGTGGAGACATTTTATGTATCGCTGTTAAAATGCATAACAATGTTTACTTTTCCAGAATTACATTCGAGCATTATATCGAAGTGAAACAGGCCAGCATAATCTACATAATAGTGTTTTGTGATTTCAGTGGGTGCTCTGCCAGCAACTTGAAGTAAAAAAAATTACACAAAACAAAATCCTACATTTATTTGTTGCCCTGGTAAACCGGAATGGCAGACTGACCTGGTACAGAGAACTCTCAATTTAGGTTTAGTCAATTTTACATGTCCTGAAGTACTGGAGATAACACAACGTTTGTTTGATAAATTCATGTTTAATTAACCAGATAACATGTAGCACCGAAAGACTGCACAGTACTCAGCACCAATAAGTTTTATTGTGTTTGTGTCATTCCATCAGTTGCTCTTAGTGGGTCCAGTTTTCCTGCTACATTTGCATGTTGGAGTTCAAGTCAAATAGAGCAATTGGGGATTTCAACTAAGGGGGATTATCTGTTGCTATTTACACCTTCTAAAATCAGCCTGTGCTGCTTTAATCTCGTGCAGCTTTAATCTAACAAATATTCATGTATAAATAAAATTTGAATGAGAGCCTTACAATTTGAATGCCCACATGTTCTCATTGTAATACTAGGAAACATTCAAAGCATGATTTCACACCTTCAGTAAGCAGTTAGGGATTTATATGTTGATCTTTTGGTCTGATGTTGTTTCTGAGTGTGGGTGACTTGCACAATATCAGTACAGAAATTTCTAAGGTTGTGGGAGTAACACATTATTTTCATTGGTCAAGGTGATAAGCAGTGCCTGCAAGCGCAATAAAGCTGAAGCTACAGTTTGCAACATTTGGGGCAATAGTTGGGTGCACACAGTACAGTATATGAACGTGCTGTAATTGATTTGCATGCAACAAGATTCATACCATTTGCTTGTTTTGGATCATTTATGCCTTCATCTTCTAGAAGACTCAGTTTACAGTTGCAGCAGTTTTTTGATTGTATGACTATAATAATTGAACTTAATAATCTCGATATATCTATCTAGTCGACTAGATAGATTAATCTCTATATCAACTATATCTAGTTGACTGAAGCTTTAGATGTGGTAACATGGATGCATTTGCTGTTGGATTTTACTTAACTCATCATCAGACCGCTGCCTAACCTGCTGACATTAGTGCAATGAAAGTTATCAGTACAATAGTTATAAATACCTTTGAAACATGAAACATTATTTTTGAGTCTTTATGAAGGCATGTTGCTTCTGCATACAGACTGATTAACTCGGACACATTTTATGTGTTTGTGAATTTAATAGCATTATACAGTCATGCAAGTAAATGCCTCACTGCCATTGATATCCTTTAGTATCACATTAACCTTTCACCATTGTTGAGACAGAGACTAGCAAAATGGCACAGAGTTCATTTGCTTCTCCACACTGTTGTAAGATGTTCCCTGACTGAAGTGCCTGTGAAAGGACAAACTCGTCTCTCACAGCTCCTGTCCTCTGCACTGATAAAGACCTCAATTTCCCATCACAGAGCAATAAAAAGAGACGACAGCACTGACAGACACGTACAAGCATGTACAAGCCAGCAGAGATGAGCTCTGCCTGTATGTCTGATTGCCTGTCTTCTTTTTGTCTGCCTCTCTGTCCGTTTCTTTTACTAAAAGCCCACTAGCAAGTGTTTGATGGACAGGATGGTATGTAGTTTAACTGAACAAGGAGCACATTTCATGGTACAGTAAAACATTACTAAACTAAACAACTAAATCCTATTTGTAAACTGAACTGATCTTCATAGGATGATAATTTCATATATAATGTCTCTTGTCTCTGACGGTTGGTACAGTGAATGGGGATGAGTCAGTGAAATTGAATTGGCTCAAACCCAAACTTGAGTCAGTCTCCCCCATGTGGATGGCTCCACTGATGGTCACATTATTAGATGGGGGAGTTCAACTCTTTCAGCTTTTAGCGGACAAGTTGCTCAACTACTTTTTATCTGTCCCAGCTGGTGTTACCGAACATGACCTGGCAGGTAAACTATAGCCTTTACTTTACACTTTACTTTATCAGTGGGAGAGAAACCACACTAAACAGCACAGCGAGCCATTAACACAAGAAAGAATGCACATGTAGTCCTGCAAAAAAAGAAGGGACAAAGAAGCTTGAGTTGCCGCTTAATAGATATGTAAGAGAAAGAGTTTGGAAGGAAGAGAAAGAGATGGAGGGAGAGTCTGACGAAGAGAGAAATAGAATTAAACACATTAAACATACTTTCCCTCGCCTCTGTCTTCATCCATTCATCTATCTTCATCTGATTGCAAGACAGCAAATAGATGAAGTGTTAAAATGGACAAAAGAAAAAGAACCAAGTGAAAGAAACTGATGCAAAATTATAAAGAGAGGAAGAAATGTGGTCAAAGAAAGACCATGTTGTTAGACTGAATGCTTTTCATCTTTCCTCACAGTTGTGTCAGTATCACACTGCTGAGCAGTTTATCGGGGAGGACAGAGCACAAGCATGCTCATGCAAACACACACAACTCATTGTTTACCTGAGAAGACATGATGCTCACACAGTGTAAGTGAGTTGTAGCCCTGGAAAAATTGCTCTGGGACCTGTTGTTGCAATGTGTTAGTGTGTGTGTGTGTGTGTATGTGTTAGTGTGTGTTAGGCTTCCAGAGACAGAGACAGAGACAGAGAGAGACAGAGACAGAGAGAAAGAGAAAACTGCCTTCCACACTGTCTCCCCTCATATTCTTCCATTCAGTATTTGACAGTGTGCGATAAAACCAAACATGGGTTACCTCATGCCACAGTTCACAGCCATGGGGCGAAAAGAGGCAAATCCCGCAACGAATACTCTGGTTGATCAGTGGTCCTCCTCACCTCACTG
Organism: Morone saxatilis; assembly: GCF_004916995.1. Taxonomy (NCBI): domain Eukaryota; kingdom Metazoa; phylum Chordata; class Actinopteri; family Moronidae; genus Morone; species Morone saxatilis. The sequence continues at coordinate 18,385,857 of NW_023339796.1, read as the reverse complement.
TGCACATCTACTGCTGAATATTTAATGAACATAATCCGAGCCTGTATTTTATTATGCATCTTATAATCACTAGTAGGAGAGTGATTTAAGAAGCTTCCTACACCGACTTTCATAGGTAAAATCATAAGTGGAGAACATGGTACCACTTTTGTATGTGTATAGGCAAAGTTATCTAGGCTATATATGCATACATTCAAATTCTTGAATTTAACTTTTATCAGTGTTCATTATTATTATTATTATTATTATTATTATTATTATTATTATACTGCTAATAATAGTGTTGTAATGTATTGTTGTTTGTGTAATGGCATAATTAGTACGACTGCAAAACTCATCACAGCCCTGTATGTCGTGTTTTCTCATAGTGTCCCTGACAGAACTTGAACAAATACTGACCGATAGTGATTCTTTATAAAAGCGTTGCATGTCAGGAATAGAAGTCATTGTTGCTCTGTAGTAAAGGTAACATAAATGAGTGTAAATAAATAAAGTATATCTTCTTCTTTTTCTTCTTCTTTGTATAGTTCGGTGGTAGCAGTAATTCACTAGCTAAACCTGTTGTAAGTGTGAAAATCAAGTTTTTTTTAAAAGCGACTCACTAGCTGTTTGCGTTAAACATTTCTATAGTAACAACAATCAGAGACATCGCTTTTATACTTTGGATTAGGATTGTGGGTACTGTTGTACTTCTTCATGAGAAAAAAGTTGATATCATACGGACTTGTGGCTTCAACAGCAGAATATACGATCGTTTCACAATCTCAAAGCTCCTGGTATATCTAGCTTAGAGGGTTATGGCTATAATCAAAATCTTCGATTCTGAATATAAATAGGATTTTTACTTTCTGAACCTCACTGCTGAGGTCTCTATGCTCAGTGATCAATGAACATCTCTCCTCCCGTGTGCGCTCATGTCTCTGCCTGAAAACTATAAACTGTGATAACCAGCTTTTACTCCTAACCTTAAAAGTAGCGCCAAGTATGCGTCACTCTGAGAATATTTGTCCTGTTAAGAATGATTTCTGAATTTGAGATGATTGATTGATTGCTCAACTCATTCTGAACTAAATGGTGTGTGTGGTATGACCCATCAAAATGTGGTTCTGCTGACAAAGACCCAGATGCTGACTTTATTGACTGACAGTGACAGCACCGATGGAAATTTTACTGTGATATAGCCACAGTTAATTATTCATAACCATAATTAAGCTATAAGACAACCATTTGAATGGAAGATCATGAAGGAAAAAAACATGTAATAAGTCCAAAATCAGCTTCAAAAAAGTATTCATAATGCAGCTGCCAAGTTTTGGTTCACAGCTTTGGCAGAAAAGTTGTTTGAACTGGTTTAACTGCCAGGTATCAGCGGAATAACAGAGTGAGCAGAGCACTACACGTTCTTAGTGGATAGATTTACTACAGAAGAGAGTGCTGATGTGATATATTCAGCTTTGGAGATGATATTGAATCTGTAACACAGTAACACACAGCAGCAGATCTCTGTTTAAAGAAAAGCTGACCCGTTCATAATCAATCTTACATACATTATATTAGATGATACATAAATGTTGTGTAATCATGGCCCATACTTTTATGTTACCTGCACAGTGTCTTGTGTATTATATTTTATTGCATGAATGTATTGCTTTTACATTCGATCAAAATGTTTCATAACACAGGACACACTGCACTGTACAAGCAAACATTGTCTCTTGTGATGGTTAGATTGCAGTCAGTACTGTAGTTCTTACTTTTATTTTGGTTATTTAATTTATATTCGATCCAGCATCTGAAGGCTTTGATAGAATCTAGTTTCATTTCCACTGTTGCTGCTTCTTAAGTTGAGGTCTGTCAGGCTTAAGGCACTTAATATTGTAGCATTGCCACGTTGAGATTCTCAGCACCTGCTGAATCAGCTGGTATGGAAATAATGATGCCATCCTGAATGTATGAGCATTATGTTTATGTAGCATTATTGTTATATTTGACATTTTTTGGGGGTGGGGGGTTAATAAACTCTCATTAACTGTTTTTGTGGGGCAGCAGGAACAGGCTGTACACAAAACTGACACATTACTACATTTTAAGTTGATATGGCAAAGCTGTTAGGTAACAGTTGCCTATTTACTGTACACATCCAGCAGACACGGAGCAGCATTCGTTTGGAGTTGTTTCTCTGGCCACCTGATCACTCTCCTTTTAGCTCTGTTTTGGTCTCTCCCAACTCTTGTGGGAAATATCTGTTTCTTCAGCTGCTACATGTTCTACTTTATTCACTAGCTATGCTAACTTCGTCTGTCTGCTGTTTGGTGCTGGACAGGTTGTGTAAAGTGGGTTTTTAGAGCTTTTTCAATAACAGGTTTATTGAGAACGTTGAGAGTGAACCAAAACAGTAAAGCGTGGGAGGTAAAAAAACAAAAACAATGAGCTGAAAGATGCTAAAATGCAACAAGCTGAGGGGACGAGCATTTTTTTATATTAACGATGTTAATATAAAAATATTGATTGGAGTAACTTTAAACACTTAAAGTCTATGGGTTTGTGAAATTAATGTGCAACGTGTAACATTTCAACGTCAATAAATCACTCCTTTTAAGACATTGAAGATGGTGTCATCACCATAAACACTGACACCATTTGTACTGTATTGTGTTGCACTGTATTTTGGCTGTGGCTCAGGTGGAGCTAATGTGTAAGGCGTGTAATGTGTAAAGCACTTTGGATTAAAGTGCTGTTTAAATGCAGCCACTTATTTACCCTTTGTTTGACATCTGCTGAGATTCTTTATGGCAAAAAGAGAGGCTGTCTATAATGAGGCTGTTAATGAAAAAGGCCAATATATTTTTTAATGTTCTTTGTCTCTGTCTGCCTAACTTGTCAGAATACATATGAGTTTTTACCAATCCTTATTTATTTGTCTCCTGTCTCACATATCAGGGTTTATGGGATGTGGAAATGTGGTTTGTGGAATTGTGCGGCAGCCGATGTTAAAGGTGCACCTAGGCTAATTTGTGCTGCAGTTTTAGTGGAAGCCTTCCATATTTTATAAATATATATTGCCTCACCTGTCGGATGGCACACAGCAGCTTCCCATAGCAGAACACGATCACCAGGAACGGCACGATGAGGCAGAAGACAAACAGGCAGATGATGTAAGAGATGTTATTCGCTGTCTTGGCCGTCCAGTCAACAGAGCAGGTGGTCCCGGGACCCTCTGGGCCATAGCTGCTCCAGCCAAAGAGTGGCGGCAGGGTCCAGATGAGGGAATAGACCCAGGTCAGGGCGATGCCCAGGGAGATCTTGCAGTAGTTGGAGGAGTCCGCCTCGGCGGGCTCTATCATGGTGCTGTAGCGCTCATAGGAAAGGACAGCCAGGGAGATTAGGGACACGATGCCTACAGGGTACACAGGGCAGACACATACATAGGTAACCATAACATGCAGTGTAGGAACATACCACGCTAACAGTTAACAGAATTAGTTAAATACAATACACATCAAACATAACACTGTAGACGATATGTGCAGGTGCTCCAAATGTTCATCTACTCTAGCGAGAAAAGCATACACTGTCACTGTGATATAAAGCTTCACAGCTCTCTCTGAAATCAGAAGTGCAGCTAAAATGAGCTTTATGGTTTACAGCTTCAAAGAGAGGGCGGGTTACAATTTTGAAAAATAATTGCCAAATCGAAAGTGCAGCATAATAAAACTATAACAAATGTGGTTGGGGAATCATCTAATATTTCACTTCACATGCCGGGGGCCTGCAGCAGATTCACACTGCTGTAAATCATAAACAGCCACACTACCTGTAGTGTCTCTCGCTTGATGGAAGCAATGCAGTGAAAAACAGCCTCGAAGATTTTGAGAAGCTTTCTTATCTTTCTGTAACCGCTCAAATGAACACACACACTGTATCTCGATATCTCAATGGCTTTGTTTCTCAGTATTTCAGACGCAGAGCAGCAAGAGCCTGGAGCTCAGTGACACCTCAGCCTTTTTATCCTGTTTGCTATTTGTTTTGAAGCCATTGTGATCCAAGAGGCCATCCTTCATGCCTATTGATTTTCAATGGTAGTAAAGCTGACCTCAACCGGATGCTCCTATAAGAAGGCGGTCCATGCCTTTCACTGAGGTGTCAACACTGCAGCTACTCAGCACGATGAATGAATAAAGATAAAAGTGAGGAGGGGGAAAAAAGTTAGAGCCAGTAGACCAAGATGGGAACACATTTTAGCTCTGTGATTGAAGATGATGATTTTGCAGAATGTTTTTGTGTCTGAGTGCACTTGCGTTGTGCAAAATCATTGACCACATTGCAGACCCTGACTGCAGAGTTTATTTGGCACAGCGTGTTATGCTTGGCTGTTGCCCCCAGATATTGCGCTCATGTTGCTTTTCCTGCATAGACTGCTTAGCTCTGGGCTTTTATTAGCTCTGTTACTTCAATATTACAAAGTCAACACAGTTTTATAACAACCCACTTGTGTTTCTGTTTGATCTGTACTCACTAACTCATAGCAACCAGACCCATACAGATTTTCCATATATTTTGACAAAAGATGCTTTCAACCCTGCTTGCCTATCACAACCAGCCTGTGAATTTTCTGCTGTTATTTAAAAAGAAAGCATAGGAAAATTGTTTTCCAACAACAGGTGGACTGGCTGATCTTGTCTTTAAGATAAAATCTTTGCGATTTGTGTTTTTAGCCTTGTGTCATTAATAAACACTGAAATAGTGCAATAGCAACACTTGTTACTGTGAACCCCAACCTGATAGAAGTACCTCCAGTATGTTTTAGAGCAGGGAGTTTAAAGTATGCAGAATTTATTTTAGATTTGTGATTAGTTCTAATTGGATAATGATTTTTTACAGTTCAAACAATGGCCACAAACGCACTAATTTCTGATTGGTCTGGAGCGATCCTTTAAATCACCCAACAGGACACCTCCAACACCGTCCTTGTCATTGCACCCAATATTCTGCATTCCTGCCACCCAATATACGTACAAACTGATACATAGCTACACTACTGCGGTTGCTTGCTAACAGTTCAGCTACCTTTCACTAGTGAAATGGACCTAACCATTGGGTAAACTAAAAACAAGCTTTTAAAAAGAGAGTCTCTTGTTAGGAGCGAGAGTGGCACATGACATACTGCTACTAAAGGAGCTGCTTGTTTCCTGTGTCCTACCAAGTAAGTAGTTCTTCTTTTAACCATGACCAGTATTGTTTCCTAATCTTAACTAAGCAGAGCTTAACATTTAGATCTAACGTCTCATATAACTTGTCCTAAATATGCTCAGAATAATGGCATGTTTAAATGTCTACAATTTCAACTCAAGTTTTTTTTTTATAAAGAAACTATATTATTCCCTGAATTTAAACCTTAACCATAGTGATGGCAGATGATCAAAGGGTCATATAAATCTTAAATGAAAATCTTTTTTAATACAGCCTCATGTTTGCCTGTGTTAAATGGCTATAGTATATAGGTGTTTTTTGTCCAAATACCAACTCTGACACCTCAGCCCAGGGTACCTGCTGATAACAAGAACTGAACCAGTACCAGTGCTCTTATTTAAAATCTGTATACCTCACTGCAGGGAAGTGACTGGGATCATTTTTTGTGAGGTAACATTAGGCGAGGGATTGCACTTGCACTAAGAGTTGTCAGCCTGGCATGACTGTAAATGCAAAAACACTGAATTTGAAAATGAAACTGACTTAGAAAACTGTATTTAATATGCATTGGTAACGTCTGTCCAAAACCTGAACTACTCAATAAGGTCAGTAGTGCATCCACTGATCCAGTGTATTGGATCCCTAATGGTATGAGCAAGGTTTTTTTCTTAGATTTCCTGATAGATAAAATAACCGACAAGAAAAGGCAGAGGAAAAAAATGCTACAATCAATAAGACCTTAATTTCTGATATGTCTCTCTGTGAGGCCTTCCATCCCAAAGCACTGGTTGGCAGCATGCAATATAGCACATCTTTGAGATGACAGATGGACAACATCTAGTATAAATGTCTCCATTGTCCATTAACCAGCTTTGATTGGGGATCCAAATTAAATCACACTTTCTCAAAACTACAAAAGCTAATTAGCAGCTCTCGCCATGACTCAAATACAGAGCCATCAAAATGTAATACTTCCAGCCATCATGTTGCTGAACCAATTTAAGGCTACCTTCTACCCCAGGGCTCTACAAAAGTATCGTGGTTGATTGTGATTCATGGGATTCTTCATTTAATACAAAAACTTGATTATATCAGCTGATCCTATCACATGTCCACCGTCTTTTTGAAAGCAGCTCTTTCTCTTGTTACACAGTGTATGAGTGGACATCTTCATTAGAGGTAATGTACTGTCATAGAGAAAGACACCCTCACAACTTTGGATCTAACTCCACAGCATCTGAAATCAAATTTCACCCTCTATCCATCTTCTAGTCCTCTGGCAGGATCAAAGGCAGCAGCTGAATCTGATATTCCAAAATGAAACATCTTATGATCTGATAATGTCTGAACTAAAACAAAGGAGCATCTTTGTTCTGCTGTCTCCCTCACTGCATCTGCCTAATTTGTCTGTTAGAAAGCATCTCGTTCAGTATCACTTGTCTGATACTGTGTATCCAGGAACAGACAGTTTGAATGAAAAACACAGGATCAAATAAAGCTGTGTTTGCTCTGTAAATCCCATCCCAGTGTATTTTCCCTCAGTCGTCACAGGTGCACAGAACTACTGTGACACCACTGCCTTTTGTCAAATAGCAAATGGATGGCGCACATTAAGGATGACTTTATGGCAAGTCACTATGTACAAAGACGATTATTCACACTAATGTCCAAATCAAACCAGACACCTTTCACCCACAAAACATGTTTTTGCCTCTGCTATAAGAGTTCCTAATTCACTATTTATTAAACAAGCTCATTAGCTGGCTCGCTCACTCTGACCTTTATGGCGCAGCAAATTAACATCACTCAGGTCAGGTGTTGGCTGTGTCTGCGTGATGCACATGTAAATGTACAGTGTCTCTCCTCTGTACATGTTCATCCATTTCTGTGCCGGTTTACATGTGAGCGTGAGCGCAGGAGTGGAATCTGACTTCAGTATGCAGGGAGTGGGCACTGCAGTGCAAGGTTAATGTGTGCAGAGTCCACTTGAGGCACAAGGAGGCAGCCAGCAGTATGCAGGAACACACAGACCTGGTGTCAAATAAAGACAGAAAAAAAAGATCCTCTCTTGTTCCTCCACAGTATAATGGAAGACAATAAAAGTTCAGTGAGATAGAGAGGAAAATGCAAAGAGTTGGGCAGAAGAGGTGAAGCAGCTAAATAGGTGCCAAGGGGCTGAAAGTACAGGGTGAGTGTGTATCCACACACAAGCACACACACACGCATCTCCACAAATTGTCTTCAGTTTGTTCTCTTGGCTTAAAGTCAAAGCAGTGGGTCTTCAATTGTTCACTCATTCAGAAATCTAAGATGTTATAGGCCAAAAGCAAGCGAGCAAAAAGTAGAAATCGATGTGTAGAGGGAGCGGGAATATAATGTCCTAACACCAGGCTAACAATGTCTTTTGTCATTGACAGTGATGCCCTCTAATTTGAAGGAACATCCGTCATTCAGAAAAGCTTTATAGAGATTTGGTGAAGACAGACACAGTCACTTTGTCAAAGCTGCACCCAGTATTATTCATCCAAACAATCAATTTCAGTTTTCCGTTCTCTGACCCTCCCTCACTCTTTCTTTCACTCAGTTTTTATGAGCCCATTGAGGAATTACTCATCCATAACCAATGGAGGCTCTAATGATGTCTGCGAGCCATCTCTCTCTCTCTCTCTCGTCTCTCTCTCCCTCGTCACTCACACAGCCACCACCACACACACACACACTCACCTCTATCTCTCTCACCACTCTCTATCTCTCTCACTCACTCCACTTACTCCACTCACTCCACTCCACTCTATCTCTTTCACAGCCACACACACTCTCCTCTCCGCTCTCTCCTCTAATCCGGTCGCTCTCTCTCTTCCGGTCTCTGTCTTCTCTCTCTCTCTCTCGTCTTGCAAAGTCCTGTCAGACAGATTTTAATAAATTGGCTCCTTGTGGATGTCAGCATTACACATCTTCAAATGGTGCTTAATCTCGACATAACACCAGGGGTAGCGAGACAGTTGATACAATCAGAGTACATGCAGATACTAAGAAACGTCGGAGGTTGGCTTTATTCTCCGCGATATGACTGAAATGAAGTATTCCTGTTTTGGGAAGTGCCACTTTATCCCAAAGGAAGTGGAAGTAGTGCTGGAGTCTGTTTTCAATTTAAAAGTTTGACAGATTTGAGAGGCTCTTAAGCCATAGAAAATTTAATTAAAGTTACTGTAAGTTAACTGTACTGTGTGAACATATTAGCCAGGGAGGGAAAAACCAGCTAGACTCGCATGCTGCTACACACATTACACTTAATGAGTCAGATTGAAGTTTCTTCCTCTGCTGCACAGATACTTAACTCAGCCTACCAGGCACACGCCCTAGGGCCCAAGGAGTCACCTACAAGACGTCACTGGCACAAAACTACCACCAAGAGACACACAATGACTGTAAAGACCCACAAAATGATACAGATTCAAAATGACCATAAAGAGACTCAAAAAGACAACAGCTGCAAAACAGACTCCAAAGGTGCTAAATGACTACTTAGAGATACACAATGACTACAACAGGATGTGAAACAACTACAAAGATTCTTGTCTCTTTTAGTTTGGGTGTCTTGCCCCTATTGGGGGGTTTGCTCAGGGCCCCATTGTCTCTGAAATTGCCCATGTCAGTGTATCCCATGAGTCACAGAGGTTGAAACAATCAACAAACACAAAACAGCTTCTATCTTTGTTCTCAGTCGCTTTATGTACTTTTTTCCCCAGTTGCTTAAAATCAGTTGGACACCTAAGCAGGTAGCTAAAATCTTTAATTACATCGGTATCATAAGCCCTGGCATTTGGCTTGTGTGTTAAGGCCTGTAGGTGGTAACCAATAGCTGCTCCACTTTAAAAAAGGTTTTAGGAGATTAGATGCACTGAAGTGGGCGAGAGGGAATCTTTTGTGCAAGATTTATGAGCCCTTTATACAAACTTCATCAGACTAAAGCTACGGGCGCTAACTACGGGCGTCCAGCGTGAAAGGTGCAGTCAGTGTGCAGCTGTAAAGGGAAGTGGAGGTGTCTATTTCTGAAAAGTCCTACATATTTCACTGAATGGGTTTTTTTGTAAGTTCTGAAAAGCCTTATACAAAGTTGACATTTTATTCCAATGAACTTCTTTGAATAATTTTTTTAAAGAAGCTGACCATTAATATAAGTGCCTATGATTGACTTATGTGGGCTGTATTGCTGGGGGGAAAGCGGCAAAGTAATGAAAACATGATATATTATTGAAATGTGACTAAAGAAGTGACAGTTGTCGATTTTAATGCTGTGAATTTTATAGATGAGCATATAGACTGAAGTTTCTGACATTTGATCTTAGCCTCAGTCATTCTGACTGCATTCACAGAATTACAGTCTTTAGATGTTTCAAATGATGTGTATACTAACTATATCTCTTCTCCTGTCTGTTTATGCTTCTGAAATTCTTCTGAAAGGTAGGTTTCAAATCATTGACTGCCAAATATTCTTTGAAACATGCACTTTGATTGGACAGCAGGAGAGCAGTTAATAGTACACAGCAGTGCAAATGCTGTAACGTGTTGATGTCAAAGCATGGAGAAATTGGTGTTTCTTCAAAGGTTGTTTGGATGGCTCAGAAAGCTTTTAAAGCAATTAGCAGGACTGAAAGTCTGTTGAATAAAGATCAGACGTCAGGCCAATGACTCCTGATGATGGAAGAGCATTTTCTTTGCAAAGCATTCCTTCTGCAAATGAGTTTTAGCATCAAATTCATCCAAATTACTCAAATACATACATTTTTTAAGTTTGGATTGATACAATGCTGGGGGGGGGGGGTCTGGCCCGGTTCCAGATGAGTGAGTAAGTGCCTTATTCTCACTTGCATCATTGTGCCCCATTTGCATCGGTATCAGCACTCCTGAGCAAGAGTAGACCAGCTCCCCCTTTCACATTACAGATTTCCCCCGGGTGACTATATTCTGCAGCAAATGCTGGTGATGCATCTGCCAAAGCCTGCTCCGTGGACTGAGACCGTGTCCCCACAGCCCACCGCAGACCTGCACGGGCATGCAGCTAAATGAACAGTTATGAGGCTTCCCTCGCCTCGGGCACAGCCACTCCACTATATGGTAACAAGCATTTAACGGCCATTTGATAGCAGGCTGCATACTGCTTTATATACAGTATGTGCAGCACCCGAATCCCCAGTCGTGTGTGACAGCGCTTCAGAGTTCCTAATGACATTTGAACAAATGACCATCTGTGAGGGGAGCTTCCTGAAATACCACCACGATTGTATGCCGTGGACATGCATGCATGTGCAGCTTTGGAAGTGATCGGGAGTGATTCAACAGTCTGTCATAGAGCCACAGCTGGAGGTAATGACCAGGTACCGCACCGTGAACTCATCACCTGGACCCGTGCATCTGCATATGCACCATAAGCGACCGTGATAGTGGATGTGCGCCCTATCGGTCTATGATCCGCAACATCCGTCTGCATGCCGGGCTATCTACTGGGTGCAAACGATATAAGACAATCTGTACCTTTTTACCAAGACCTGAACGAGCTCTGTCATGACAAACTGCAGGATGTTCACACCCAACATTAAGCAAAAGAAGGAGAGAAAGCTTGAGCGACATAAAATACATTAGTCATGTTGCCGATGCATGTAAACATAATCAATTTGCTGAATAATAGCCTTGATGTCGAATTTGGCGCATTAGCAATGATCATTCTCCCATTACTCAATTCACACGGGCTACGCGGATTTTCAGGCTTTTCTCTGAAAGTTTGGTACTGGTATAGCCATGAAGACGCACGGCGCACACCTCAACGGGCGCATGAAGAAAGACTAACAGCATATTTCCCTAATTTTTCAAAACCCTTAATTTCGACCTCAGACTTGAAGCTTAACATCATCCAATGTAACAAACGCAGTGCTGTGGGTAGGATCCACGCACACAGCATACCGTCACTCACAACCACATCTCACAACCACATCTCACATCCAAATATACAGCAGTCTACAGATGTAACAAAAAACACACAAACTAAATGCACGTATGAACATCGCCTCTTTCTACTCACCAAACAGGGTGTTGGCGAAGCCGTACCACATGCAGCCCCCTTTCCCTATGAGCCACCTTCCCTGCGTGCTGGCCGCGAAGCTGAACGGAGTCCCCAGTACGCACACCAGCAGGTCGCTGATGGAAATGTTAATCAGGAGCAGGTTGATGGGCGACCGCAGCATCTTGTAGCGGCAGAAGAGCACGAGCACAAGCAGGTTGTTCATAAGTCCGAAAGTGCCGATGAAGCCCAGGCACACGGCCACTACCAGGTTCCCTGTCGGTGTGAGGGTGGTCCGGTATGAGCCTCCCCTAAGGTGCCCTTCCCCGGCTCCGGCGCACAGAGCGCTGTTGACCCCCGCGCAGCCGCTCAGGCTCGCGTTGGACACGATCATCGCAGTCCAGTGTCACGGCGGTGGCACACTGGGCAGCCGCGGCGCACCGAGCGGCACCTAAAGTGTCGCTGGCATTTTTTTCCCCCCTTTTCCTGTGTTTGGTAAACTAATACATAATAGACAAGCGTGTCGCTCCTAATCAGCGACACCTGTTGCTGTAAAAGAAATGTCAAGTGGAAAAAGTAGAGCCAAACACAAATGTGGGAGAATGAAAAAGTTTGTTTTGCTGGGGATGTCAAAACTTTGTGTCTCAGTTCAGGGGGAAGGGGGGCGGGGGGAAGTTAGAAAATATATTTTTTTTAAAAAAGAGAGAGAAGAAAAGTTTGGATAGTCTTTGCTCCACCGTGTGGCAGTCTATAACGCACACTCGCGCATTCCAGAGAGGCTCCTGTCCCTCATGTAGGCGCCTTCCCTCTCTGTCCCTATTTAAATCACTGTAGCCCGCTCTCCGGCAGCTGACGTCTGGGCAGAGGAGGGGGTGGGAGGGAGATCGGGAGAG
>NW_023339796.1:18366508-18373616 GCF_004916995.1 Morone saxatilis | reverse complement strand
AGGGGGTGGGAGGGAGATCGGGAGAGTGTGGGGGGGGGGGAGGCGGAGCAGGCTGGTGGTTAGGTGGGGAAGAGAGACCAATAAGACCATCATCATCATGTGGCTCAAACACAGTACTGCGCTAAAGTCCACACTCTGTCCTCGAGGAGCTGTCCCCCCCACCGGGTGCTGCGCTGGCGTCCGCTCAGCACGTATCGATGCGCGGCGCTGTCCGTGGTGCTGAACACGGTCTCTCAGCGGCAGCTCCATTGATCTAATGCTTATCATAGACTGTCCTGCATTTTAATTGCAGTTTTTGAAGTAAATAACAGTGATTTAAGACTACAACGCTGATTAATTCATTTAAGCATTAATTCATTTGATTCAGCTCATAAATACAACATTAACCCAGGGCCATTTACTATACAAATGCCAACTAAGTCTAATTTATAAGATGCATTAGGTGAGTTAATGATGCTCACAGGTCAAACCACAAATTAAGAGTTTTGAGTTACAGCCTCCACGACTGTCTTCGGTTTATTTTAAGATGAAGTATTTTGTTCATTATTTGGCACAGAGGGGAGTTTTAAAGGTTATATAAATGAGATTTTCAACATTAATATAGCAGCGAACAGCTCTTTGCTAAGTAAAGATATATTTGAGGTAATGGCACCCTGAGCAGACAATGAAGTCACGCTTTGCTAGTTCTGTCGGAATTGAATTGAATAATTACGTTTAGCGATTTAGCTCACTAAAGAAATAGCTGAATACTGTAAAAATTAGTACTCCAATATAATATCCTAGTATTTAGCAGAGGGAGGGGGGAGGTGTGGTCGATGTGTGTGTCTTGGTCTGAGATTCTGGCGCTCTGGCGCTACAGATAGTGATAGTTTGGATTCTTCTGAATGTCTTATATAGAACCTTTATGTTAGGCACAAGGAAACAAGGCATTGACTCATTGTCTGGATTTAGCCTCACACAATGGACTGAGTCACTGCCATGTCAAAGATGAGATTTCCAGGTGACTCAATTTGGGGGTGTTTTAGACCAGAAGATAATGATGAGGTCACTTTCAAACATTGTGCAACACAAAACAGAAGTAAACATTGCATGGCTCTGGGCTGTCACAGATATCCACATGTTTGGATATTTGGCATGCTTTTCCCACAGAGGAAATCAATTTAAGTAGATTTTCCATTGTCCGATGGCTTCTTTGTTTTCTGTTTTGGTTGATTCTATCTGTGAAATTTAATCATAATTTTTCCATCTGTCAGCACTGAAAACATATACTCCAGAGATGGCAGTTTCAGACTGGAATAATGAGGAGCAGTGAAATGCTAAAACATGATGAGTGTCAGGCATCTACATCTCACAGTGGCCATATATTCTCGCACAGGCTGAGAGAAGCAGCAGCAGCACACCCTGTGTTACTGAACCTTTGCTACCTTCTGAGTCCAACGAGCATAATCTGGACCAACTACTACATCCACTGCGGCATAAAGTAAACTCTAATCTGTTACCTACTTTACATGGCTGACAGATAAAGTGCTATCAAATGTAGGGGAGAAAACAGCATCTCCTAATTTTAATTAGGTAGTCTCAAATTAAGAATATCGTGTTCAGTTTTTAAAGTAAAGTGACAGTAAGCAGATACAAAGGTGCTCTAATGACTTCCTAAGAGAACCATTTGCGTCTGGCAGCAGGTAAACACAGAACTTCAACTCTCTCTGTGTGTGTCTGCTGCTGCCATACTTGTACAATACAACACAGACACCCATAATATGATGCACCAAAAAAATCAAGTACGGGTTCAAAATGTCAGCAATTAGCTGGTAATTAACAGCAAATTCTTGTGGTCAACCACTGGCATTTGGTGTTAAAACAGTGTTCTTAATTACGCGGGTAAAAATGTGCCCCCTGCAACACTCATCTTTGCACGCTGATTGAAAGTTACAGAATCAGATGGGGAAACTTGCTCTACCCCTTTGTGGTCTGTTCTAATCCCTACCCACCAAATAACCCCCTGTCACACTGGAGCAAGGTAATTACCCATGAAAACTGTACAGTGACATTTACTCTAACATCTTCCACATGTACAGTCCTACCTGTAATTGGGTTGAATTAAGATACTTGGGTTCTATTGTGAATACCACCCCCATTTAATCATCTCAGTGGGACTGGGCAGTCGATATTTAGTTGGATTTCTAGGTCAGCTTGGTGGCTGAACCCTGGGGAGATGTTCAGGAAGAAGAAGTACAAATGGGGTGAGAGGGTCAACACAGAGAGTGCGGTTTTATGGTTATCCCCATGTATTTAATTTGCTATTGACTGTCGTTATCATCATATTAACAAAGTTTTCTTTTTGTTGTCCAGAAGAGCTGCACTATGTGTTAACCTCAGTCTCAGATGGATGGAGTGTAACATTTATTGATAACCAGTATGATTATTTCTATTTTGTTCCCCTGCTTGTCTAAGGCACCTGATGTAAGTCTCTTCCAATAGACTTGATTCTTTCTGAACTAAACTACCACATGTCCTGCCTCCATGTGCACAGAGAACTCCCAGTCAGTTGTGTCATTAAAGTCCATTATGTCTCTGCATGTATTACCTTGTTGATTGTGATTATGTAGTCTCCGGTGCTTTCCTGCAGCCAAATCTGCAATTACAGATCAAGATTCGAACCTTAAATTAAGTTAGAGGACAGCCACAGATTCAGCCTCCAATTAAAATTGTATTAAGCTCCCCAAAAGACCAAGGGCAATGCAGGTCATTGTTTCTCTGTTGGAGGGATCACAAATTATCCTGTTCCTCCAAACTTTGCTTCATCTCAGTGACTCACAGATTTGTTGTCACAGCAGAACTGCGAGGCACGTTTTTATCCTTCTGTGCCTTTTATCACCTCTGTGAGACTTTGTGTCAGTATGTTCACAGTGACAATGCTAACATAGTGAGATTGTCATTAGCAGATATACTGTTTGTCATGTTCACCATCTTAGGTCTTGATTCCACCGGGCACGCTGCATCTGCAACTCTGTTTTAGTCTGTGCCCCAACATGAGCGATTCTAAAGCAAACTTTGTTAACTTTCTGGTAACTTTTAGTTTGCAGACCACGTTTGGATACATAAATAAACGTATTATCATTATCAACAACACAAGATCTGTTTGTTAACTGACTAAACCTTCATTGCACAACATGAGACATGAAACAGCTACAATCTAGAGTTAAATAATAAAATCACACAAAAAAATTAGCAAAATGTGTTTGTTGTCAAAACTAAGAGCCAATCAGCTGTTTGATCAGGCGTTTTCCATCCTGCCCTGCGTCTGGCAGTCGGAAGAGAGCAACGACTGCGTCTGGCTCGAGCTTGTGAGGTCATCATTGCCCACGTGTGCATGACATCAGAGCAAGTTGGTATTAAGTCAGACACAAATCGAACCGCCCTGCATTGATCGCTGGTGATTGATTCTGTGCAGGCCTGGCTAATCTCCTATTATTTTGGTACAGAATGTCCAGTGCAAAAATAAAGAGGGGGAAAAAACAAGCAAACAGGCACCATACACCACTGCAACAATGCAGACAAAATGTGAAAATATGTGCATGAATGTGTATGATATGTACAGTTCAGTTCTTCAGCATATCAATAAGCCCAACATGCAGAACGCACAATGATTGAGGTACAAGTCTAGTTTTATTCAGTCCAGCACCTTTTGTGAACACAGTTAGCTATTCAGAAATATTGACGACAAGTAATGTTTGTTTTCTTGTTTTTAATGGTTATAAAGTTTTATTAAAATGGACTCTTTGGTTTTATATCTTTGTATATTTCTATAAATCTTCTAGAATATCAGGCCTGGAATCATTGCATTTGATTTGTTTATCCTGCCTCACAGAAAAGATTATGGAGGCCTTGGTGCTTTGTTTGTGTCGACATTATGCTGGCCCCAAAGGGTGCGCAACTCAAGGTAAAAGTGTCACCAGGTATCGCTGCCCTGCATTCAAATAATCCACAAGAAGAGTGTATACAATAGATCTTTGTATGCAAGTTGTCCAACCACTGCCATATTTTCAGAGACAGAAAACACGATGACATCTCACAGAGTCAAGGAGAGGAAACGAATGGAGAACAAAATGGGTACCGGAGAGAGCGGATGTAAGGAGAGAAACGAAAGGTCACGAGGCGTAAGGGGGTTTACTGCTGTGTCAAGAGTTTGATACAGCTGGTACACAAATGTTTTTGTTACACAACATTTTTCTTTAAAAGTGCATTTTAAACCTCCACCACAGCTTGTTCTACCTTTCTCCCTCTCTTCCACTCTCACCCTCCAGCTCTCTCCGTCCTCCCCCTCTTCCCCCCCAAACTCCTCCTCCATCACCACTGCCCTCCCCTCTGACATTGACCTTGTGAGAGTGGCCACTGCTGCACTGCAACTTAATATGCCTGAGGCTTTAAGGAAAGCACAGATGAGGTGCAGTACCATGGATCATACAGATTTATCGTCCACAGGTCTAATACATGAGTCCGCCACAGCCCCCAGTTTATCTGGACATGTGTGTCACTTGAGTCCCATGCTTTAAATGCCTGACACACAGCCTGTCATGATATGATACAGGAGAGGAGAATATATCTTGGCTTATGAGTGGAGAGGGGTGGCTGTCTGAGAATACATTGTGAGAGGAAATTTAAGATGCAACACAGCATCCTGTGGCAGACTGACAAGTGTCGAATCAAGTGCATGTCCCTGCATGTCTGTCCTCAACTTCAGGTTCAGAACATTCAACTGTTCTCAAGCATAAGACTATAAATAATGTGTCTTTAAATGAGCACTGGCTCTAGGAAACCATAGTTTCTCCTACGTGTTTGGAAGGCAAACTGTATTCAAAGCAGTGAACAACACTGTGGGCCATAAAACCAAAACAGTGACCTCAGAGATGCCAAAATGTACCTCAGAGCTCACGTGATAATTCTCTGTGGATTTTGTCATTGTGACACCTTTAACACGCACACCTGATCATTGTTATAAAGATTTTGGTTAGTGCGGCTTTAAGGACAAAGACAAAGTGTTTGTTTACTAGCAAACTTTCAGTGTAACTTCACTGATTGCATCTCTGCAGGTCAATTGATATTTGTTCAAATCAATGGAAGTTATTGTCCCCTCTTTCATTACAACCTCACGTGGCTCAAGATTGCATCAGTTAGGGAAGACAAGGACATGCAGCATATAAGCTTCCAATTTATTGGTTTTCTTTGTGGATTCATGGATTTTCCTGCAGTGTTAGTCGACTTACTCCACAAGGAGCTAGAAGAGGCACAGGAGAGCATGTGACATATGATGAATATTGGAAAAATATAAGTTAACAGAATGTTGACCCCTTCCTCCTGCTGTTAAAGTGCATCTCACTTCCTGGTGTGAAAACTGTCCAGGCATGGTGACACCTGCCAGGGCGCAAACCCCTGAGGTGCAGCCTACAGGCTGATATTCAGACAGTGCAAACAAGTGGCACTGACTCTGTACACTCTGAGTGAAAACATCCCACATTTTATATCAACACTTGCTCTAAAAGCCAGTATCATTTGTGTAAAGATGTGGCAAGTGTACTGTGGGAAGGTATGTTATGTACTACAGCCTTGCTCCTTTGTCCTTATCTGTTTCGTTTGAGGAGGTTAAAGTGAAAATGGCTGTCAATTGCACTTGTTTATGTCTGTGTTTAAACACCAGGGAATCCTGAGAGGGCGAAATAGCATGAGGCAGGAAACTGCTGCTGTCTGTCAACTGTGGGAAGGCACCACACCTGCTGCGGTGCCACCGATTGAGATGTGGTAAGTGCAACATGCTTGCAAGTTTCAATCTAAAAAGCCTCGCAACAGCAGATTTTTAATGGAAAGGACTGCTGTTATTTTAACTTTTTACAGACTTCAGGCTTTATGTTTTGTTTTTTAAGGTTATTTTAAGGTGAAAAGACTTAATATATGCAATGTTTTATTATCACAATTCCCCTGAGAACATAAGGCTGACTGGAGTCTTGCTTAAATTAGGCGAATGGCTTTTAGATTGTTCCCATCATAAGAGACCTTAAAGGTTGACAGTAAGTTGACGTAACATCAGCATATTTCCTCTTCTCGTTGTTTGTCCTTTCTGCACTTTAGTATACAGCTCACCACGGCAATCTGCATGAAAACAGCTTTTAGTTAGTGAAGTGCTACTGTCACGCATGCACATGGAGTGGAAAAAAGTGGAAAAAATTTATTTCTTTTTCTTTCTCTCCAGCTAATACCCTTTGTGTGTTTATTGATAGAGCAGGTTCAGGTAGAGCGGGTTGTCCACTAATCACATGGTTGGTGGTTCGATCCCTGGCTTCTCCTGTCCTCACGTCGAAGTGTCCTTTAGCACTGACTGATGGTCGGGCCAATGCTTTTCATGGTACAGTAGCCGTGTGTGGAAATGGGTGAATGAAAAACAAATTGTAAAGCTCTTTGGGTAAAATTGTGATAAATACAGTACTAGGAAACAAACATAAGCTTACTGAGAAACATTCTGCCCTTTGATTGAGCTCGGACTCAACTAACCTAGTACACAATCATAAATGAAGTGTGATAAATGTTACTAGTCAGCTGGTAGCCAAACAGATTGATGAAACAGCTGAGGCCGATTAGTTGATGCTAGGGCTTCAGTGCTCAGCCTGAACTAACCTTATGCTCCATTAAGGCCACAACAACAGCAGCATGGACTTAATTATTTTAATATTGTGTGATATGGATCTTTTAATAAAGCTATTTAAATATTTTTACCAGCCTGTTGGGGATTGTCACTGATAAGTGTATGATGAATGTATCCTTTGTATGACCAGGTTCAGCTGCTGCAGTTTTACTGGTTCTTGTCTAATTTGAAATCATTTTATTTTAGTTTTTTTAAACCATGCCAAAACAAACAAAAAGATATATAGGATCTATTAGAAATGGCTTTTGCCTCAAGTGCGAATTAGTTCTCTTCATTTTTAGAGTTGGTTTTATTATTAGACTGATTTCTTCTGTGCATTAATTCATGTTGACAGTTCAGTCAGGACCACTTTTGTCAAAATAACTTTTATTCCAAAGCCGAATATTACATTTGGCGGTATGGCTCTATTCT
>NW_023339796.1:18363609-18366408 GCF_004916995.1 Morone saxatilis | reverse complement strand
TGATATAGCTGGAATTGAGAACCAAGTCTGACTTCGTGGCCTGCCTGAACTAACGCTATGCTCAATTAGTGTAATATTTTATTTCTGCAAACCAGTGCTATATTTTTCCTACAGATCCAGTATTTAATTTAAGAAAACAAGATCTCAGTTGTTAAAAAGTGAGCTCTGGGAATCAAAGCTGTTTCATTAAACAAAAAAACTACTTGTGTGGTGTAATTATTGGCTACTCTACTAATTACCCATTAATGTCATACATTCATTTTCAAAACCTGCTAGTTTCTAGTCCAGAAAATACCCTGAATATGTTGAGGGTGTACAGGCACACTTATATTTATATTTGTAATCACATGAGCAGGCCATTTACCCAATGTCTTTTTTGAATGTGGGAAGAAACCACATTAACTCAAGACCAGATTACAAAGTCCAGCTGACATCTGTCAATGTAATACTGTGATCAAATGTACCATGAGCCAGTAATGGGCTAATTTAATTTCCCAACCATTTAACCGTTTATGTTATCACATTTAGACAAGTTACGACACTATTTCTGAGTTGCAACACTATAAATTGCCAGTGTGCAGTAGGACATTATTCCAACACCAGTCCAGTGGATTCAGCACTGAGCCAAGGGTAAATAGCTTTTGGCAAAACAAACCATACTGTAGGCAGTTTCTTTTCGAAAAAGGACGAGCTCTTTCAATGTTAAGTAAGCTTGACTGAAGGAAAAAGGAGAGCAGCAGTCTTTTCACTAATGAAACTGGGACTCCAGGGATAGATGAATATCAAAGGCTTTACAAAACCTCCTCATTATATAAAAAAAAACGGCTCTTTGATAGTGTTGGGAATTAAAATGGTTTAAAGGGGCAACAAACTGTGTAGGAGCAATCAATTAATTTTGGCTATCAAAATGATCGAAGATAATGAATAATAACTTTAGTATTAAAGTTCCTCAGGGCAACACCCTTAAAGAAGGGAACACGACAGTCTCATCAGATATACTAAACTATTAACCACCTCAATTACCATATCAATAGTAAAGATTTGGAGCTCTGCTTAGAAGAGGTTGGCATCATTTACTATTGTGCAAAGCCAGCAGATATATTTTTAATTATTAAAGAAAGAATAAAAGCAAAACACACAATATGAAATCTAAAATGTACTGAAGACTATATGAGTGTGTGTGTGTGTGTCTGGTTGCACGCCAGAAGGAATGTGCGTCTGTGTCTTTGTGTCCGTGTTTGTGTGGAGCATAACGTTAAAACTTCATCAACTTATGGTGAGGCTTACACGGTAACCCAACGTTAACCATGACAAAGACCACCACAGTAAAACCTCAGTTAAAACCAGATCAATACATTACATTTACAAAAGTTAAGCAGTCCTGTGCTTAGCAGTTAGTAATGTTAAGCTATGTGAAGCCATCTATGCCCAGTACATTACAGAAGCAAGAGGAGGAGTTGTTGGTGTGCTGCATCGCAGCAATCCTGTGAGCCAGGATGGGAAAAGTTCTGCTTTTGATGTCAAAAAGTCTTTGCAGTGCAGTGTTCACTCGTGCAAGTTGGAGGAAACTGGTTCACTCCTGTTGTACTCTGTGCAGTTAACAGCTCAGCTCGGCGTTCACATGCTTTGTGCTCCCGTTAGCATGTGAAATTAGCTGGCAGACTGTTGTTAGTCGTGTGCTAAGCAGGAATCTTAAGAGGCCGGTTTAGGTAGGTGGACTGCACCAAAGAGACCTACGACCTGGTGAAGACAGGGAGAAAAAAGAGGAAAAAGCTTGAAGAAAGGAACTGTAGAATTTTCCGTCTTTACATTTGACTGAAATAGTATGGTGCTCCACTTGCACTTGACTGTGCCTCTTCTTTGTTAATTTGTCATCTTCTGACTGTTTGGCTGACTTTTATTACATATTGTAGCTCTACTTGTTATGAAAGAGTAAGGTTAAGAACAGTCTAACAGACAGACTGTCTCCTTTATGCATTGTGTGTGATTTGTGACCACTCCCCAACTTCACACATATGTAGCTGTGTAAGTTATGACCATATTTGGGACACTAGTAGATCTTGTTGGTCTAGGTTGATGTTAAATATACCCTGACAGGAGATAACCTTCAGGTTTGGTTTGGCAACCTCACTGTGTAACACATGTGTTGCTGATCTTGTTCTCCTTGGCTGAGCCTCAATAAATTCTGCTGTGCAAGTCTTAAAGGTTTCCTGAAGTCTTCGAGAACAAGTGGTTCATCATCTTCATTTTTCCATCACAAACGTGTCATCAGGGCGTATCAGGTTATGGACACACACGCACACGCACACACACGCCTGTTAGGGCACATGTCCAAAATGTGAAAAACTGGCACTGTAGGATATGGTGTAAAAATAAAACAATCCCCCATTGAACAAGACAGTATTTAAAGTCTGATGCCAAAAATGTCTTGTTTGCACATCCCCCTCAAAACCCTGGAATGCCACCAATTAAGTATTTACAACTTCCAATTTTTAGGTAAAACCTTGGGATTTCTTTTACAAAAAAGGTACAAACTCCCTAGACCCCTATTCAGTAACTTGTGTTGACATCACGCACCCCAGTTGCTAGTTCCTCCGTTTTAGGGCTTGTGAAACCGTATATCTACCCAATATATCAATATCCACACACTGGTCTAATAATAACTATTGCTAAAAAAGACAACAATGTTTGCTTTAAAATATATTTTAAGCTAAACAGGCGAGGACCAGCGCACCCCCAACTGCTTCTGCTAACATGGACGGCAAAGCGGGACATGTCTCATTACTCCATGTAACGGCA
>NW_023339796.1:18347693-18363509 GCF_004916995.1 Morone saxatilis | reverse complement strand
TTTTATATGAGACTGGGTTGTCACATGAAGTGACTTGAGGCCACAGGATGTGACCGTCATTATACAAGTTAAATCACAGAAAATTAATGAGTTAATTTGTAAGGTTCAAGTGGTCCCAACAATAGTTATTTACACTATTATTTCCAGGATACAAACTAATGAAGCTGGGCCAGCGTGGTAACTCAGTCTAAGAACAGACCTGGCAGGTTAATCAGTCAGGTCATTGCTGATTGGGGGCCATATTATCCTCCATAAAGAGCATCACGCAGCGCTGCAATAAAAGTGTTTTTGTGAGCATTGTTTGTGAAGTGCCACATTGCTGATTGGTCTTTTGTATTTGCCTCTCTTCACAAAGAGGTCAGAATGTCTGGTGAACAGAAACCTTGAGGGTGGTTTGGAGTCATTGGCTTCCTAAAGGGAACAGTATATTTATGACTACTCTCTTATGTCATGACAAGGTGGCCATATCACAGGGCCACAAACCTAGGTCATTGTTTGGATAGGGGACTATGCCAGCGAAAACATTTTTTATTCCAAACTACAACTACTTTTACTTTAAGTACTAGGAGGACCATTTCAATTGCGAAACTTGTGCTTTTAGGCCTCTTAATTATGGTGCATTCACCTTTTTTCCCAGGAGTACATCATGTTTTCTGTCAGTCCACTCATCATTAAAACCTTTTTAGAGATCACCCTTATAAAGTGTCACATAAATCTTTGTCAGCTGAACCCCATTTGAGGTCAGCAACAACCAAATGAAGAGAAGCTAGTCTGAGAGGGGCTGGGTGCTAAAAGCATTGAGAAATACAAAAGTGCCTCTTTGGGTGGTAATTGTAGGGAAACCTCTTTTCATGTTACATCAAAACAATATTTCTTCTTCAGTGCTTTTTCAAGAGTTCCTAAAACATTACGTTATGGCACCATGTCAAAACCAAACAGTTCTTAATGTTTGTATAGCTACTAGTTAGATGGAGGCAACATTGGGAGCTTTAATGAGCACATTTTGTGGCAGACACATTTAGACTGCTGCAGCACCTTTTTCATAACAGCAATTTCAGTCTGTTGGCATCAGGAGTTTTCACATAAATCCTGCCAAACCATGGTAACTACATCCATGCGTTTATCTATAATACTGGATGTAAAAATAACTGCACTCTCAAAATTATCCTGTGACATGAAAAGGCCTTAATGGTGTTTTGTGGGATAATTGCAGTGCCATTTATAGCCAGAGAACAATGGCAAAATAACTTTTTGTTTTATATGGCACCACTGAACACTACAGGAAAGAAAAAAAAAAGGAACATGCCTTCCCCTCTCATACTATAATTATAACCTGCTATGTTTTGACAACGGTTGAGCTAAAGTTCTGATGTTCTCTGCCTTTCTTATATTGTGTGAACAAAATAAAAGCTGTGTAGTGTTTGCAGGCATTGAGTTGTGACACTGCATTTCTGGCTAAATATTTGAAAATATCAAAGTGCATGACCCTTTTGAATCCTTATTGAACTGGTAATAATTTTTTGAATCATCAGTCATCTTTTACTGTATATGAGTCGACATGAGTCATCTTGTCAATATTGGGACTTAAGCGAGACAATTTAACTTCCTCTGAACAGTGTCCACTGCAGCTACAAGTGAAAGTATCCACAGACATTGCCATGAATTGGGCCTGTTCAGAAGAAAACAACATAGGCCTACTGATTTGAACAGGGAGACATTTGTTCAACAGGATGTGTGATTTCTTAAGCACTGGACTCCCCTGAGGAAACAGAGAGAGGCAGAGAGCATGCATGTAGACAGAGGTGCAAACTCAAAACAAAAACTGGTCTGAAGCCTGGTGTAACTATAATTCTCAGATTTATCAGTGAGGTGTATGAACTACACTGAAGACTGAAGTCTCTGTTAACAGTGACAGAGTGACAGCTGTCTCATACGAACGAGTCCTCAGTGGGTTGAATGTGTATAGATCCCTTGTATGCGCTCGTCTCCTGTATGACAGATGTGTCACATCTCACACCTGCATCTATCCACTCCTCTTCCACTCCTTGCAGTTCTCATGAGTTCCATGTCCTTGCCTGTGTCGTTGCTATAGCTGATTCATCTGTTGTAGTGTAAAACGTTCTAAAATTAGTGTAAAAGTTATTAGATATACTGTATATGTTGTGGAAATTAAAATAACTGCAAAAACCATTATTATGTCCTTATATATACTGAAGGTCTGTTTACCCTCAGCTACTGGTCATATGGCTGTAGCAGCAAAACTCCTTAATGTATTGAACTGAGCGATGGTGCACATCCTGTGGAAAATTCCTCAAATAGAAGTAGGGCATGTGTTTTACCCAGTTCCAGATATTTATAGATAAAACCGAGTAGTGTAAGAGGAGCATCTGTCTGTATGCAAATTGAAGAGGGTCTAGCACAATGTCTGTTTCCTATGCCTAATCAGTCTTTTCAAAGCACCCTTACACACTTTGCACAGTCTCAGAGGTCCATCATTGTGCAGTCCTAGTCACTGCTTTTCCCTCTTATGAAGAGTTGGGACTCTCTGGGGAGAATAATGTCAGCAGTGATAGTGTCAATAATTCCACCCTGGGAATCTTTCTCTGCAGTGCTGTTTTACACTAGCAGCAGTAGGTGTACCAGCCAACCTTGTTACCACCAAAGCCAACCAGAACCGGAACTATTACCCCGATCATCTTACCACATTTTAGAAAAGTCTAGAATACGTGCTTTATGTGTCTCCAAAGGAAGCATGTGTTTGAAGCTCATCTGTCTTATTCTTGGAAGAGTAAAAATGATTTGGGTAAGATGTTGACAAACGCTGGGCCCCACTGGCCCCCCACACTACACATGCTACCATATGCCCATAATAATCCAGCGACTTATGGAATGTTAAGCTCACAGGAATTCATGACTCAATATTATTCAGACTCAGACTTTTTTTAAACTATCAAATTATCAAACTATCAACTGACTTCCATATTAGAACATGAGCTATATAATATCACTAGCACACAATGTGAAGATTGAAGATTCTGAAATAAAAAGGTGCTTAGAGTATCCCCTTTTTTGGCATCTCTTTTTTCTATTTTTCATGAAGAAGCTGCATTATTTCTGCAAAAACTGGACAAGACGTGTCTCAAGTTGCATATACAAGGTGATAAATATAAATGTGGCCTTCAAATGCTCATTGCTGATGAATGTTAGCTGTTGAAGGAAGGTTTGAGATGTGAATTACGGACTTGACCTGTTAAACTGATGTTCTTTACAAACTGTAACATAGTGTTCTAATCTAAAAAAGGCTGGATGTAGAACACAATAAAAAAAACCTGCTCAGCCAATGCCCCAATCATCTTTGCTATTGTTCGCAGCTGAATAATGATGTAAGAACTTACATATATCTGTCTTTAATATGACCACTGAGGATTCAATTTTTCCAATTCAAATGATTCAAACAGCAAATCAGTGAGGAACACTGACACTGGAACTGGAACTGGAACAAAATACTTTCATAGTGTGTGTGTGAGAGAGAACTCTAGAAAGTAGATGACTGCGGACAAATAATGCAAATTGACAAATATTTGTTTACTTATCTAAAAAAAATGACAAAGAAATAAATAAAAAGGTGAGCATGCTCATGGTTAAATGAAAAGCAGAAAAAAGAGACATAAACATCACGGTTCTCTTTTTCACAATAAAGCTCGCTAATTAAAGCAGAGATCTAAAGACATCAGCAAGGTAATTTATGATCCTACTTAGTGCTGTACAATAATATTGCTTTGTAGTTTACTTTTATTGCTCGAGGACAAAAGGCCTTGTGGTCCTGTTCGCTCCCTGGTGGCTTCGTCCATTGTTGACTAGTGGGAAATATTCAGAGAAAAAATGCAATTAGAAAGCAGATGAATGATTGTGGACGGGCTACAATGTTTGTTATTTTTCAGCCAGAAATCACACACAGACAGTAAAATAAAATGTTCACTTCACAGTCATATTTAAAATGAACTGGCAGCTGACACAGACAAGTTAAGAGTGGAGTAATATGATCGCAGGATGTGCTTTTGTCTCCATCAATAACCTGGCATCACAAGGGCCTGCCTGCCTGTGCTAAGTCAGTACTATACATCAGAATTGCATGAGACAATCATATCCATTTAAATGAAATGTTCCTATTATGGAATCAGTGAATCGATGAAAATGCTGCACAGCTCTCAATTCCTCATCAAGGGTTTGTGTGTGTGTGTGTAACTGAGCCTTCTGGCATGCAGTAGTACATGTTTCAGTTACACCCTCATGGGAGCAATGTCCCTCCTGAAGCATGATCAATTTATTTGACAGTCATTTATCTTCGTCACTGGCAATATGTGAGGCAAAGTAAGGAAGAAAATAAACAAACATCACAGATCAACAGCAGTTTTCAAAGCGAAAAGCTAAGGAAGCACAAATCTGTGATGTATCAATGTGATGCAATTATTCATCATTTTACCTGAGGGAGCTCCTTTGCCATTTAATAAACAGGACAGATATTGGGGAGTGTGAAATTACAGGGAGTGCTGCTCTGTTATTGGCAGTGAAGGAATGGAGTGATTTGTCAGGGGAGGAGTGAATCTAACTGGGTGCTGATATTAATAGTCACATGATAAGATAACAGAGTAGTACGCACCGCTTTGTTGTTAAAGTCCAGAAACAAATTCTGTCAAAGGAGCCTTTTTCAGGAACCGAAGTGCAGTTTGCCCCTAATAGGCACCGCTAAAAAAACAAAACTCTAGCCTCTGTCTTGCTTTCCCAAAGCTAAGGAGCCAATCAGGGTAAAATGTTAAAACGTTCTTTATCACATTTATAATATTACTTATTAGTTACTCCTACTAATAAGGGTGCCCACCTTATTACTGTGGCGTTCTGTAGGGAATGATCAATTGGTAGGGTTAAAACGAAAGGCTTAATGCATTACTCTACTGTACATATGTACAATGTCTGACTACATACACACCCTCCCACACACTTACACCCACAACTGACAAAAGGTTGTGAGTGAGCACGATACATTTTTACATTTGGGAGCTGTCCAGTAAAACACAATCTTCTGTTAGTCATTGAGCACCTCAACTGGAGCCGCTGGTGGAGGAGGGCCTCTGTGACCACATCCTTGTTTTCTGTGACCAGATTTTCCTAGTCAATCACAGAATTTTCCTTCCGTCTACATTGTCGGCTATGCATTTTAAATGGCTTTTGGAGATATGAACAAATTAATATATAATGGAATGGAGGCCAATCCATCTTCCAACCATGGCCACATCAATAATAAAACACAGAGATCACAACACATTAATTGACTGAAATACTCCCAGCATTATTTCTACTATAGTACAGTTTGTGCACTCATTACAAACTGCACAGAAATACAGTTGTCTTTCAGAATTAATGCTCTTGTTGCTCAACCAGATGGCTATAAAAGCAGCTGTTTAACATGTCTGAATTAATTACATGCTACTGGGACCTGTTCACTGTTTTGCAACTCGTGAAATATGTGGACAGAGCATATGCTTGCACTGCAGAAACTCACTGAGGCTAAAGTTTTAAAGGAATATTCTGCATAAAATCTATATATATGACTTATTTTTTAGCTATGCACTTGCCCCCTACCGTCATGGAGTTTGTCTCTTTACTGAGCATGGAGCCTGTGGTTAGCTTGTATTCATACAGCAAAAATGGATTCCAATAGTCACCAGTTTGCACGAGTTAAGAAAATATCCATAGAAACCTCTTGAATGGCCTGGTAAAAAGTGTTTTCTCTGCCATACTGCTCACATATAACCAGTTAAAAGTCCAGTGTGTAAGATTC
Organism: Morone saxatilis; assembly: GCF_004916995.1. Classification (NCBI taxonomy): domain Eukaryota; kingdom Metazoa; phylum Chordata; class Actinopteri; family Moronidae; genus Morone; species Morone saxatilis. Next base: position 18,357,670 of record NW_023339796.1, on the reverse strand, counting down.
AGTGGCATCTAGTGGTGATGTTGCATATTAGAATAAACTGAACACTGTTTGCATCTGTATTTGACAGCCTGAGAGTGAGAACTGTGAGGTGGCGTCGAAACTGGCGGTTCAACATGGTGGACTCCATGGAATGATGACTGGTGGCATTTGTAGATAAAAACAGTGCATTCTAACATACTGAAAACACAAACGTTCTCATGTGATTATACAGAAATAAAAACATACCTGTGTATATTATATTCCATTTGTGACAATAGTGCCTCCTAAATGCTATACACTGGACAAATACAAATAACAGGATAGCTTTACATAAAAAAATTAACAAATCTGAGCAGTCCTCCAAAATTAGATTTTATCTAATGATGATACTACGACAACAGGATGATTTTAAACAATCAGGAATCAGAGTTTAGACGCCATTCTTCCTTGTACAAAATCCTAAATCAACATGATTGTCTTTAACAATGTCTGTTTTGATTTTGATCCAGTAAATGAATAATTTTTCTGTGCATTTCTTTCTAAAAAGAATTGCACAGCATTGGCAGTGATATGCAGGGTCTGAGTGCTTTCTTTTCAATCAATTTTTTTTAATCAATCTGTTCTTTGTCTTCTTTCATTTATCTGTGGCTCCACTTCAATTTATCAATATCTCCCTCTTCTTTGTCCCGCCTGCCTTCCCTCTACCATCTCCTTTTGCTTCTCCATTTCCTCTACCTCTCCTCCCTCCCTCTTGACTGTACACCTCATGTTCCTTCTCCCTTTGCTCTTGCTTCTCATCTATCTCCCTTTCTTCCTCCTCCTCCTCCTCCTCCTCCTCCTTCATCCCGCCTTTCCTTTGGACCCAGGCAGCTCTGCAGAGTAATTTAACAGGTAGTGGGTCCTGGGCCAAATCTGTCACTACAGACATACCAGCAGCAACACGAGTGATTTCCCACCCGGACCATGGACACTTCTAATCACATCCTCAGGGACACAATGAGAAAGAGGGATAGGGCAAAGAATAACAGACAGGTGGGGAAAAAGAGGAAGAAGAAGCCCATTAGGTAAACAGATGGGACACAACCCCTAATAGAGTTAGATATCACTCCACCTAATTAATTAGGCGCTGTGATAAACTCACAAGTGGGACATCCATAGTGTTGACATTTGATTGTTTGAAAGGGTTTCTTTAGCTTTCCTTCTTTGCTAATTTTAGCACTGTCACACACACAATATATGTTGCTGAAAACTAGGACAGTCCCATTGTCTGTGTGAATCGCCCATCACTCCACATTATACAGTCCAGTAAGGGCCACATCTATGATAAACATGAGCTCAATGCATAAAAGGGAGGCCTCAGTATTACCTCTCTTACCTTCAAATTCTCACTGGGAGTAGTAGTAGTAGTTTCTCTAACTGATGGGCAGAAGAGTGTAAAAGCCGCAGCTGTGCAATGTCATAGTTTATTAAGATATGTAAAGGAATATAGAGCTGTTTTAATTAACTTTCCCAATCAGCTGTGCCAGGACAGATGACACAGAAGCATTTAGTTACATTTGTGTTCTCACATGTATGCACATTTACATGAATATAAGCTCCTGTTCTGGAGGAGGCTGGTGGTGGTGCAAATATGTGCGTCCACATGCACGTGTAGTGTGTACCCTTATGTGTGTCGACTTCCTTTGATTGAAGGGAAAAGCGACCTCCGCTCTCAACCTGCCTGCCGTGTTTAGAAAAAGACTTATGTCCACATTATGCCCCCACAGGTTCTTTCCTGATTAAGAGATGGCGGATGGAGAAAATGGACAGAGGGGTGACAGAATGGACCCCGCCTTCATTATGTACCTTGATGTGGCGCTGACAGCTCAGAAGACAGACGGGAAGAGACTGTGGAGAGGCGAGGGGCTGGGTAAACTTTTTGACCTCTGGGCCTTTTTCACACTGACTGTGTAAATATTGTGCTCATTCAAAAAATGGATTCAGAATTGTTAAGCTGTCAGAACTGCCTTGATTGGCCCTAAAAGGCACATAGAAGCACATAGATTCTTCATGCACATTGGTATTTTTAGATGCTTTGCTTGAGAAAACAGGCTAATTCCAAAACATATATTAAGTCAACGGCTGAATCACATTAAAAACTATAGATGCAGATAAAAAATGATAGTAAAATGATAGTAAAATAGACCGTATCAGTGATTTTGCATGTTTTAGCCCATTAACTACAAATTGCATGTACTCTACATTACTGCTGACCGTTTCCAAAGTATACCATAAATGGTTGATTTCCTACCTTCCAGGCAGCCGCTGGCTTTTTTCTGTGTGTGAAGTTACATATTGCATAGTACTTTGATGCCATTGTATATACTGCAGATATTTAACATCCTAATCTGTTCACTACTGTATCTTTGCATTTAAATGTGATATTTGCTCCTTTTTATTGTTCATGTGTGTTAAAGAAGCAAACTCAACGTATATGGCAAAGGTGAAGCAAGAAAAAATGGTAGAAAAAATGTAAGTGCCTGAACTTACACAAGCCAAACTGTACTCATGGCAACATATATCAAATGTAAACCTTACAATATGGTGCTGTATTTAAGCTTTCAATCCTCCGCTCACTTTACCCTGCCAGGTGCTGCGCTGCTTACATGAAAACACCTGCTACTGCTTCTGCCTCCTCAGGGTGGCTTTATGGAGGAAGAGCTGGTGCCTAGTTCCCCATTGCTGCCTCGGTTGGGTGTTCTGTGACTCTGGCGTTTTATACCCCTCGGAGCTCTTCTTCAGTTCACTGAGGTATGACAAAGTTGCTTTGGCTATAGACATACAGATGACCATGTGTCTCTGTTTAGTGCAGTAAGCGATAAGATGAGGCTGCCAGTGCCGCTGACGGCCTTGTCGTGGTGTTAGCTGGCTGCCAGAATATGTTCTTGCGCTGCTGCTGTCTGCCTAGCTATGTGCAGTATGTGCATTGGTATTAATTGTGAATTAAGTTGTTGTAGTGTCTGAGCTCATTTTATTGTAGAGATTGTTTAGCACATGTGTTAAGATGTTGTTGATTTATGTAGTGGTAATACATAAATATTAATTGCAGTTGCCTTTGGGGGCTCTTTTGGCTCAGTGCAGAGTCAGATAGAGGGTAATATTGTTTATTGTCTTTAGGGATGTAAACATGACTGTTGTTTTGCACACTGCCCATTCCCTTACCTGCGGATTACCTGCAATATGAGCTTCATTGGGAGCTCAACATGTCGTCTGTCACACACAAGATATGAAAGTCACAATTCTATTTTCTCCACATGCTTTACTATTCTATATATAAACTGTTTATGCCACTGAACTGTTACTATTCCCAATTTAAGCTCATACCTGCAACTTATCAATGCTAAATAACATTTTAGAAGAGAAAATTGTCTGATTCCGACTGTGAATTTGTCATTTTAACATAGGTCAATAATTATCTACTGCATCAGCGATGTGTCTCAGCAGCTGCATATCAGCTGGATTGCTGGCTTTAGGTTATTTAATCTATTGTTTATTAGTATATTGTCTTCATTGTCTGAGCTACCTAGCAGGGGAAAGGTCAGACAGCAGCTTGTGCCTGTCCCACAGATACAGTAGATTAAACATAATGACTATACGTAATGTGTGTTATCATCAGTGCCCAGTGTCTGCTGTGCTGAACTTGGTGTATGTCTGCAGGGCGTAACAATCGAGAGCCTATGTGTCAAATATCACTGTACTCTGTACAGATTTCCATTCACATAATGATATAATATGTAAACAGAGATTGCACTACCCAACCAGATAGGCATCAACACGCCATCTGTACTGGACCCACAGTCAGGCAGATGAATTTTAGGCTAGAAAATTTTCAAACTGGTGGATTTCCAAATTTATTTAATTGCAACAGGATAAAAAGAGAGCTTAATTGTTTGATTCATAGGTGTCTAAACACAATATTAGATGACTACTCTCTCTCTTCAGGCTTAAGAAAATAAAGACTTTCTGTTTTGTGAAAGCTGGTTCTCTTAAAGTTTTGTCACTTTAAAACCAAATTTTAGATTAACAAATGGAAGATCATTACTCCAAGCTCTGCAGGTCTTGGAGGTTGCCATAGTGACTGCCTTATTCACCTTCTGAGGAGTGCTGCTGGTGGGTGATTACTGCAGAAGAGATTTAAGCCCATTAATGTAAAAAAGGACCTGTGTCTAGATGTGAAAATTATATTCTCAGGCTACAATAAAAAAAATTAACCCTGTGGCTGAAAACAACATCTACCTCAACTGCTGCAGAAACACTAACAGCAATAACCTTGGACAACTCTTCCCTAGAGTTCTAAAAATATTCAAATGAAGTTACGTTATAACATTCTGCCAAAAGCTGATTAATACACTGCAACTATGAAGCAAGCTTACAGTAATGACTCCAATATTTTTGTCAGTTTTTTAATTTTTATTTAGGCGTGTAGTGTGTGTCTTTGCAACGGTGTGTCTGTTTGTGTGCGTATGTGCCCGAGCAACTGTATGTTTATGTCAGCCAGGTGGGACCATGTTCGGCATGTGTAATGAGGTAGGAGAGTGTGTGGAATGTTGATTAGAAAATAAATAGGTGAGAATCTCCTGAAGGCCATAGGTTAGACTGGAAACCAATACCAGCACATCATTACAATGATGTGGTGTTCTTGTAGCAGAGATGCAGAATAAACATGGGTACACGATGAATACTGACCTCAGTATTCTTCAGTCATTTCTACCTGAACCTACTCGCCCCTTCATAATATGTACACGTATTAAGATGTAACATTGCCTGAAACTGCATTAAGCAATTTCTGACCTCTAGGGAATATTACCTTCACTAATGCTCACACCTAGCAAGTAGAGCGATATAGATATATAGAAAACAAAATGTGTTAATTAGTCAGATTTAAGGGTATTGGTAGGCACATTTTTATTTGTAAAATTAAAAATTTTCTGCTAAGCTATCACCATCTGTACTCTCACTCTGTACTTAAAGGACCACTGTGCAGGCTGTAGTGGCATCTAGCAGTAAAGTTGCAGAATTGTGAATGTAGCTAATCAGTCCTCAACTTAGTGTCTTGGAGAGCTCACGAGAGGCAGCTTAGTTGAGTTTGGTTTTCATTTGTTTATTTATTTGTTTGTTTTCTTTTACCATGTGCACATCAGTTGGTTGATAGCTTATGTGCCTTTCTTGAGCCAGTAGTTGGATAAGAGGTGAACTATAATAGATTCTTCTGCTACCACAGTGGTAGGGCTTTCCCACTAGCACTTTTTCACAGAGTTGTGCTGAGCCACTCCCAAGATGGACCTTCTCTGGATTAGGGCCAAATCACGCCCGACTCATCTCCAAGCGGGCCATGGTGACGTCTCGCCAACCGCAGCCAACCCGTGATGACCCCTCTTCTCCCAACCTAAAAAAAACCATGCATGAATTTCGAGACTCAGCTCCTGTCTGTACAGGAGAGCAGAGAAACAGAGGTGTTTAAGTCTCTGAATGTTGAGCTCTCAGTACTTTTGTGGTTTCTAGCAGAATCACTGTGGTTTAAAGTTTCTCTCTTGCGTCCCTGTTTGTACTTTCACATATCTGTTTTATTTTACTGTTTTTATTTTACTTCCCTATGTTGGTGTCCTTCTGGTTGCCTTTATCCTCTTTGTCTTTTGTTGTTGTCAGTAATATTTTAAAATATATGTTTTTCTCCCTCATCATCTCAGCCTTGTGCAGCCAAGGCATTACAATTTCCTGGATGTCACATCTACATCTATTTGCTCCAACTCTCATCCTCACCGGCTCTATTACCGGCAGTTATAGACTGAAGAGAGATGGAGACATATTTTAAAAGCAAAAGAATAAATGACAAAAATGAAAGTTGGAATATCTTTCTCTGGCAAATACGGTAACAGCACAACACAACATATGTTTGCATGCATGAAGGCCCATACTTAGATTTAAAGGAGCTGTAAAATCTAAACAATGCTCCCAGTTTCCTTAGTTTTGTCCATGTAACATCCAGTTTTTATGCTGTGTTTGTAATTACAGACTACATTTACATATTACAAAATTATCCTCACTAGCCGTGTAAGAATTTCTCCCAGGTCAAGTATTCATGAAAATTAGTAAGATTGTTATACATGTTGGCATCACTGATGTCTAAATGAAACAAAAGTGAGATTACATGTGATCTTGTTAAAAAGACCATTCAACATCAATGGATCTCCATAGCACACCATAAGGGGTAATTAGGTTCATAGCAGTTGTCTTTGATCTCCAGAATTGTATTGCCCTGGGTTTGGATCTGACCTAACCGGACAGAAATGGATGGCCTTTATCCAACTGGAAACATTATTTCGTCATGAAATGTAGATTAGAAAGGCGGCTAATCACACATTCTCTGCACTGCAGAGGTGTAGAATCTATTTTTTGTCATTGCCATTTGCCATTTTAATTAATTCCTATAATTTACCCGATTTGACATGCCATTAATGTGTCAAGGAGGAAACTGCATCTCACATTTGTTTTTTCTGCTGTATTAAAATTCATTGTATCTTAAATTGTATGACCTAGATGAAATTGTATGAACTCAAAGTGCTTGCATTAATGTGTATTGTTATCAGTGCCAGTGAAGCTTAAATGTGTGCTGCTGGAAATCTTCCATTCAGATTAACTTCACACAGAAAATACAGTTCTGATCTGGCTCTGGGAAAGAGTAACCTGTGAACAGTGAGGCTGATCTGTAACCTGAAATTATCAACGGGGACGTAGTAGAGGTGCAACGATTAGTCACTTAATCTGTTAGCTGTCCACTATTAAATTAGTCGCCAACTATCATGATGATGGATAAATAATTTTGAAGTCAGTCATCGTTACAGATGAGTCTCCTCCTGCACGCTCTGCAGGAGCAGCAACCCCTAAACCAAAGTAGTAGTTCCAATAGGGTTGTACTTAGCTGAAACGAGTATCAAGTACAAATAATGTACGTTTTACCAGACAGTTTCAAATGAGTGAAATGTGTCAATATCCATACCCGAAAATATACCAACTTTTATTTGAAAACAATTTCTGTATATAGTTCTTTCTTTTGTGATCAAATAAATTGTTCCGTGCTGATAGTTTTCTTCTTCTTCCTGTGGCATTTAATGGCAGACTAGAACACTTGCTGCCTCCATCAGTACATGTAAGAATTGCATCCCTGTAGAAAACAAGTGCCATTATGTTTTCAGAAATTTGTCATCAACTTGGTATCCAAGTGGCTTTTGGTCATTTAAAAAATTATATATTTTTCAGATTTTTTATTTTGTCCTATGACACTGAACTAAATATTTTTGGGTTGTGGACAAAAAAAGACATTTGAGGGCATCACCTTGGGCTTTAGGAAACAGCATTTTTTTTCACTAATTACTGAGAATTGAACACAAAAGACTTTTAAAACAGTGCGTCTCTCCAGTCGCCTGCACAAACACACGTATTGTGAATCAGTTTAGCCCAATGCTTGTCTCAGTGAGGAAATCATCACGGGTTGGCCCTGATCAACCCTGATCAGCCAAAAAAATGAGGGTCAATACAACTATCCCAGGCTGTGAGGTTACAGATCAGCTCGGATGCATTGATACATTTAGGTATATTGGAAAAAAATGGAAAGGACAAATGCAGTTGGTTCCCAAACTCCTGACCTTCCATTATGGAGTGGGACCAGTACACTGTACACATTTGATGGTAGTGTGTAAAAGTATGATGCCTCTTAGGCTAAAAGATAGATGATTTCCCATGTGGTCTGGTAGCTGATCACAAATGGCAAAGGGGAATAGAGTATTTCTAAAAATAGTTCTAGTGGTACGGTGGTAAATTAATACCATGCACCCGTGAAACGCTGGTCAATTTTGTGACAGGCCAGTCAAACTCTTTCATAAATAGACTACAAATGGGGTGATGCAGTTCATGGCAGCCAATGTCAAAGAAAACATTGCATTTTATTTTATTTGTAAGAGGTCTCTCCCTCCAGTGCTGGTCCCCTTAAGTGTCTGTCTGAGACTCACCTGCTTTGTCGACATAAACACACAATGAAAATCAGAGAAGCAAGAATCTATAGTGATTTTAAATTCACAAAATTATGTAATAATATCCTTTTAATTGTCAATATTTTTTTTTGTTCTTATCTAGTCAAGAATTCAAAACATTCTGGTTTTCAGCCAAGAAGTTTGAGTGTGCGTACTTCACTTTCTAAGTTTTCATTTCACATGCTTTTGGCAGCAGAGGCTGCAGCATCTCTCAGGTTCAGTTACAATTTATCTCACTATGAAACAGTGCCTTAGAGCCAATTAAGCGAGAGTAATGTCAGGATTTATTATTGTCAAACTTAGCTTTTTGTGGGATATTGTCATTTAACACATAAAAAGTTCCGTGTGGTGCATTCACATACTGATGAGATGTCAGCTGAGAAGAACGAGATAAGCAGTCACTGACATTGAAAATGGAGAATGTGTCACAGTTTTGCAGTCTTACACCATTTTAAAAATTAAAGTGTAATTAAGGATATAATGTATTTCTGCAATGTATATCTGTTTGGCTCATGTTTAACTGGTGTTTTGACTCTACAACCACTGTTTTAGAGTGATCGTGATCCTGCAAATTTAGATTTTTGATCTGATGTTTGATAGGAAGTTATGCCATATGATGTATCACCAATACCAGCACTTAAAATTTAATGAGAATTTGAATCTGCTTTCTTAGAAGATACATGTTGTAAAATAATATTTGTGCAGTCTGCAGCAGATGACAGATGATTAAAACAGTTCCTCACACAACCTGTATGCAACCCGAACACTGTCTGGCTTTCTGAACGACATCCATCATTGGGAAATTTGTTTGGGTCTCACTGGAGCACCTGCATCCTCTTTCCGCTTTTCTTGCAAAACTGTATCTTGTTTCTACTCATTAACTGATATGTTGAACACAGTTGGCCACAATTTCATTGGCAAGCGAGAAAAGAAATGACCAAATTATGCTACAGTGTCACTCAGATAATGTCCGAGCTGAGGGCAATTTAAAAAAAAAGTATTGCAGTATCGTATGTTACTGGGCACAGAGAGAGCCTTACAGGGGGCATGATTTTTCAGTCATCGGGGCCGGAATTATTTTTGTCAATTGCCTGTGAGCGCTTAAGAGCTTGGGCAACCACAGGCAACTGTGAGAAACCATGAGGAAATCATACTAATGCGTGACTATTTCGATAGAATAGTAATGTGGTCTAATGAAGGTCAAAAATTGACACGATTTTTAAGTCTTTGTACTTAACATTTTCTACTGCTTTATACTTCCTCTCCACTACATTTCAGAGGTACAAATGATTTTTACTCGATTACATTTATTTGACAGATATGATATTCAGATTGAAAATAAAATAAAAAAATTATATAAGCAGTTTATAAAGTACAATACATTGTTAAAGATCAAGGTAGTACAAGGTGTGCTGTGGTAGAGCGTGGTTCAACTCCAGCCCTTTTCTGCATGTCATCCCCTCGTCGTTCTTCCCTGTCACTCGTCAGCTGCTGCCATCTGATCAGTCCCTACAGGAAGTTGCAATGTTGCTATTGCAATAATTAATGCAAATTCAACCAATGAGATCTGTGCAACCTTACCGCAGCTTTTGCACAGATTTGTCCAATCACTGTGAGTTTCACCAATCATAGCATGTATTTTCACTGGAACAATTTTTAATGAATTATATGAGAAAAAAAATTCAAGCATTTTTGAAATTGTAACTTTCTCCCAAAATTTCACTATAAAAAAATAGCAAAAAAAAAAAAAAAGCTTTTTAGAAAAGCTGCCTTGAAATCTAGCATTTTAGGCTGCAACAATCTTAAAGGCTGACTAATAAAGGCAATTAAAGCTGAACAAATAATCTTAACAAAAACAGAAAGATCAAACCAACTTTTGTGGCTTGTGATTTCAATTCAGTTCAATTCAATTTTATTTGTACAGCGCCAATT
>NW_023339796.1:18342010-18347670 GCF_004916995.1 Morone saxatilis | reverse complement strand
ATAGAGCAGGTTTAGACCGAACTCCTTGATCCCCATAGAAAAGTTGCATCTAGTTGGGGTCCTTTGTCATGTTTCAGATTATTCAATCAAAGACATATTTCCGCTCTAAACATCACATATTCAGTTTTGAATTATTAATTATAAAAACAGTTTGAGACCCCAAAAGGTCAAATTGTCTAAAACTTTGCAGAACAAAAACAACACATAGCCTTACCAAATGACATAGCACTGTGTTGCAGCAAACGTTGAGCCAGGTTCAGTTTTGTCTGTTAATAACAAGCGTATAGCTTGACTTGCATATGGCAGGTCACAACATGGATTTGTAACACTCTCATTGGAAATCAAATTCAAATCAGTCAGTCAATGTGTGTGTCTTTTACAAATGGCTTCAATGTACTGTACAGTAATAGTACAAATGGTTTCACATGATAAAGTCTCAGGTAAATTACCCTCAGTCTCTTCCTCTTTTTTTCAGCTGAGAGAGGACACTTTAATTGTACTCCGTCAGAGAAGATAAGGCTAGACACGTCAGCTAACTGCTCTGTTCTAAATATAATAGGGACCGTGTAGGTGGCCTCAACATTTCCCTAGCTCATCAAAGAAGCATGTGGCCATTCATCAAACTCCCTCTCTTTTAACATATCATGGAAATTCACCTGGAGAGTCAGGGGAGTGTGGTAGTGACAGGAGGAAGAAAATGAGAGGAAGGAAGGGGAGTTGTTATGTAGGAGTTGCTGCTTTCACATAATGGTTTAACAGGCTGTTTGGGTTTATCGAAGTGGTTAGGTGACAGGAATGATAAGGATGGTAGAAAGGCACTTACACAAGCCTGTATTATCGCACCTAATACAAATCAGCATACACACTGGCTGGCCAAAGGTCAAAGATGTGAGATGTAATATATGAACGTATATTCACTCCTTGTAGTCATTCTCTGTATCTCCCTTTTCTCCTCACTTTCATTCGTTTTTGGAAACGATACATTCTTCCATGTTTCACTAATTAGATGCTTTTTCTTCTGCTTGTGTTTATCTGTGACATGTTTGCTATCATTGATTGGGCTTTGGTTTGGATGGGGCAGATAGTGTGAGATGCATTCTGCAACAATCATTCAGCTGGTCACCACACATCAGCCCTGTCTTGTTTTTTGCACGCCTGTCAAAGGAAGAGCCAAAATTACTTTGCTAATGGCGAAGTTACATGCAGACACGACAAAAGGAATCAATAAGGAAGCTGAAAGCAGGGAAGAAAAAAGGGGCAAAATTGGCGGACAGGTTGAACAACATAATCAATCCTAAGTAAGGGCTTCAAAGATGATTTTTGAAGATGTGCGGACACATGAGCAATGATGCTGGACATAAAAATGGAAAGGGGGGTTAATAGTTCTTTATTTTCCTGTCATCTGTTTGACCCCATCTTTCAATGTGCTGACGACGGACATTCTTTAAAAGTGATTAGAAAGTAGACTTTATTTTTTTCATTTATGGCTGATGGCAGATGCTTTTATTTGAAGAATGTATTTACTGTAGCACAGGTCTACTGTACTGTATATCTCAGTGTATGTGGGTCTGTGTGAGTCGATAGTCGCTTGAGACCAGCTATAAGGACTTGTGTTGTATACAGTAGACTGGAAACATGGTTCAGGCCTCATTGCACAGTGCCTGGCTTCTCTCCATGTGCTGAGAGTGAATGTATGGTCCACTGGGCCATGATGTACACTCAGATATGATTGCAGCAAAGGGCCATTTCACCAGTAACCAAAGAAACCACAGACAGAGACGAGGAGGATGGTTAGAAAAAAACAAGGGATGAAAAAAGTGTAACCTGAAGAGAGATGGACTGTATGGATTACCTTTGCTTACAAGATCACCTACACAAGAGGTCTACCACATGCACACACGCACACACGCACACACAAAATTCATCCCAATCATAAGGACACGTGGGGCATCTCTCATCTTCTCAGTGCATTGCAGCGTTCATATCACCACACAACAGGCTGAAGCAGCAGAGAAAATTAAATAGATGGTTGTGGAAGCTGAGACGTGTCCTTTAATGCCTGGACCGTATCTGGCTAATGTATCACCCCGGGGGGGTTATATACGTACATATTTATAGAGACTATAGAGTAATTCAAGAGAAAATGGTTGTTCATACAGTGCAGTGCTTGGTATGGTCTAACATACGTTAGAATTTTTAACAAACAGAAGTGTTTAGATGTATAGAGTGCACTGACAATGTTGTTGTAACGTTGATGGCTGGCAGTGTTATTTTCTTTGTTGGTTTGTTTTGTATGTGCTAAATTGCGATTATAAGACTGTCAAGGACTCTTACTGCCTCATTCATGTCATATTAGAATTCTGAGTATTAAATCACAATTAAAATGCAAATTCTATCAATCATTTATTTTAATACCTTTAAAATAAATTAAGTTATTAATTGATAATAATTAAGCACTGTAAACGTCTATAGTTATTCAGTGGACACATAAAGAATTTTGTGGAAGTGCAATGAAAGATTCCTCGAGTGCCCCTTTAGTGAGCATTTTGAAAGCATGTGGGAAGAGCCGGTGTCCACTATTGTAGGCATAAAACTATGTCATATCACCACATTGTTTGTTTCTAAATGTTAAACCAGGCTTTCTTAGCATTTCGTTTTATATATTACTCCTTGTATTAAGTTATTTATGTATTTTTGTTTATTAGTCTCTCTAGTGTTTTCAGTCATGCTATGCGGAATGTAATGTGGTTTTGAAATCCCAGAGAGGAGAATGGTCCCTCCCACTAAGATTCTGGTGTGTTAATGAAAAGTGAGTGAATTGAAGGCTATAGTGCTTAAATGATATGATTTGGCATCTTATATGGATCATGATGAGATTTCATATATGCTTTGTAAAGAATGCATTGTATGCTTTACAGTGTTTGCTCTCATTCTGGGAAAAAAATCTTTCCAAATTTTTTTATTCTTTCCTTAGACCTAGAAATTAGGTTCTCAAGAGACAAGAATCATGTCCTGGCACATTTATTCATTTAATTTTCTTTTATCCAACCAGGTAAAAATCTTGATGAGATTAAAATCTATTTTTCAAAAGAGACCTCGGCTGGAGGGCGGCATGAAAACATGGTTAGAACAATGAATACGAACAATATAAACAGACTGAGACAAGTCTCACACACAGCAGTATACACAATATCCAGTTAAGATGTAATAAAAGAGAACTCTATTGACAAAATCCAGTTAAGATGCATTCCAGGTATCATGTACCAAAACTATCCAAAATAAGGAAAGAACAATACTTTTAAAAGCAAATGTAGTTACCAAGAGTACTCTTTTCCCACATTTTTCAGCTCTGATATAGATGTGTGTAGACAGAAAATGACCAGCTCAAGGGAGATTTATATGTCGGCACACATACAGTGATATCCACTCAGCGGTATAGCGTGTACTGAGTACAGTGGTGTACAACACCGTTCACAGACAATGACAGATAGACAATGGGCACAGGCCTTTTATAAAGAGCAAGTTGCCAATATCACATTTTTCCATGCCTGGAAGGAGAAACACGATTTATTCCTTAAGAGGAAACTTTATTTCAACTTTTTATTTCAACAAGTTTGGTTTGAGGGATTCAGTGTTTGCAAATAGAAGTTCTGATCAATACTAATACCTAAGTATTGAGTAGAGACCCCCTCATTTCACTCAACCTGTTGGGCAGTTGAGAGTTTGGGAAGGTTTAGATGGTACCTCATTGTCATTTGAAAATAGCATGATTTTGGATTTCTCCACATTTAACACCAGATTTGGCTGCATTAACGCGTACTGATAAACATCAAAGGCAGAGTTCAACGGTTTGCACTACTAAAGAGGATGAGCAATACATAACAGTACCACTGGCATAAAAACGATGCATTTGATTAGTTATCACAAAGATGGTTTAGATATATGGAAATATTAATGGCCCAAGAATAGGACCCAGGTGCACACACTTTAATACAAAGAGAAAGAAAGAATAATGATATTTAAATTGGTACAAAACAGCCTCCAGGGATGTAGAATATTTGTTCTGTTACACAAGCAGGCTAGATAATGACAACTACTGCATGCTTGTAAAGAAAAACAATGTTTTTCCTCCCATCTGTCTCACAAAAGAAAATCAAAGTATTTGTACAGTAATTTAGCTTACATGCTTAAAAGCTTTTAGAATGCTTTGTAACATCTTAACCGCCAAGTCTGAGTAAACATCCATTTATGAACGCCTTAGAAAAGGAGTTTTTTATATAATTTTTATATTCAGCATTTTTCATATGGATTTGTGCAAGAAATCAGTTATGAGATGAGACATTTCTCATTATGATTTATACAAAAACAACAAAGCCTGTCCATGCCAGGCAAGGTCAGGTTGTAAGTAAAACCATTTGCAATGACAAACTCATCCCCTTAATGGCCAGCCTCATGGGGAGAGAAGGGAAGGCTGATAGGAAAAGTGGGAAAAATGGGGAGGAGAGAAGGAAAGAAAGAGAGATAATCACCGTTTCCACCTATATATTTTTCTAAGAAAAGGGAGAGAACGATTGGGATTCTGAAGAGTGATGGTATACCTTGAAAAAAACACATAGATTCCTTTAGTATGAATACTTGACATTCCTCAGCCAGACTCACCGTGGCATCACTGTGTGAATAAGTGACATATTCTGGGGATTGGGTGATGATGACATTCAGCGTGAAAACACACTTCTTGTGCACATTTGCCATCGTTTGAAATATAAGGATGGCAACTGCCTGCTCAACACTTTTTCCGCACATTTTCATGGAAATTAAAAGCTGCCTGCCTTCACCTCTCAAAGGCACTCATGTAAATAGAGTTCTTCAGGTGCATGACTGTGTGTGAATAAGACAGAGATGGACAGAGAGAGACTGACTCAAGGAAACACTGTTAAGCAAATTAGCATGCTGATGATGCAAAGATTTGATTGATTGATGGATTTGACTTATTCATAATTTTAAAATTAAAGGGTATCATACTTTAGCAGCTTTATATGAAAAGAGCACCTACTTACCATCCTCTAGAATGTATTGTTGTTTTTGAGAGCTGCTAGTTAGTATACAGTACACATGAACATAAATTATTAGAATTATCTTGGACAATTCAGTCTTGCAGTTTTACATTGTGACTTGTACTCTTTCATTTAGGGCTGAAATGATACTCTAGCAACTCAATTACTAAAAATCCGTTCCCCAGAATTTGTATGGCTATTTACTGCTCACAATAAACTCATCCTCTTGACCATTGTTGAATTTAACAATCTCTTATTTACTACCTAAAATAAACCAACCTTTTCTTACAGGCTCGGGGCAAAAAACCATTTCATGAGGGAGTGATCTTGTGTGCCCTGTAGAAAAATGAACTTGAATGTATAGTATGATAAAATCATACCAATAGACCTTTTTCATAGCAGCCATTTTGATATGAAATAGTAGTAATAGTAGTAATAGAGTACACACAAGTGTTACCAATGATACTAATTTAAGGTTCCGTTCCATTCAGGTCGAACAGAGTCGGGGTGTTGCTATTGTGCATGTTGGCTCACTGGAAAGGCTCTGCTACACTAAATGGAACAGACCTTTAATCAGTATTATTAGTAACACCTGTGTTTACCCTA
>NW_023339796.1:18330323-18341910 GCF_004916995.1 Morone saxatilis | reverse complement strand
GATCTGGGGGCATTTGTCAGTGTTCTCCCTAAATAGTCAGGAAGTGAGAAATTAGAACTAAATTCACATAGTGTAAATTGGGCTTAAATGGAACAGAACCTTAATAAGTATCATTAGTAACACCTGCTACCCTACTATTTCATGTTAATACTGTAGTGAAAAAGGTATATTGTGAAACAGCTCATACATCAGCAGCCTCATGCTTTAAACCTCTTTAAAAGAGACCTTGGTTAAGAAATGAAGCACTGCGTCGTGCAACTGCATCAAATTACTGACCAAATAAGACGTGTATAATTACACGAAGAAGAAACAACAAAAAATTTACAGTCACATTTTTATAAACAAACAAATTTTAATTATTGCCTTTGCAGAGAGCACTATTTTCCAGTAATTGCACAGCTCGGGGTGAATATCACTATAGCCAGTTATCAACAACAATAATACACCATAATTATTGTTCAGTCGTATTTGGAAGCACTAAGCTCTGACAAATGGTTGAAGCATAGGTGAGTTGTTTGCACAGTAATGAGGAGGTATGGTAGTAATGAGGTATAAGTGAATTGAAAATAGTGCATGCCCTCCGGCCAGTCAGAACCAAGTATTCTCAGAGGGCATGGTATAACTGTCAGTATTTGTTTTCCAGAAAGGACACTGCTACTCAACAACAAACTTTGCAGTGTACTGGAGCAGGGCCTAATTTTTACCTTGTGATGAAGCTGACCTTTGCTGGAATTGTAGCAAATGTTTCAGCTCGTCAATAATAATGGATCAGTGTGCTGATTTTTGACCCAGTTTCTTTTTGGGAAGCAGATGTCCTGTAACAAAAATATTTCAGAACACACTGTAGAGATTCTAGTGAGAGTATGACACGGACAAAGAGGAAAGTACAAGTTCTTTTAATTTTCTGGGTCACAGTCAGCTTATGCCAAACAATACACCCACAGTCTTTGTGATTCTGGTCTCTCAAACAAGCTTGTTGTTGTGCAGAAATACAGCAGAGAGTCTGAGGCCTAGCAGGGACCAGGTGCTACTCTTTGTCTCATAAGACCAGTTTCCCTTAATCTTCAGATCAGTGCTTCAAACTAAATCGGTTTCTACAGGCTAATGTAAAACATTAGATACATAAAGTCCTCAGTTGACTGTCACAGGAGTTACTAAGTGGCTCTTTATTACTGAAAAGAGTAAGCAGATGTGTTTTGTATGTGTCTGCCATCGTCAGAGACATTGTTTTTGGGTTGTCCGTCCATCCATCGGTACCATTATTGTGAACGCAATATCTCAGGAAGGGTTTGAGGGAAATTCTTTAAATTTGGCACAAACTTCCACTTGGACAAAAGGATGAATGATTTAGAACGTTGTGGTCAATGATCAAGGTCACTGTTATGGAAATTTTGTGCCGTAATTGTCCGTAATTTAAGAATTGATGCAGTAATTTCAACAAAATTGAATGACGTTTAATGGGATATAACGATGAAGTGATGGCGTTTTTTGTCCAAAAGACCAAAGGTCAAGTTCACTGTGACATCATAATGTCCTGGAAAAACATTTTTTGACCGTTATTCAATGCCATAACTCAGGGACAGAAGAGGAAATTGTGACCATATTTCACAGTTGGTCAGACACTAAATTGGTGACGCTTTTGACTCAAAGGTCAAAGATAATTGTGACCTCGAAATAGGTTTTTAGCCATTATTTAACAATGAATTGGCTGATTCAGGATTTCACACATGTTGACTGGGACAACGCAATAAGCAAACAATAACTAGCATGGTACAAGCTTTCATCTTTTACTTACTGCCTCAATCTGAATTTTGAGAATCATTGGAATCATGTGATTGCAAACAACCTATTGGAGCACATCTGGCTAATCCTGTTAGTAAGTTTCACTTACAGTTTATAGAGTCATGTCAAAAGAAGACAAAAGCACCTCATTTTGTATAGCTATACTCTATGTAAGTACACGTGTTAAGCCAATACATCTATGATAATCTTTATTAATTAGTTCAAAACCAGTACTCTTTAAAATTACATCAATACACTTTACACCTTTATAACTCTCGACTGAAATTAAAAAGGAGTACTAAATATTAACCAAATGTCCACCTATTAGGTAGAATTACGAAATCAATTATTGATGTCATGTTGCATATTGGAAAAGCAGTAAAATATTAGGAGCCTGGAACAAAATGGATCATTTTAAGTGCAAATCAATATAGCTGAATTTTTCTCATACATGATACAATACCTACATGATACAATAAATACAATACCAGGATCCCTGGGCTGACAACCACTGATACTGATCACCTCCCAACAATCCACCATTACCAGCCATAGCCCCCCCCCCTTTATTCTACCACAGTGACCATGTGTAGGCTCGCACTTTGCACCCACCATATTCACACTCTACACTGATGCTTTATAGTATATACTACTCCTCATAATGTCTTTTTTATTAGTTTGTTTACAAGAAAATGATTTACTTTCCTCTAAAATTTAAGGGACCAGTGTTTAGGATTTGGTGGCATCTAGTAGTATATTTGAAGATTGCAACTCCCTTGCTTCGCCCTCCCCTTCCAAGTGTGGAGGAGGAAGTACAGTGGCTGTGGATTTTCAGATGACACCAATGAAAACACTTTATTTGTATTGTGAGATGGTCCCGGAGCTGTTTCACCAGCAACAATTTTATTTCCAGCTGTCAGTAGCTTCTGTTAGCAGTAGATTTAACTTTAAGTAACTGTCCATTAACACCCTGTTCAAAAGTCAGCTGCATATCTGAGTATAAGCTCCATGAATTGGTTGGAAACTCTGTCTCCAGGCATTTTTTTCCTATATTTCCAGCTGACTCATTTTAAAACGAGAACTCTGAAAAAGGAGTCCTAAATATGCACTGGATGGATATACACATGACTTAATGCTAAAAGAATGAGGCTAAAGTTAAGAGCTTCGAGGCAAGGTGATGATCGGTAAAAACAATGTTTTTTCTTTTTTTCAGCATTGTTTTTGTATTGCAGTTTAGTACTAGTTAGTAACAATATTATAGATATGACACGGAGAAATGTGAGCTCTGACTGTTATTTTGTTATAGCATCACCCTGTTGCTTGTTTACTTGTTTGTTTAAATTGTATTTTTTTCACTTTTAACATTATATGAGAAAGGATGAAGGGCTGACTGATGGGTTTGGCAAATGAAACTTTGGCTAAAGATGGCTAGGGTTGCTAGAGTTTACTCTAGTTCCCCAAATACAAGAAAGAGCCAGACAGACCTGTGACCCAAAAAAACTACTAAATAGTTACTTACTGCTAATGTTACTTTAGGTTACTACTCTAGGTAATTGACTCCTTAGTCGGGCACATTAACAATTGCAACTTAAGTTACAGCAAATCAACACAGTTTGATCTATTCTTTACAATATTACTGTGTTTCAACAGAAAGGCTAAGACAGACATGACACTTTTAAACTCTTGAAATATTGCTCTTACTTACTGCTGCCCCAAGCACACACGAAGAAATCGAAAAGCTTGACATTTGTGATTGTTAGGCAATAATTAAACGATCACTCTTGAGGAGAGGGCTATAGTGAGTAGTCAACTGGGACACATCTTTTGCGTTTCAGTAATGTTTCTATTTATTTGAACACCATGCGGGCTTTGAACCTAAAAACATGCACAGACATGGCTAAGACCTGTGGCCATTAGTGGTGTGCAGAACCATTTGCTTTAACTGGTGGAAAAAACCAGTATAAAACAACTGTAAAACCTCAAATGGGACTGAAAGAGGGTCTGTCCAGTAAATGAAATGCAGAGGTTAGTGGAGCTCATTACTCACTGTCACAGAGTGAATGACAGGTACATCAGCTGAGAATGCACACAGCAAGCTATTTATAAATAACAGTGACAGCTTGAAGTTTATGTCCCATTTCATGTTTTTCACACCCCCACTCTGATCATGCTCCTTTTGTCTGAACAGCTGGCACAGATGCAGCAAAAGATCTCATGCGTAAGCACTGTGACACAATAACCTTTCTCTCTTTATAGCTCTCTTCCATCAGACATTACACACACACGGGTTCTGAAACCCAACATGGCACCCTTGTCCACCTGTCACAGACTGGCGTGTACTCCTCCCTCAGAGCAACTCTCATTCAAGGTTTCTTTTAATTGGTTGCAGCTCTCCCCAGGGTGGGAGCTGTGTCTAACAGCAGACACTGTAATGGTTTACCATGGGAGCTGTGCCTTAAACATACAGTTCAGCAGAGCCACAAAGGAACACTTCAGCACACACAGTACCTGAGCCGCATGGCTGTCCCTTATGGATGCCCATTGTGGAAGGATCATCAAGCTATCACACCATATTAACAGTCTGGCGTCACAGTAATAAACCCTAACCCTATTCTTTGAGCTTCTGCTGGAGAGGCAATGAGGGATTGAGACAAGTGAATTGATGAGGTGATACAGAAATGGCTTTGAATGAAATGGCAAACATCATGTATGATCGCCACTTTAATTCAGATGCTTACTATGTTAAACACACAAATACTGTTAGTGGTTACACACTGTTATATAACAGTGGTCCTTCACATTTTAAGTACTGGACCCCTTGTGATCCCATTTCATATGTTTTTATAATACATTTGGAATATAAACTAAAACTAAGACTATAAACTTGCTCTAGGGAAAAGAAAGATTTTTACTTTTTAAATGATAAATGATAGCTTATGATTTGTAGGTGAGAAAAAGTACAGTAACCAACCTATTTAAAGCCCAGTGTACAAAATAACAAAATCGGGCTTATAATACACAAAATACACAAAGATCCATCCAAGTTGTCTATTTTACTACTTAAAGTGCTTCCTAAACACAGGATACCAGAGATGTACTCGGTTTTGCAAAAGTAATTGCAGTAGGGAGAAATGGGGCCGCCTAGTGTAGATGAGTCATCATAGTAGTTTTTATAATTCAAATATGTTTGCTAAGACTCAATCTTGGCATGATCCTTCCTGTAAATAACCCTAGAGGGACCATTTCTTAGACAGACCTGAGCCAGTGTCTGATATCACTAAGCTAGCAGTTTCTTTGCCGCAGTCAGGCCTGCTAGCCAATATTCTCTCTGATTCAGATTTACAGTAAGTCGAGGCTATCATCATTGTTTCGCAGCGAGTCACAGGTCACAACAATTAGTCAATGTCCAAAAAACGCACCGGTAAGTATAGTTTGTATACAGCTAGAAGTGCAGATGCGCTACATATGAAAGTGCATGACTTCTTCTCATTGTGTTATTCCATTAACTGGGAGCATGGCCCTGAAAATGCCGTTCTTGGCAGAATCCACCCCGAGCCTCCCTCTTCCCATGTATCATGTGAGACAAACAAGTAAATAAATAATAGCACGGCCACTCTTCAAAACTAGGTTTAATTATCCACAGGATACTTAATAGGAGCGGGAGGGGTGTTTTTTTCCAAGGGGTGACAACTTCTGTGCCTTGAAACTTGCTACACACACACATAGACAAGCACATCTAGCAAACACAAAGCCATTCATCATGGTGTCAGTGGGAAGCCTGAGGGGAGGACTCCTGGGTAAAAAGCTCTCGAATTAGAATTCTATTTCACATGTTTACTCGGCTCTTGCTTGTCTGTGCGGTCTGGCACTGTTAGGTTAAGTGTGTGCGTGTGTGTGTGAGAGAGATGAAGAGGCCCTTCATGATGTGGGAGGCAGATTAGTGTACAGTTTCAACAACACGGTGCCTGAATTCACCGCTTCCGCGACACAACAAATCATTCACTAAACCTTTTTTTTATCTCAGAGTCCTATCTGCATTGCAAAGTGCATAAAGGATCATTAACGGTGTACATTTCTCTTGAGACTCCAATACTGACTTAATTTTAAATTACATCTCATGATATGAATATATTGAATCATACATCAGATCAGATGTTCAACCATTAGCCAAGGTAATGTGCTCCAGGTTTCAGGAACAATTAAAGTTGCATAAAGATAAAGTTTGGAAACGGAGCATACATGATTCAGATTTTACCCACACAGCCTTGAATCAGATTAAGATCCTTTCTTTATTTTCAGGGGCTTGTTATTGTAGAAAATACAAAGCTTATTTTCCTCTCAGGAAAACTATTTTCACAACAGCTGGTTTTATCATTTTTATTACCTCAATCCCAGTTTATAGCCCAAGAGCACAAATAGTCTCAAATGGAAATGTGCTCTTACTGTATGCTAACACAAACATTTATTTTCTCTCAGACGCGCTGCTTTCCCCTAAAAGCAAGTAACCCAGTGTGTTATTCCTCTGTAATGAAGAATTGTTTATAAGGAGAAAGGTTATGAGTGGCCAGGCTGTTATTTATATTATTTATTTTAACAGAGCAACATTGAAATAAATGTAAATGTGTGTTAGGTGGAATTATTATAATCCTAGTATTGTTTCTGTACAAGATGGTGTTCACTGACATACAAATAGAGGAAAGAAATCACTTTTAGAAGACAAATAAATCAATATGCCAAATAGATTAAATGGATATTAAATTTTTGTGTAATAATGGCGGGCTCATTGTTTACCTATTGTGTGATGGATATTCATCCTTGACTACAGTCTTTACGACCTTTGATGAACTTGACTTTTCTTTGCTGCTTGTTGTAATTTAACTTTTCAGTTAAAAGGCCATTAAAGAGGTTGAAAAGGCTCTTTTCAAAGGACAGTTTACTTTAAAATAATGTCATTAATCTAGGTGTCCACAGAGTCATTGTCATGTGATGGTTTTAGTGTTATTTCAGAGGTCGCTGAGAATCCTCAGTATTTGTGATACGTTGGAGTTTGTATGGCGCTTCCGATGTATTTGGACCATAGGAACTTAAACTGTGAATGGCATTTCCAATATGTACTTGCCTGTAAAAGCACGTGTGCTATATTTCAGTAGCTCTCAACCAGAGGTACCTGTACCTCCAGGGAACGCTCCTGTACCTCCAGTAGCTACTAGTAGCTAGCATGTGAATGCAAATGAAGAGTTGTGGGACGGATTCTGAACCCACTGCACTTGCCGCTAAGCTAAAGCAAGCGGTAGATCTCTTAACATGTGTCTCCTGCTCCAGTGTATCAGTCTTTGCTGTGACAGGGGACCTGGGGCCAGATGGATAAAACTATGTGTATATTTAGGCGTAGAAATCTGTGTACACACAAAACAGGAAACATGTAAGAAGTCTTTAAGTCAGATTTATACAACCTCACGTACATCTGTTCCCACATTTTTCCCTAATACATCTCAATCATCCTGAAGTTGTGCACACCTGCACGGGCCTTCCCACAATTTACTTTAAATGGCTTGAAACAAACCCCTAATTGCCTGATTTGCATATGAAGAGGTAAAATGGTGGAAGAATCGAAGAGGCAAATGAAGAGGAAGAATTACAGTTTTACAGAATGTGAACTGGAGGTGGATCAAAGTCACGAAAAAAATTGTGCTATTGGTCTGCCTAAGATCTGGCATGAACAAAAGAATGGAGCAAGCTGAATGGCAGAAGGCAATGGAGGCAGCGAACGCCGTTGGTTAGGAGCCTCGGACCCTGGAGGAGATTAATAAAAAGAGGTCTGATTTCAAACGGTCTCTAAATGCTCGTTCTTGCCTAAATTGCGCACTAGCAGTATCTTCCAGCAGCACCAAAGCAGCAATTGTATCATTTGGCACACCCATTACAACCTGTTAAGTGGTCACTCATACCTGAAGTTCTAGGTTATTTTTATTCCTCAATAATATAATAATAATAAGATAAGCAGCAGAGAAAAGGTCCAGATTCATTCCAATATTTGGAATCCCAGCAGCAATGGGCCTCTCTTTTGACACAACCTACAAAGCTCTCCATATGTTTCTCGACATGCTTGCTTACGATGCACACAGGCTGTTTGAACACCTCAGTGTGATATTGTAAAGTGAATGGCAATGACATCTAATGTCACATTTAAAATTTCAGTGTAAAAAGCTTTTGAATTACTTTTGTAACTAGATTACATTGAATCTTTAATACTGTATACAAATAGTATAATTTTGTTTTCTAGTTGATCATATAATCCTGACCTCTATATACACAAGTGTTATTAACAAAAGCTGTAGTGTTTCCACTGCCTTGTTTCATTTATTTCGAGAGGAATCCCACAGAATCAGTGGCAGGCATTAAGAGTAACTATATGGAAATAGCCAATCTTCTTACTGATTGTGTTGTCTGTTTATGTGGGTCATATAAAGGCATCGCTGTTAACTTACGACTGTTTCCTAATCAGTAGTATATATTAAAACATATCTTGTTAATGGAGCTGCACATTTCAATAATGTGCGAAATGAAAATAATAATAAAAAAATAATAAAATGATAATATAATGAAAATCTTCATTAGAATGGGCAGATATTTGCTGTTTTGTGATATGAAACACAAAAAAAACGTTGTCACACATACATACCTATGTTAGTGATGTTTTTTTCAAACTGAAGATTGCATTCTAACACAGTGTAGTGAAAGAATAAAGCTCTAAATAAAGTGTCACCCAAATTCACACCCTTTTTGCCAACTCGCAATATCACCCTGTAAAGACTCAAAGGCCTATGTGGGGTGCGCATGGTGTTAAAGATGTGTACCAGTAGGCACATTCTCATCACACGTGGATTTTTAGACATTTGGACAGAAAATATCACTCAAATATAGCATAGCATGTGCTTTTTCATGCATCCATTCACAATTGAATTTTCAAACAACAGCACCCATGGTTATGCAGGCCTTGTATATTTAGAGAGATTTATTGTTGAATCTTTCTATTTTTAGTAAACTGTAGATTCACATAGAAAACAGAACATTAAGAGTTTGAATAATAGCATAACAATATGCACCATGGCACCACTGTGCATTGGTCAGTAAAGGTAAAATAAGACTTGATATACTGTATAGCTGATATATTGCCGAACATTACTTGTCAGCTTTGCAAATTAAACTTGCTTTTCACCCTGCTAACACAGACACAACCCATCAAGTACATACACACCTGTACAACCCTATTTTACTCAAGGGCACTTCATTAGATGTGGGTGTATTATCAGTTTGACAGAACCAGTAGCATTTTTACATCTTGGTCAGACAGAACAGCATCTGTCTTAAGTGCTGAGAGAGTTCAGTCTCTGACAGTCTGTCCTTATGTGCCAACTCATTACTGACCAGATTTTTGTCAAAGGTGACTGTGTGCTTCCCTTCCCCTTTGATTGGAAAGGTGAGCTGTCTGCTCTGAATGTTGAACTATGCAATGGAAAATGAGTAAGCTATCTCTTTCAAATTGTTGATCTTTCATGGGTGAAATGGAAGTCTTTCATGTTGGGAAGACGCAAAAGGCCAAAGAGAGGAATAAATCTGTCAGACTGAGTCACGCTTATTTAATTATTTTCTATTCCAGTCTGTTTTTTTCTGACTTGAAAGTCAGCAAGTGGCAAAAATATATTTGCATTTGAAGCGATATCAGTAAAAAAGATTAATGTTCATAGGTTAAAAAGTTGGATCGGGTGATTACACATCAAATAGGCACATAAGCATTCCTTATTAGCATGCACATACATGCACATGGACAAACACTCAGGTATTATCTATACATTTTCTTGCATCAGTGTTGAGGTATGATTTTGTCTCTTCTCTCCTAGAAGGGGTCTGAGTTCTTGTAACCACCTCTCATAAGTAAAAAAAAAATATATATATAATCATCAGTAGATAACCTCACCTATTCAGAAACAGTATTTAAAATGAAGAAAAAAAACATGTTGTTCCAATGGAACTGCACAATGTAAACCTGCGCTATACATACCTGCCAACTTTTCAAAAAAACCTTGGAGTGAAGATTTTGTCGGGGGGTGACCAAATTATGCCAAAATCGTGTGTCACACAGCGAAACCGTGAGAGTTGGCAGCTCTGTCTCTCGAGGTAGTTTCTCCCGCTGTCGTTTGCTGTCAGGTTCTCGGGCCAATCTTTTCTTCTGTCGCTAACTTCGGGGTGCCATAGACTGTAGCATATATGGTGCAGCGCTCTCTACCGTCAGGGAGTTTAAAAAGGAACGAACGAGTCTCGGCCAAGATCGGAATTTCTCACCCAAAAAAGAAAAATTTTGCTTGATAAATTGGATGTGTGGCGTGAGTGCGTGTTGAAACAGGCAAAATCGTGTGTCACACGGCGAAACCGTGACAGTTGGCAGCTCTGGCTTATTATTTGCGTCAAGAGTATAACTATTGGTAAAACTTCACACCCAGTGTTGCTCTGTTGCCTAATAGTCGCTTGTTTTGACGATTGCTGAGCTTGTTTCCAGAGCTGGAGGAGCTGTTAACTCATGCAGTAACTTCCTTCAGCTTCAAGCTTCAAAAGAGAAAATATTTACTATGTAAATGTTGTCCATTAGGCGACTGAGCTAGCTACAAGCTTGCTAACTAGCAAGCAAGCTCGTTAGCTGCAACCGCAGATCCAAATCAACTTTTCTCAAGCTCGTTTAGCTTGGAGAGCTTTTGTCCTCTCTTAAAGGTCAGTGTTTAACGGCTGGCTTACTTAATTATTAATAGGGATTATACACGCTTCTGGTTTCATGGGGCGGAGATTTGTCAACTTGGTGCATGTCCCCTTCCGGCGCAGTTCAACAATGCTGAAAACGAAGGACTAGATGTCACTGCTCTAGTTCCACTTCTGTAATTAACACAAACAACGCCAACCTAGCTTCAGTTTTCATGGATTCCCGACTGATTGAGTCTAAGGGAAGAAGTGGATTAAAGCGTTCGCCGAGATGAAGAGCCAAACATTAAAATTAAAATCAAGGGATAGCACCGTTTTGTTTGTAGCCAGCACGAATCAGCTACACTAACGTTACAGGTAGTGCTACAGGCTTAGCGTATAGTGATGTGGCTAACTTACCAACCGGGGTCGCATCACGCGTCTGAAAATCGAGGGTCTGTGGCCCTCCGTTCCAGTGGAAGAACTGGGGACTGCCAAGAAAGAGTCCGCTTATAAAGAGCATCAACTCGCTTAGGCCATGACGTTTGCCCAGCCCTTCCTCTGGAGCAGCCCCTGCCATGTGAGAAGAGGCGATGGAGGAGTCGCAGCTTCGTGGGACAGAACATGATTACGGTCTGCTCCTAAAACCAGGTATGTCAGTGTTTGCGGTGTTCTTGAAATGTTGGCACTTCCTCAATGATGACCCTACCATCACCCCATTACTTGTGCTTAAAAACCATTAGGTAGCAATCCTGTTAGTAGGGGAAATGTCTATCAGACATGCCCTACTGCTCATCATATTGTGCTTAAACCATAGTAGCAACCCTTCAGGTAAGAAATGTCTTAATCAGGATGTGCTACCCAATATAATGTTAGTAGCTATTCTGATAGACATTTCCTACCTGACAGGATTGTGCTACTATGGTTTAAGCACAGAATGGCTATTAGTAGGTCATACCGATGGGGCTAGGTCATACCAAGGGCTAGTCAACTTTTCAGAAACCGCACCAAATGTTTATCTTATTGATTTCCAGCATTCTGACCAATACACAATGTGAAAAGCTTCCATATCTCT
>NW_023339796.1:18328593-18330298 GCF_004916995.1 Morone saxatilis | reverse complement strand
AAACATTAACTGGGCCTGACACAGATATAGAAAAGATGGCAAGATTTGTAAAGCAGACCTACTATGAATCAGGCCCAAAAGCAACAAGACTTTTAGCTAGATGCCTGCAGAAACAACAGGCCATTAACACAATTCATAAAATAAGGAACCCTCAAACCAACCAACTATCACATAAACCAGATGAAATCGAAAGAATATTTGAAGAATATTACAAGAAACTCTATTCTAAACCATTATCAGCTGATGAAAAAACAATAAGAAGTTTTCTTGACTCACTTGACCTGCCATTTATTGGTGAGACACAGAATGACACTATTATGTCACAATTTACAGTTAAGGAGCTGGAAGCTGCAATTACTAGGTTAAAGGCTAGTAAATCACCAGGTAGCAATGGGTTTCTATTGGAATGGTACAAGGCCTTTCAAAAGGAGCTAACACCTTTGCTTCTGTCCTGTTTTAGCTGGACTCTTAACGATGGCGGAGCCCCCCCCATCGTGGAAGGAAGCAATTGTTACCGTTTTACCTAAAGAAGGCAAAGACAAAGAAGAATGCAAAAACTATAGGGCAATTTAACTTTTAAACGTAGACTACAAACTATTTACATCAATTATTTGCAAGAGATTTGAGGCCCTCATACCAGATTTGAAAAATCCTGCCTCCTCTGACGCAGAATTCAAAGTTTAAGCCAGGGACGTATGATCCAGTATTCAAAGAATGGGCACAAAAAGGTATGACAGCAATATGTACAGTTTCGGCGGTGGAGAATTTCTAAGCTTCCAAAATCTAAAGACAAAGTACGGCCTCGAAAACAAAGATTTATATAGATACATGCAGTTAAGAGATTATTTCACAAAAGAGATAAGGCCAGTTTGAACTATAAATAAGGTGATCGGAGTCATTATGGATTCATACCAGCAGAAGGGGTCTCGGCCCATCTCTGCTTTCTATCAAGCTTTGGATGAGAGCAGGGGGAAATCAACACTCTATATTAAAGCAAAATGGGAAGATCCAAAGATCCAAATACAAGATGAGGAATGGTATCACATGTGGGAGACACAATGTACATCTACAAATTCATTAATATGGAGGGAGTTCTGCTGGAAAAACCTAACTTGTTATTTTATAACACCATAAATAAAATCTAGGCAAGTCACTATACAACAAAACTCCTGGGGACTGTGTGGGAGTGTGGAAGCAGACCATGCACACATCTTCTGGAACTGTACAAAAATGAGGACATACTGGCAAAATACTAATTTAGTTGTAAAAAATGTCTTGGGATATGAAATCCCAAATAATTGTCCAGTGATGTACCTTGGGAATATTGAGAAGGTTGTAATGAAAGAAGATCTGTACTTGACCAAAGTATTACTCGCAGCCAGTAAGAAAGTGGTCACAAGAAACCGGCTCAATGTAAATATTCCAAAACAGAACCATTGGTTGTAAATTTTTCAGGAAATCTTTGTTATGGAAAAATTGACATACCTTTTGAGAGTCAAAGAGAATGTATTTAAGAAGGAATTGGGAAAAATGGAACATTTATATGAGACGTGACACCAACTGAACAAATGCCAACAGTGGACTGAATAGTGGATAATCTCCAGACAGTTTGTTAGGGTTATTACTATTGTTATTTTAATTTGTACCTTATTTGCTGTATTGTTTTGTCTATATGTATGTGAAAACTCAATAAAAATTTAAGTTA
>NW_023339796.1:18328357-18328586 GCF_004916995.1 Morone saxatilis | reverse complement strand
GTTACAAAAAAATAAATAATTGCCCTGAATATGACATTTGTCATTGATTATTGTATTTTTATGTCATTAAAGCAGCTGAGGATGTGTTATATTATTAATCCATACTGCTTGTCCTATCCAGGGGCTCTCCAGATAACAGGAAGAGTAGACAAAAAATTCACAACACAGCAATATCAGGATTGTGCAACACCATTAACGGCTGTTACCGCCCGTTTACAACCATATGACT
>NW_023339796.1:18327933-18328337 GCF_004916995.1 Morone saxatilis | reverse complement strand
GAGGCACTCATCCATCCTCCATCTATTTTCTTGCGCTTACTCAGGTTCAGGTCAAGCTACGTACTATATACTGCAGCTATTCCTGGGGGATCCAGAGGCGCTCCCAGGCCAGATGAGATATGTATCCTTCCAGCATTCTGGGTCTGCCCTATGGTCTCCTACCTGTTGGAGCAGTTCTACTCTTAGCTACTTCCAGATGTCTGAGCTTCTCACCCGATCTCACAACGATGGAAACTCATTTTGCCTGCCTTTGCACACACACTAGCTCTTTGGTTATTAGCCTAAATTATGCCTTGTGTTCAGGCTTAGCTTCCTTCCACGATATTCCAATAAAGTATCCATATTCAAGCCTGTCACTCTGCTCCATTTTACCCTCACTCTTGACCAATTCAATTCAATTCAAT
>NW_023339796.1:18327634-18327833 GCF_004916995.1 Morone saxatilis | reverse complement strand
GCAGACAAGGGTTTCACCATCCAGAAGCTGCTAGCTGACCGTGGGGCAACGCTGATTATACCACCCTTCAAGATGACAGGTAGGCATGAAAGGAATGAACATTTCAAATTAAAACTGTGACCAAAATGATAATCAAGATGTGCAGACAAATGTTTAAAAAGTACTGAGGCACTCACTGAAATAATAGAAATTAACTTAT
>NW_023339796.1:18327114-18327606 GCF_004916995.1 Morone saxatilis | reverse complement strand
CTAAAAACACAAGCAATCGCCCGACTTCGAATCCTCGTGGAAAGAGCAATACGCAGAGTCAAGGAATACCGCATCTGGGAACACACTCTCCCTCTAACCTTGTCTGGGACAGTCAACCAGCTGTGGACCGTCTGCTGTGTGATGACCAACTTCCAGGGACCACTTGATTTAAAAAGCTACATCCCTGTTGAATAGTGTTTCCCCCGATCATATGCATTTAACTATATACTGAAAACATTGTATATATTGAATGAGATGTATATAATTGAATAAGAAGTCATTCATCTATAATCAATTCTAAAATTCTCAAAATAATGTAAATATGTAATAATGTAGTAAATAATGTACTCAGAAAAAGGGAATTAATAAAATCCTTTAATCATTCAGTTCATTTATTCATTCAGTTCATTTCACTTTCTGCTGAAGATACACATTCATATATGTACCAAAGAAGTACAGGTCCACCTTCTTTTTCATCTCTTTTATCATTTC
>NW_023339796.1:18326763-18327038 GCF_004916995.1 Morone saxatilis | reverse complement strand
AGTTACTGCCAATTGACCTTGAACCTGCCAGTGGTATTTATGATTCTGCTTCAGTTTTGCCTGACCATTCACCATTTTTACATGTTCTGCCTCAGAAATGCTAGAGATGTCTGGGCATTTAACTTCAGCAAGCCCAAAACAAGGAATGGCACTAGGGTCATATACCCTTGCATCGGGGCTAGCCCCGAGGTGAGGAGCATCAGGATGGATAACAAATCCACAGCGTGAGACATTTACATTGAAATGTTTTGAATATTGTTCCAGCACCTGTGGCT
>NW_023339796.1:18326455-18326603 GCF_004916995.1 Morone saxatilis | reverse complement strand
CTGCTCACGTGTCTGCTCCTCTCTCTCAGCTGCCATCTCGTGTGTCACAGTTAATCAAATGGAGAAACTGTTGGAAACTGGAAACTGTTTTATACACATAATCTATGTGTATAAAAGTGGCAAGATACAATTATGTATTATACGGCAG
>NW_023339796.1:18322857-18326430 GCF_004916995.1 Morone saxatilis | reverse complement strand
ACATTGTTATCTTGCGCACTTTTTACACCCTAGTATGTAGCAAATATAACACTGGCAGTGAGCAATTCTTCCAGAAAGACTCTTTGACATCAGAAATTTCGAAAAACCAAACAAGCTGCGCAAGAGAGTGGGATAATTTAACACTTACTGTGTTTTAATTTTACGTTTCAGAATCCTCCCACTGACCGCAAGTTTGTCTCTTGGAAAGGACTGAAAAACCTCAGGCGCACCGACTAATGTCGACTCCAGTCGGACCTGTGCTGCGAGGTTCACGCCCTGTCCCTACCAGTGTCGCTCCTGTGGTCAACCGGAAATTATGTCCAACACCCCAGATGCACAATTCCCTTATACAGCAGGCAAAGTATGATATTAGTACAGTAGATAACACTACCTGTGCTAGCTTGATAGAAGTGTTGATTTGCATACACTTCCTGGCGATGGCTTTGTCTCCTAACAACCAAGTCCTGAACCGGCTCTGCATGGATCCCCTGGGAATGATATTAACATAGATTGTAATAGTATCTTGCTTGTAAACACACTGCTCGCGGTAGCCACACGGAGTGGCACCGCTTCCAATTCACTCCCATGTTAACCAATGTAGCCAGACATACAGCTGCGCAGCCCCACGCGCTGCACTGGAAGTCTATTCAATGTGGTGCAGCTCCGCGCGGCTACAATGTTACCTTTGTCCTTGGTCGATGCCATGTTTGCAGAGAGCTTGTGCAGGCCACAGGTGGTGGTACAGCTCTCACCTGCAGAACAAGAGATAGAAGAGCAAACCGGGATTGAGGATGTGCTTGTTAACAATCAAAGGTAGACCTCTAGAACCAGTGTCACTCCAATCAACCTGCCCATGTAAACATCATCCCAGACCACAGCCCTCACCTGCAACATGCTGTAATGGGCACTCTGGAACAACAAGGCCACTAGATGGTTGCACAGAACCATGCCTGCTGTACAGCTGCATGAGGTGTTTTCACGTTATAACGTTGAAAATGTCGTTTCTGAAATAACGTGATAGTTTCACGTTATAACGTGAAAAATGTCGTTTCTTGAAATAACGTGATAGTTTCACGTTATAACGTGATAAATATATTGTTAAACGTGAAAAAGATATTGATATAACAATAAACTTTCACGTAATTTACGTGATACTGAGCCTATTTTTCTTTTTTCGTAGTGTGGCAGCAATACGCTTCCGTACTTATCACGCTGATACGTGGTACTCCGCATTCAGTGATCTTTGGTGCACTGCCACTTCCGGTGAATCACTCATTCACTCTGGCGAACCCCATGATGACGATCCTAAGTTATTTATACTGCATCCCTGGTAAAATTACCCAAAATAACTTTTTCTACGTACATGACTAACTGAACAACACTCCAATCACAGCCTGCTCCAAAGTGGACCAAGGATACAGTTTCTTTTTCAGAACTTCATCTACGACTACGAATCGTTTGGAGTGGCTACTAGCTAAGCTAGCTAGCTAACGCTAGCTAACGCTAGCTAACATAACATTACATTAGCTTAGGTAGGTTAGGTTATGCCTAACGTCAGTTTGGCGTCAGCTCAAGATGTTCGTATGGTTATAAGGTGTTCAACGCTAGCGTAAACCCCAACAAAGTAAAGATTATTCACCTTTAAATGAGGGCTGAGTCAATTCACCGCTCCATTTCATTTTGTATCTGATAAGGAAAGAACGTTTAGCCTCTGTCAGCTGTCAGCTAGCTAAGGTCAGCATACGAGTGTCCCCCTTTTGCTAGAATGAACAATCCCAGCAGTATATGCATTTAATTATAGTTTGTTCCACCAGTGTCACCAACATCATTGACAGGGCGGTGGCTGTCAGGTCTAGGGTTTTATAGTCATGAAGATAGCGAGAACAGCCCCATTATGTTTAAGGTTATTTTAGGAAGCTGTAATGGCAAGATGAAATGTAACGCCCTTCCACTGTTGCCTGTTACATAAAGTCAGTCAACAACCATGTGCAATAAATGCTATACCTTTGTGACATACGTACGGTATGCAAATATCAATAATCATGAGATAAGGTAACTTTTGGCGCCATTTAAATTCTTTAATATCCTGTTTGTTGAATCGCAACATGTTAATGCGTGTAAGGGTTTACACTACTCTACTGCGGTTGCAGATTGCAAGAGAATTTTATTGTTAGTCTCCTTACATTTCTATATACATTTGGCAACCCCCAAGATCTTCATTTTAGTTTAACTTTATCAACCAAAATATTAGTTGTTTGTCTTTACATGTAATGTGTTTTCCAAGCTGATGCAGCCGAATTCAAGAAAACTGGAGATGTTTACGATGGCCAGGTTGATTGGAGTGAGGCAAGCTGGTTCATAGAGTCTACCATTTGATTGTTAGACAAGCAGCATCCTCCATCCCGGTTTGCTCTTCCTATCTCTTGTTCTTCAGGTACGAGCTGATACCAAGCACCGCTGTGGCCTGCAGCAAACCTCTCTGCAAAGGCATGGCATAAGACCAAGGCAAAGGTAACATAATGTAGGGCGCGCGCGGAAGCTGGCACCACATTGAATAGACTTTCCAGTGTCAGCACCGTGGGGGCTGGCAGCTATATGGTCGCTACTTGGTTAGGACCTTGGTGGGATGAATTGGAAGGGCGGTGCCACCTCGTGTGCTACCGCGAGCAGTGTGGTTACACCTTAGAAGCAAGAAACTATTAAAACCATGGCTACTTGTTACCTATCAGCCGCAGGGAATCCTGGGCGAGGGCCGGTTCAGGGACCTGTGGTTGTGTAGGGAGTACGCAAAGCGCATTCCACCAGGAAGTAGGTATTGCAAATTCAACACTTCTATCAACTAGCACCAGGTAGTGTTATCTGACTGTACTAATATCAATTACTTTGCTGCCGTAATACTAATTGTATGTTGCACTTTTATATCACTAGATTATGTACAATATAGACACTTGCAGTGAGCAATTCTCCCAGGAAGATCTTGACATCGAACCAAAACAAGGCCAAGAGGAGTGTGGTATAATTGTAACACTTCTGTTTTTAATTTTACGCTTCAGGACCCTTCCTGACCCGCCAAGTCTTGTCCCTTGGGAAAGGAGTGAAAACGCTCAGCCGGCGAACGCAGCTAATCATCGCTCAGTGCTGCATGGCTTGTCTCAACTCTTCATGGTGCGATCTCGCAGGTTCGGACCCCTGTGCCGCGGGTTCAGCGCCGCTGTCCTACCAGTGCGCTCCGTGGTGCAAACGCGGAAATTATGTCCCATAGCACCCGATGCACGCAACATTCCACTGAAACGCCTTTAGAGGTGGTCAACATTTCACACTAGCTTTTCCAAACTTTTGAACCCCCAAAACTCCGCAAGCAGTTTGCTCGCATTGGAGCAGGCTTAAGCTGTGCACCACGAGATGGCAGCCTGAAGAGAGGAGGAGAAGCACGGTGAGCAGTCGAGTGCCGCCATATCGGCAAGGGCTTTACGGGGCAGGCCTAGAGTCGACAGCTAGTAGGTTAGAGGGTTACGCCATGTGAGAAGGGCCCGTCTTACTGTCAGCACCCTGGCAGGAGCGCCCAACCCTTCC
>NW_023339796.1:18322136-18322832 GCF_004916995.1 Morone saxatilis | reverse complement strand
AAACTATCACGTTATTTCAAGAAACGACATTTTCACGTTATAACGTGAAACTATCACGTTATTTCAAGATACGATCTTTTCACGCGAGAGTATGGTTTTACGTTATTTTAAGATACTACTAGCCTACTTTCATGCTTCTCCCACTGTGAACTTGGCATGACCCGTCGTCATGTCTCAGAATGTGGATTCTCAGCTGTCCATATATCTGCGAGGTCGTGGTGTGCCAGAAGTCTTCTTCACATGGAGCAAGATCATGTAAGTGTAATGTCTGTGTAAA
The DNA here is from genome assembly GCF_004916995.1 of Morone saxatilis. NCBI lineage: Eukaryota > Metazoa > Chordata > Actinopteri > Moronidae > Morone > Morone saxatilis. Next base: position 18,322,555 of record NW_023339796.1, on the reverse strand, counting down.
AGTGTAATTTTCACAGCCTATCTAATTCAAACGTTGTGTATGGTTAGCTTACGGTGGCTAATTTAGCTAGCCAGTAAGCCTGGTAAGCAGCTCCTGTACTATCTGTAGAAGCAGCTACACACTGAGTATGAGGGAGAAAAACACACTTAGCACAGAACTTGCTATGGGTTAGGCAGGGAACTGCAATGTCCGCAACGCTGATATAGAAAGTGTATAAAATCTATTAAAATGCCGGTTGCAATGCCAGTTAACGTCTTTTGGGAAAGAAACGAGAAAAATCATCGCTACAACATAAGCCAAATACTGGCGCAGCAGCTGAAGCTAACTCAATCGGGCACGTGCTTTAGTTTTAGTGATGTGTCTGGCACGAACAAAACGGCTCTTTGAAGTGAACGATGGGAGCCGGCTCCTGATTGTGC
>NW_023339796.1:18321401-18322013 GCF_004916995.1 Morone saxatilis | reverse complement strand
ATCACTAGGCAACAACATCAGACAGTAACAATCGATCACGGAACTCAGTGATCTCAACAGTCAAACACAATCGAGCACCGAGTGCTCGCTAGTATTATACCCAGAATGTCACCTACTACCCCTCTGTCTTTCCTGTTTGTATGCATAAGTAATGTAGCCTTGTACTTGAGTTGTAATTATTATGTGTGTCTTGACAGATTGATGCCACAGTCATTGATTGTATGGATGACAACACTCTGGCTGGCTACATCCCAATTTATGGAGATCGGATTGCAGCAAGACGCTTCTGTTTGCAACATCATGGCGCAAGTGCAAAAGAATCAACAAAACATTCAATGCTTGAAAAACTGAAAAGAAAGATGGGCATTGGTGGGAATGATGATGACACTAATAACCAGGAGACTTCTCCTCTAAAATGGAAAAGAAGTTATGCGAAAAACAACAAATGGGCAGAAAAAACGACAAGAAAAATTGAGTTGGGGTGGATCCACAAAGGTAAACAAGTCCGAAAACGCAGAGGGGGGGGGGGAAGGACCCTTGATATCCCCAAAGAATCAAAAAAAGAGGACATATTACAGTATGCCAAAGACATTTTCTTCCCAAAAGGACAAA
>NW_023339796.1:18320979-18321308 GCF_004916995.1 Morone saxatilis | reverse complement strand
TGTGCACTAAGGCCCCAAAAGATGAGGATGATGAAGACTGTGATGGGGGAAAATCAAATGTGAACAAGGATGTACAGCTGAATGACATGCATGAAGAAGATGAGCAACTTATTCAAACTGTTGATACAGAGGCATTTCTAGACACGTCCGAGGTGATGATTGGCCCCTATTTTGGAGAACCCATGGCTGGCCAAATGGATGACACTTTGATATATCAGCCTGGCCTGCAGGTCGATGAGGACCTTATCATCACATCAGTCCTCTTTCCCAGAACGAGCTCAGCACTCATTACTCCAGACACAGCATCTACAGGTGACAACACATCCAGC
>NW_023339796.1:18320572-18320705 GCF_004916995.1 Morone saxatilis | reverse complement strand
ATGGCTATTTTCCCTGTCGCCTTTCCCCTGCTTTCACAGTGGCACTTATTTTTGGTGAGAGTGAAGTCTCTGACGATGTGCTTTTTGAAAGTCTTCTTCTGTATGTCACTCAGTCAGACAGGAGTCTGATCAC
>NW_023339796.1:18317725-18320472 GCF_004916995.1 Morone saxatilis | reverse complement strand
GTGTGGCAGCAATACGCTTCCGTAATAATGGCCTATTTCAGCAAATATAACAAAAACAAATTCTGAAATACATGACCCTAGCTTGCAATAACTCCTTATTGAGTGAAATTACGTAGAGTCTCAAGAACAAAAAGCCAGGGTTGAGTAAACTGCCCTGCACTGATAAAATAAAGCAAAACCAGTTTATTGTGACTGGCTAGCCTGAACATGCTAGCATGCTGCAGCAGTGAGTAGTGTCACACAGTAGTCACACAAAGACGCATCAAGCTCTGATTATTTTCACTGTCATCCTTTCTTTCTAAACAGCGATGAGCCAATTTATTCTATATCACATGTATTGTTTTTCTTCTAGACTGAATGGCACAGGCCTTTAATATCTCCTCTGACATGAGTGAATGAGCACATACTTTATTTTCAACAATGTAAAGACCCAACCTTCCTTCTAAGCCTTTTCCAAACTCCACATCTAATTGCATGATTGACTCATGGGACTAAGACAAAGCAAGACCTGCTGTTCATTTTAATTCAGGCAGTGCAGTCACAGCCAGTCCCCCAGGAAGCCTTCAAAATGTCCTGCTTAATCTGCAAGTTGTCTAACCCCCTTTAATTGGACCTTGGTGGGTCCCACTTCATGACGCTGGTCAAAAGCTCCAAAGCATCTTCAACAGCAGCTGAAAAGCTTGTTTTTTTCCCTCCTCCATTGAAAAAACATCTCACCTTGCTGCAGTGATGTAGAAGTATACTCCAGGGTGTGTCTGTTGGGTGTGGTTACGGGTGCATCAGGCTCAAATCTTTCAGAACTTTACATATTAAATCATTTTACAGTAAATGTTTGTCAAAATTTGACCAGTTTGCAGATATGTTCAACATAAAGTTTTCCATATGACAGCATTATGTTTACTACAAAACTTACTTGCTAATGGAATTTCGTTGTATATGAACATAATCTTAAGGAGGAAAGAGTTGCAGAAAACTTATAATGGATATGATGTCAGTCAATTCTGAGGTTAAGACAGAAGCAAATAAGAACAATCCAGAGGGAAATTAGACAAAGAGAGAAAAAGTCAGATTTGTCTTACAACAAGCAGACCCACATTGACAAAATCTTTCTGACTTGTCTAACCCACAATAACAATTTAAAGAAGCTTGAGTAAAAAATGCAAAAGTTCTATAGGCGTCCTAGCAGAAAAAGTTGCACAGAAAGTACATTCAGGTCCAAAACAGAACAGAACTCAGAACTCCAACTCTCTGTCTTTACCTATAGACACAGAACAGTCTGTAGAGTACAGTGTGTTTGTGTTCGTGCCGATACATTGCTTCACCACCACAAGACGATCCAGTTTACCTGACTTCTCTCTCTGCTCTCATCACTCTGGTACACTTCTTCTCTTGCCCTCTCCACCTTCTCTCCTGTCAGCTCTGCTCAGTGTTTTACCCAGCAGCCCCGGGCATCCCTGACAGCTGTTCACAGCACTAATGGGGCATTGAGAGAGAGGGGGGGGGGCAGGGAAGAGAAGGAGAGAGGGACACATAGAGGAAGAGAGAGATGATTGAGGTTTAAGCAGTGTGGTAAAACAGTGAGACTGATCGATTCAGGAGCCCCATGGCCAAGGCAGCACGCTGAGCACACAGCAGGTGATAACTGTCAGCTCTAGTTTTTTCTGCGAGTGTGTCAAGTACCTGATTGACCCGATCATCCAGGCAGTGTTCTTCAAGAGGGAATGTAAACTTTTATTGATTCCTCAAATTGATTGCAAGGTTTACTTCATTTTTATGGTGGATTTGTATGTTCTACTGTACCATGTACATGTTCGTAATAGTCTTCCAAAAGGAGTCACATGCTTTCGTGATCTGTAGGCACCACAGCTTTTACAGAGAGATACAGTTTGTTTGCATGTGTGTGTGTGGCAGAGTTGTTATCAGCTGCAGAGAATGTGTAAAATAACAGCCATAAATACAGAAAACAATCAAACTAAAAGTCCACACATGCTTGGTTTATGTGCGTGCGAGACATGTAATGTGATTTTTACAGAACCATTTTAAATTAAAAACGATGACATTGCTGCAGGCGGCCAATAATTTTGTCTGACTGTATGTGTGCTGAAGGCAACCAAAGTGAAATACCACAGCAACAATGTGATGTAAACTGTGATAAAGCACGGCGTAGATAAACAAACATAAAACTGCTGCATCAGTCCCAGAGGTCTGTTCTTCACTGTAGTAGTTCCCCAGAGAGTAATTGTTTGAGAAAGTTAAATTATGTTTTCTTTCAGATGAGAAAGGGATGGTGTGAAGACTAGCAATTGCAGATATGAGTTTTACAATGTGTCATATTCTATCTGTTCTGCTCTGTTTAACTGAGCTGGATGGGGACTTGGTTGATTGGTTTGTGGGATTTCATTTGTTGTTACTAAATATCTATTGTGCAATCTATTGTATCTGACGAAGCAATATACTTAACAACTACCATCTGCTTCATTATTTACGCTCAATCTGTATGCTCAACAAAATTTCTACAGTTTGCACGTTTGAAATGTTCACTATAAAACCCTGGCTGAATCTGGCTTCAGATCATCTAACAAGAATCACTTGTTCCATCTTCTTGAAAAAATGTCACACCGTCAGATGAATTGAATACATTTTTTTTAACCCATTTCGATTTCTGTGTTCTTTAAAAATAATAATTGCCTGTCCTGTTTTAACTGGACTCCTAATGATGGCGGAGCTCCCCCCCCCCCCCCCCCCCC
>NW_023339796.1:18316415-18317700 GCF_004916995.1 Morone saxatilis | reverse complement strand
AAACTCAATCCACATTTAAGAGTAGGCTTAAGAGTTCCTCTTTGATAAAGCTTATAGTTAGGGCTGGATCAGGTGGACAGTCGCTGAACCATCTCTTAGTTATGCCTTTTTTTGGGCTAAGGCCCTAGAACCTTATCGGGGGATTCCCATGGTGCACTGAGGCTCCTCTTTCCTCGTTTCTCTCTTTCTGGCACTCATTATGTACCATTAATGCATGTCTACTAACTTCACTTCTTTCTCTGGAGTTCTTGCGGCTTTTCTCGTCTCGCAGGTTCTCATGGATCCTGTGGAGCCTCTCTGCCATGGTCCTGCTTGACTAGCCATTGCTAAAATCACTGAATATCGTAATGTTGTTATTATTATTAGTTTATTATTAAGTATTTTAATTTGGCTACAGTTACTGTTGCTTACTGTTTGTCCGCTGGGCTCGCCCTGTCCATCTACTGTCATCCGCCCATCGTCTTTTTCATGATCGTCTTGGTCAACTACTAATAATGTATTGTTGGCCTCACTGTTGTTGCTGTACATCTTGTCTGTCTCTCTGCTGTTTCTCTTCCTCTCACTTCTCCTGGTCCCGAACCACAACTGGAAGCTGACCAACCAAGATCCTATTATACTTCAACTCCTTCACAAGGAGCAGTGACTCATTCCCAAGCTAGTAGGAGCAAGACACTGTTTTCCAGAGTGCTAAGGCTCATCCCCGATGCTTCACACGTGGCTCCAAACCTTCTCAGAGCAGACTGGAGGTCACAGTCCAGAGGCCGACTGGACCGCATCGTCAGCAAAATGCAGAGTGGCAGTCCTGAGCCCCCCATATGCCACACTCTCCACACCTCTGCTCAGGACATGAAATTCTGAATCGGTCCCAAGGCACAACCCCGGTGATGACATATGCTCACTGAGAAAGCGCTTGACTTCCTGCTCACTCCGGTTTCAAGAAGTCAATGGCTTGTAATAACTACACACTCCCACTGTATCCTCCAAAAGATCTACCACCCTCGTCTGACAGACCTCCATGCAACATTGTGGTGTACATTGGATTTGCATTACTTGAACTGTCTAACAACATTTCTTTTACATCTAATCTTTATGCCTTGCCTAACATGGGAGCCTCATACACCCATTAGTGCATGTAGAATAAAAGAACAAGAAGTAGGTACACAAACCAATGCACGTGCCTGCTTGCATGCCAGAGGGTCATGCATGAGGACCGAGATTAAAACCCTATTTTGGTGGCCATAGTAGATAGTAAAGAAATGGGCTATACTGCATTACTGATTTGAAA
>NW_023339796.1:18310446-18316403 GCF_004916995.1 Morone saxatilis | reverse complement strand
AACTGTTAATAGAAAATCACTTTAATCACCTTTTCTTATTGTGGAGTTATTGTGTGTTTATTTGGTGCTTTTAGAAGAACTTTGATCATCTTAGTGCTTAAACATCAGAAAAGGGGCCCAGGTCCGCCTGGGTCTGCAGGCTGCACAGATCTGCTTTGTTCTTGACAGAAATAAATGGACAGATGGCAGAGCAGAAACCGGCCAGTGACTATCAGCTACAGCAGCGAGGCAAGATGTTTTATTAGCTTTGTTCTCAATTTGGGGTTTTAATTTACTCCGAAACTACAGCCAAAAGAGTCATTTGGGTTTATTAAGAATTTAGATATCATATTAAACAAGAGGAAGTAGCAGTTTGATGAGGACAATATTGCCCATTACTTGGTATAATAGAGATAAGTTTAAAGGAACAAAAGGGTTAATTCTGTATCGGCAGCATTCATCCTTTATCGCAGTATCAGCATCATGGATCAATTGGATATACGAGTGTGTGTGGGTGTGTGTGGGTGTGTGTCCTTGTGTGCACAATATGTGTTTTCCAAAGCACAGTAAGAAAGGAAGACCTCTATAACATGGTTGATGCATTGAAACACGTACAGTCTGATACAGCTGGGGGTCTCCTCCGTTGATCACATTAAACAGATCAGTCAGACATAAACAAAGACATTAACATACTAGATTAAATTTCCTTTGTTGTATTTCCATATAAAGCAAATACTCTGAATTCAGTCTTGCAATTAAAGTTTCACAGCAAACAGAATGTATTCAAATACAAGTTGTGCTGAGATGCTTAAATGCTGTAAAGTATTTTTTCACTTTAATGACTATCATCAATCATGACAAATTCTACTTAGACACAGTGTCAGAGTAATAATATGTAATTCTGGTCAGAATTTCAAGAATCAAGCCCAAAGAGGTCCTCCAAATCTTTTTCTAATAAGGACACTTTTTATGCTTCAACACAAACTTTCCCATCTGCAGCTGTTTCACAATTCCGCTGCTTGGCTTTTACCCAGCGATAAGAGCAGAGATCAGCAGCACAGTGCATCCTAATAATGTTTTCAAAGCAGGCTTAAACTCACACAAACAGCTCTACGGCGCAAATCAAAAAAGAATGTAACATTTACATAGTTATCACCTCCTTGGCCATAACAGCGTTTTAAAATACAGCTATCTGTTTTGGAGCTTATAATTGGGAGGAACTCATATAAATGCTTGCATACACCAACGTCTCTACTGTGCTGTTTTCATCCGTGGTATGTCTGCTGTGTTGTTCCTTCTAATTTTGTTGTTTGATCTCATCCGATTATTTATCAGTATTTGTGTTATGTGTGTTCCAATACTCCTGCGTACTCGCTGCATTTTACTGCATCAGATTGAGGTCACTGATTCCTATTAATGACATATTTTGCACAACAACTGCACAAAGCTGATTTGACTTATTGTTGTTACAATAATGTGTCACCTGTGTGTTAGGTAGATAGGTTTTGTAGGATCAAAACTGTCTTAATCTTATCTCAATCTCCATACTGATGATAGCAAGTGACAGCTTATTGAAATCAAAAGATAGACAAAAAGTTGAACAGAACCGGATTGATAATGTTACAATGTGTTTAATTCCTGAAGTATAAAACCTATTTTTTTGCCAGAAAGAGGGTCTCAGTAACAATTATGTTGGTCTCGATACAGTAACCATACATCACAGTGTGTCTGTCCTGGTTTCAAGCTGGGTGTCCTGAGTCCTAACAAATATCTGTACAACATGTCCCGGTTTCCGTCATTCATTTCCAAATTGTACCGGTTTTCACCCACAGCTACTAGCTACATCTAGAAACAGTAACAGTGAATGAAATTAAATGAAGGAGAAAATAACATTGTGGTCCTGCATGAAAATATTGAAAACAAACAATATTTTATTAAACTAGAAATCCGGCCTAGAAATAGAAGAGATAAGACTCTTCTTTCTTTGCTGATAAGACTAGAAAGGCAATTCATCTTCTGTCACCTTGGCAGCCAAATTAAACTATTAACCAACAGTACTGTCTGATAAATAAGAACTACGATAAATATCAATGCATGATGCACTATCTCAGCATAAGGCATTCATTAGAGGATAGCCTGTCTGTATATGTTTATATATACAGACAGGTGTCTTCTTACATTTTCTTGATGGTAAGTTGTTTCCTATCAAAAGTCACTGCCAATCTAACTGCTGATACAGATCAGTTATCTGGAGGGAAATGATGAGAATCCAAAAACTTTTTGGGCTCAATGAGGTCCTGGTGAACAAACCTCTGTCTGAGAGTACAATAAGTTATCTACTGACATATTATGGAAGGTGTCACCAATGTATTAAACAAGCAGGATTCAGACATACAGAAAACAGGAGTGTCTGGGTACTCTAGGGCTACGTTCACACTGCAGGTCTTAATGCTCAATTCCCATTTTTTGCTGAGATCCGATTTTTTTGCGTGGTTGTTCACATTATAATTTAAATGCGTCTGTCATCAGACTCCAGTGTGAACATTCCTACAGCCCCGAGGTGACCCGCATGCGCAGAAGAAGACATGGCGTATGACGTCACACGCAGCACGCTGTTTACAGCATAGACAAAATGTCTATGGTTTACAGAAGTACATATGGATGTCAACGGTGTCTGCCACGCTTTCGTCAATTATTCTGATATTGTCACACCCCGCCTCCTCTGACGCAGAATTGTGACAAATGTCGATACATAAAAGTTGCTCAAATCCCACCTTGGTTTGTTTCAACACTGCGGCCGCAAATTGAAAAAAATCGACCTATGTCTGATTCAGGACCAGATTTGTGCCACTTTTGCCTGCAGTCTGAACGTGGTCTTAGACAGTGTGATGGCCCGTTTTGACATTTTGCCATGTAGGCAAAATTGTAGAGGATGAGCAGAAGGTCTGTATCACCAGACAAGAGTGTCAGGTTCTTACTATGTCTTTATTTTAACCGATGTCCAGCCATTCCAGTTAGACTGAATAGAAGCTTGTGGACACGAGAGACTGGATATGCTGTTATTGTCTGAGGCCCTCTGCATTCCTGTAGTTGTGCTGTTGAAGAAGTTTCTGTCTTGATCTCTTCTTCCTCAATGATGATGAGAGTAAAGTGATGGCAGCTGTTGGTAGAATGTTCTCAATGCAAATTAGGACGGGCTTTCCAAGGAGTGTCCTGGTAGCTCACCTCATACAGCGTGCGCAGCATGTACGAAGGCCAAGTCTTTATGGCAGTAGCCTGGGTCCGATTCCAGCCTGGGGTCCTTTGCTGCATGTCATTCCCACTCTCTGTCTCCCAATTTCCTGTGTTTCTTCAGCTGTTCTTATCCAATAAAAGGCAATGGCAAAAAGCCCAAATAATCATAAATAAAAAAAAAGATGGGCTTTCCTCGGGGAACAGAAAGCCCAGAGACGGTCTGTGCAGGAATGTGAAGTCTACCTACTTTGCAGTCTCTGAGCTTTTCAGTTTCCTCTGGGGTCTGCATCGGTTTGGCTTGATTGAAATTCTGACGGCACAATCTGAATAACTGCCTGGTCAGAACTGCTTCAGGCAAGATGTACCCTTAATATAGCAAAATACGGGGAAAAAAAGAAGATTGAATATTTTGTCCTCGTGGGTTGGAAAGGTAACCAGTTCCAGCACAAATCAGCGAGAATGAAGGTTGCAGAGTTAGGATGTCTGGTGTCCAGTTTCGCAATGTGTCCCTTTGATAAGCATCCCATTTCATAATTTCTTGCCGGGGGGTGAGATGTAGATGCCAACTGAAATTAAGGAGTAAAATTGTCTGGGAGAAGAAGGCAGTTTGAAAGCTAATGACTAGTGCTTCCCTAAAATAAAATCACAACCTAGTAAATGTATGTTATTCATAACAACCAGACGACCAAGAATTTAGAATCCCTAATACAAAGAAAGGCAGTACAATGTGCCAAAAAATTAAGTTTCACAATGCATCAACCACTGTTTTTTTAAATTACTGGAAGATGACATATAATCAAGGAACTTAGTTTGAAGGCTCCCACTGTGATTTAAAACTCCCAATGAAATTTCACTTTTCACACAGTTTGACATTTTGGGATATATACGCTTTCACGCTTTCTCGCCAAGAAGATTGATTCCTCTCTCATATGTGTACGCTAAGTTACAGCTGCCAGGACACGGACAGCTTAGCTTAGCACAAACACTGGAGAAAAAGAAAAGTAATGAGAGATGATACAGGAAAAGAAGGGATTCTGTTAAAGTTTAACGATAAAAGAGGCAGACGGAACAAGGGATGATGGACAGCACTAACTTTCTCTACACACACACTTTCACACCAAACAAACAAATCAGTTTGTTCACCTGCCTCTACTGGCAGACAGCACTGAATGCTGCCAGCAAACACTGGAATACAAATCATGTTTTAATGTTTTTAACATCAGTGATTCACTTTGATTCATAACTCTGGTGTCTGGGCATTATTCTTTTGTTTTTATTTTATTGACTTGACTGAGCAGTGGAGGAGTCAAAAATCCACAAAAATATACCAGATACATGAGAAGACGGTCAGCACATCACTGCTTCATTGTCTCATTAGTGTATTAAGTCATAAATCTCTTGTTTGTAGCATTTATTAAACATAAGTGCAGTCTGTCATTTTCCGTTTTATTGGTGCTGAGTAATTACAATAATTATAAACAACATCATTACTACCAGCAACTTTAAATGTGTAATATAAAAGATGACTGGTCCCTTGGCCAGACTACAGCCATTTTAGTAATGCTGCTGTTTATGAAGATTGAAACCAAAGTCTCTTTGGTTTCTGTTTATAAGCAGATTCTAGTTTGTTTTTCCATTACAACTAAAAAGCTTGTACCACAGCGGTACAAGGGGTCATGATGTGGTTGACCCTTTGTACCGCTGTGGGTCAGTGTTTTTATGATTGGGCTCCATGTTGTTTGTACAGTATCGTATGTTGAAATCTTGCAGAAATTAAGCATTTTATTAGGAAGGAAAAGCATCCAGACTTTGTTAGGCTTCAAGGACATACACAATGCTTTTTGGTGAAAAACAATGAACGTAAGCATTACTGTTTATTGGAATGAAAATTTCACAGGGTACCTTCAACTCCGAATTCAGGTTAAACTTGCCATTTTGTTTACAACTATAACCTTCTCTGATTTCTAAAGATTTATTTAGTTTACAGAGCAGCTTTAAGAGCAAGCAGTAAGATAGATTTGGAAAGCAACTAGTGGAGAGGTGTATTATTGGCATTACAGAAATTAGGGCACTGGGCCAGGCTGGCTTTTGGGGAATAAACCAGAATGGGATCTACCTGGGTGTCTTCCCATCAGATGAACACAGAGAGAGCAGAAGCCATGCAGTATCTCTGCTGTAAGTGCAGCAACCCAGAGGGAGACGGCCAGAGGCAGAGATGAGAGAGGCTTCTCCTCCCTCCAGAGATTCAGTTTGTCTCCTACTGTCTTCCTCAAACTTTAAAATCTTTGTTAGTTTGTGTGGTCTCTACTTATTGTAGCCCCCTTAACAGGGTTTAAAATCTCTGAGCTCCCTGACAATGTAGCTAGGCCAGATTCGAATCCGGGCCGCTGCGGTAAGGACTCAGCATTGATATGTGGTGTGCACTGTACCCAGTGAGCTACCGGGGAGCCCTGAGCAGTAACTTCTAATATCAGTCTCCTGTCACATGCCCAAAATTGCCTCTGTGTGGCTGTTTTTCTGGCTAGATTCCAAGAGGTCAAGTTTAATGCAGAGGAGACAATCTTTTCTAAGCACACATACAGTATACGTTTCTAACAGTAAACTATTTGGAACTACTCCAAAATGAAAGAGGTTTTTAATACAAAATAATTGTAATATTTGCACTAATAAATTGGTGTTTGTATGGAGCCAGGACAGTGACTTTAAAATTTGGCATCCAAAAAAAAAAATTTGCATTGAAAACA
>NW_023339796.1:18293134-18310346 GCF_004916995.1 Morone saxatilis | reverse complement strand
TTTTGTTTTCAATGCCAATTTTTTCTTTGGATGCCAAATTTTAAAGTCACTGTCCTGGCTCCATATTGTTTAGGAGTTGTGCAGTAGAAAAGTCTGTTTTTTTTTTCTTCAGCTGTTGTACTGTAATAACATAACACTCCTACTCGTTTTTCTTCACCTATAAGCCATCAGTGCTGCACATTTGACACGTGCACCTGCTCTGTACAATATGTCTGGATCTGCACGTGTATCGGCACTTCCACAAATCCAATTACATCCATGAGTGGAGGTCGGCGAAGGGAACATGCACATAATGCCAATATACCAATATAACAGTCAGACATTAGTCATTCATAAGCCCAAAACAGCCCAGCTTTCTAAACATTTCACAAGTTCATGTCTTATTATGTCAAATGATAGGACATGCTCCACAGACTATATATAATTACATCATGTAATGTTTTAAAGCCTTATGGGAGATTAATTTCAGTAAGTCAATGTTATGGGTTATAGGGGAGAGGTTTGGACACCACCTATTGAAACAAGGTAATAAATAGTTAAGAAGATGGAATTTAGAGATCAAGTGGGAATGAATTTATTAGTAAAGGTTAGATAATTCAATATATGACACAGACACACAGGGACATTGAACAAAGAGCTGCCTTTAGCCATAAGCACAATGAATCATAGTGACTGCTGCATATATACATATTTGTATTAAAATTGTGATATTAATTTCATGCCCATTGCCCAGCTCTAACTGAATGGAGAGAAATGATATAGAAATAATATTTATAATAGTGATTATACTGATAAAGGCAGAGGGGAGAGAAAGTGGAAATGAGGAGAGATTAAAGAGATCCATATAGTGTCGCACAGCACCACTTCCCTTTCAGTCCAGTCACCAATCCCTGCCTCTCTTTTATGATTTATTTTCTTCTCTTTCTCCTCTGACTCCTCAAAAAATCTTCCCTGTCTCCCCCTCTCCACCGTCACCCTGTCATCACTCTGTCTTCCACCGCTCCATCGCGCACTGAAGGTTTATGCCTGTGCTATATGTTTCGCACCAAGCTAAAGTTTCAACTCAGAACAACAAAGGAGATGGCGAGGAAAGAAAAAGACAGTCTTGGGGAAAAATATACCTTCCTTAGAAAATAAAAAAAGAAAGGAAAGCAGGAAAAAAAAACAAAGAGAGATACTGAAATTGTTTTCTATAAAGCAAACTGTAGACACGTACACATATATAAATATATATGTCGGAGGATTTCTTTTCCAGACGGCACAAGGTACACTCTTATCTGCTCCTCTGCACTTTCTTGGCAGCTCTCCTGCATTTGCTTTGTCTCTCTTCCCTCTTTATTTACCCTCTCCTGTTTGGTGAAAACCAGGATAATTTCTTCAGGGATTCGCCCACTGCTCTAGTACCCAAAACAACTGGAACAACAGACATTAATAATTTACCCTGGGACTGAGTAACGACTGTACACACACGAACACACCACTAAGATGAATGAAGGGCCTACCGGGTCTCTCATTAGTAAGCAGAGGTTTCTCAAGTCCAACAGTAAAGCAGGATGTGTGCGTCAAGAAAAGAACAATGGTGAATGGTGCAGGAGGGGGAAGAAATCAAAGATAATTTGCGTTTGTTTGACTTAAGGTTCAGCAGTTCCTCTGTCTTTGCCACCTTTTAAAATTTTCACTGAGCAGTTCTCCTCTCTGCCACACTGTCCAATTTGATTCTGTAATAAAGTTTTATGTTTTATTGACCAAAGCCATTTTTCATAATTAGCTTTCCAGCCGTATCATCAATAAACAAATTAGTCCATGGTGTGCTCATTTAGGTGCTAACACGTCGGAAACAATAAACTGTGAACCATAAAGTGCTTGCTGTTGCAGCAGATGATATAAAAAGACAATATCAATGTCAATTGATATGTGTGCTGCGAGGATCGATACAGTCAACACATGCACGGTCTGAGCTTTATTTTTTCACAGGGATCAAGGTCTCACTTTATCAGAACATCAATGATCACAAACACAAACACAGCCCAATTGATTTAGATTGATTTGTCACACACGCACACACCAAGGCCAGGAGGGCTGGTGGAAGGAGAGCTGGACAACTACTTACTTTAGTTACTCAGGGTCCACAGTCCACTGCACAGCAACATATCTGGTTATGTACACATATAGTGTTGCCATTATGATTTTCATTAGTGTTTGATCCATTTATTATTTTTGTAGTAGTATTAGTAGTAATGTTAAAAAGTACCAGTGTAGAGTATCAGTATCAGAGAATCAACAAATGTTTGTCGGTGCCGGTCGATCAGTCCCACACTCAACATTTTGACAAATATCTGATGAATTTCCATAAAATTATGTGCAGACATTCATGATCCCCAGGATGAATCCTAATGACTGTGGTCTAATGTTTGTTTAGAGCCACCAGTGGGTCAGATTTATCACTTCTCCTGTGAAATATTTTAACTACTTATCCATCTACTTGATGGATTGTCACAAAAGTTGGTCCAGATGTTCATGCTTCCCAAACAACGAATCCTACTGACTTTAGTGAGTGACCATCAATGTGTGCAGCACAGGAAATCAGTTTAATGGTCTGTAGTCCATTTTATGGGTCACCCACACACACCTTTGGTTGACGCTGCAGCTTTGGCGATCAAAGTTTAACAATGTTGAACTCCACACGAAGCGATGATGCAAATCATTGCAGCATTGTCATTGCATTAGCTTTTAGCTCAAAGCAATGCTAAGCTTAAGGCAAAGCTCCAGTGGCTATAGACTCCAAGTTTGGTTGTTTGATAAATGAGTCAGATCAATTAACAAATTCATCTTTTATCAAGATGATTGTCGATTAATTCCATGTTGATTAATTGATCTCTTAAAGGTGTGTAAAATTTAGGAGGATCTGTTGGCAGAAATGGAATATAATATTCATCAGTATGTTTTCATTAGTGTATAATCACCTGAAAATAAGAATTGTTGTTTTTGTCACCTTAAAATGAGCCGTTTTTATCTACAAATGCCACGGCTCACACTGGCTATAGCTTGGGCCTTTCGCGTTTTTCACGACTTCCATGTTCACTGTAGTTCCTCCTACACACATCACGGCATTTTCTCGATGCTCATCCTTTAATTCACTAATTGTTTTAGCATTTTAAACATTTGATGAAACAGATTAAACCTGATGAGCATCATGTAAACACACAGATTTATGTTCTAGGGGCTTCCTGTGGTTCTTGTTAATTAATACTAAAAGGACTGGAACATTTCAGGATCCATTAAAGTACTTTGTTAATGATAATTAATGCAGTATTTGTCTCATCTCAATCATTAGCTATATTCATTTAGTCAAAAAACTAAATCCAGCATGATAATCCCCATTATGCAGCAGTCAACACTGATAACAAAGATAACCAACGGAAAAAGATTATTAAACATAAGTAAAAAATAAGTAATTCTTTAATAAAAAATACATTTATAAATTCGGCAGCATGAACTTCTCTTGAACATTTTTATCAACTCAGGAGGAGAGAAACAATGAAAACCAACTGTACAGTAGGCATTTAAAATAAAACACATTCTGGGAAGCAAATACATACAAATGAGGAAGAAATGGCAAGTTGGATTGAAGGAAAAACAGCAAAAACAATATAAATGATCTGGCAAACAAAGGCTAAACAGAACTGAACAGTTTTCTAACATCAGAGTCTCAACATCACAACGAGAGAATGTTGCTTTAGGTTGATCATAACACCACAAGGTTTACTTCAGTCCTTCAATGCAACTACAGCAGCTTGGTATAAAGACAAACAACACATGGACAGACTGTGGAGGCACCGCTCACATCAAGTTGTTCTTATGCACTGGTTAACAATCAGCTTTGCCACAACACATCCGAGGGGGAACATGGCAAAACTGACTCTGGATCAGTGTTCAAGGACAACTTTCATCCTACTCTGGGGAGGGAAACTGAGTCACCAAACATTTCATACTGAAAGCCATTTTCCCTGTGCATTCAGTGACTAGGATACATCATGACAGAGATGAAAGCTTTTTTTTTTTTTACACAACCGGATGGCACTGAAGGATGGACAGACTGGGAGGTTACAGGTTCTACAGCAGCCTTATTGCACACAAGAGGAAGCTTTTACTGGAGGTTGTCATCCAAAATTAGTCCTGTACATCCTTTATAAATATATTCCAAACACGTTTCTGTATATTTACTTTCTTTAAGCTTCTTAATGTGTCTAGGCAGGTAGCGGGCTTGTGGTGGTTCCATATTAGCTTTTTCAGAGGCCATTTGAAGTTTCCACCCAAACAGATTGTGCTCAGACCTGTGACATACTGGGGCTTTTGTGGACATATGGAGGGGGTGGGTCGGTTTGGAGCAAAGCCAGTGTTTACATGTGGACATTTATATTGTAATTTAAATAGATGGGTACCAAGTGGCAAAGAGGCTTCTTTTTTTCTATAGAGAGAAGCGCTGTAGGTATTATGTGTGTTAACCATAAATTGCCTAAAGTATGTTTTTTGGGGCATTTGGTTGACATAAAAGTAAATTTTAACAGTCAAAGTGTGTATACTGCCTTTTATTTCCCTTCCTTTTTAACAGTGTCCTCACATCCAGAATAAAACCCTGGACAGGTCCAAAAACTTTCTGTATTAACTGAGTTTTGAACCGTTCCTTGCTGAGGGCTCTACTGTGACAATACCCAGTCAGGAGATGTATTGTCACATCCCTCAGTGAGTGAGTTCACCCAGAACTGACACGTCCTCCTAGTTTTAAATTATTGCCCCTAAAGCTGCTGACCAAAATATCACAGTTGTGGTTTTAAGTGATGATTATGGGACAGGATGTGTGCCCTGGGGCAAATTTCACAACGCTGCTGTTATTAGCTGCCAACGTAGTCTGGGTCCGTACAGAAAATACCAAGCTGGCAGGAGTTTTCAGCTGATGCATAGGAGTTCTGTGTAGGCAAAGTGCTTAGAGGGAAGGAATAAGGAAAGGCTACTGTAGATCTGGAGTGTAGTAAGTTTCCACTGACTGGGTGGAACCTTTTTGTTCTGGTGAAATGTGTGGAATTAGTTGTAGATTGGTGATTAAGGAGTGACGCATTAAAATAATTTAACAAATGGCCTGCCCTGTAATGGACATAACAGTTTTCTCTTGTCTCTGAGCACTTTTAAAATATATTAAAACATTTTGTTCACAAATACATAAATGTCTCTTTATGAAGGGTACACTGCTCTACCCTTTGTAAGTCTTTAACAGAAGGGAATCTTAGGCAAACTACCTCTCTGATCCTCTGTCTCCATTCATTTTCTAGATTTCGGTCAATACTAGACCGGATCGACATTTGACTCGAACAGTGCAGCATTGATGCTGGCTAACGTCCCTCACCAAACTATAAAATGTATTACACAAATTATTGAAGATAAGAGAAGTCTTTTGCAACAGTATTTTCTTTCTACACCACAAGCTTTCAGCAGCATTATCACATCCCCACCCTTCTTTACAACTGTAAACAGGACAACTGTTTCCTGTACAGTATGGCCTGGACAGCCAATTAAATACTAGCTTTGTATTTCGTTGTGCTTTTACATGGTAGAGGTACAACATCTTGTTTTTAAATTGGTCTTCAAAAGAATTGCTTTTAAGTGAAGCTACAGATGTCAATTCAGGAAGTTGACCTTTAATGAACTATCTGCACACTGTACAGTATTTAGGATAAATTCTGACACGGTTCACTTAATGAGTTTTCATTCCAACTGAACTAGTTCATGGCATATTCTGACACAATACAGTGACCTCGTGGCAAAGTACAGAGCTTTTTTTAGGAAGTGCTACTGTGTATATTGTGCTGTTTAACTCATTTTTCAGATTGCCTTTTAAACTGATTTTTTAATGCTGTTAACAGAATAAGTATCTCTCTGCAGTTGGTCAACACTGTCATAGCAGCGTGAGGATACCAGTAAGTGGATGTGACTGAGTATTGTAGCGCACAGGATCTGTGACACTGTGGGGATCTGTTAGGAAGACAAATGAAATTGACCAAGTACAGTGTCATTTTTGTCTTTGAACAGTTCTAAGAAGACGATAGATGGCGGTCTACTATTTCTTAAGTGTGCAACAATCACATATCTTTCACACCAAAGTCTAAATAGGAGTCTAGCCCCGAGACTAAATTCCTTTGTCCATGTTAAGTATGAATGGAGCCATAATAAAGTTTGGTATTTTGTGCTAGTTCAGAGAAAATTTGCCTGATTCTTCCAAATCACAGTCCTCTGATTGGAAGCGTGTCTGAAGCGTAAAGGGCAAGGAGCAGGTTTGCTTCCTCTGATGATGTTTTACTGAGGATGAAGTTCCCATCACAGCTCAGCAGCTTCAGATTTCTGTCACCGTCTGCAAATAGAAAAAGGCTTTCGATTAGATAAAAAAAAATCATGAGATTGAATTCTAAATCCTCCTAAATTAACTTGAATGATATTTACATTGTCTTGCAAGAGAGACTTCCACTTTTGAAGCTTTTAAAGTGAAATGCACATTAAATTGCTCAAGCTTTAAAAATTTTTTTCATAATATATTGCTCTATAGAAATGATCAACAAAGCAGAAAACCTTCGCTAGCAGCCTAATATGATTCTTAGCCTCATTAACGCAGCACATAAGCATTCTCATTGCAGCATAATGCTGCCCGTCTGCCTGCTCTAAACATCTGCTGTTAACTTTTCCAGATAACTTGCAGTAATTCCTATATGGAGGAGGGCCAATCTGCAGCAGCTAAGCCCAGCCAGGAAGCAGATTCTAATGGTATGTTTCCAAAGAGATGTAACTAAATTGACCTCATGTCAGCATGTGGAGGGAGGTGACTGAATTAAATTTCCGGAAATGAAAAAACACACTACCTCTGTCTTGTTGTGGATCCATAGTTATCTAACATCTGAGTGCTGGCCACCTCCAGGTTCCAGTCACACATCTCCAGCAGCTTTAGACACTCTGACCTGCTCCTCAGACCCAAACAGAACAACTGCTCCACCTGCAGAGGGACAGATAACAAACAAAGATTAGAAGCATCATACAAAGAAGCCAGGGGTTAGGGAAGGAGAAGGGATGAAATGGGACATTACAGCGGGGTCACAGGGTCAGGTACTGTATAAAAGAGAATTGAAGGAATTCATCTTATTCACTCCTTCAGGTGAGAGTGATTGCAGCACCAGTAAGCATATCGTGATACTTAATACAAGCACAGTGTCTTGCTCAAACACCCTTCTGTTGCTCAGATTGAATATGAGACCTTTGGATTGCATTTCTTTTTATCCTTTAAATTTTGCAGCCACTATTATGGAGCAGTCAAGTGTTCCCTCGTGCCCACTGGCATCCAAACACATCTTCAACCCTGCCCTAAGAGGGTGCTGAACGCCGCTGGAGACACATCAGGGTCTCTATATGCCTTTTTTTATTGACAGCCGGCTCATTGCCGCAGCAATGACCTGAATTTCCCATAGGGTTCAACAAAGTTGCTCTTATCATATGATATGAACTTAAAGTAAAGTAAAAATGGCCTTCAGCAACTTTAAATGACTACGTGTTTGCAGATATATCCAGTACAAAAAAGGTTATTACAGAGTAAGACTGGAGAACTGACCTGAGATACAGTGAACTGGATCTCTAAGGACAACTGTGCAGCACAGCAGAGTTTACCACTGAGGACTGTGGTTCTCTTTTAGTAATTGCTGTGCTGCAGCATAATCATGGACTTCGTCTTCATTTTGATGGATGTTTGTTGCTCGTTACTTTGTGTAAAGTTTGCTTTTACCAACTCAGTTTGCCTTTCTTGTGTGTGCCTAATATTATATAATATAATATATATATAATATATTATTTTTTATTTGCTCCTCCTGACTCTGCATGCAACTATTTATTTCATGCCTGGAATTGTTATTCATGAACTATTGTTTATATTGTATTATGGAGTAAAGGCAGTACAAGGTTATCAGATTTGCCAAAAATATAACTGACAACATGAATAAATAATACTATTAATTAAACAATTGAAATGAGGTATAGAGCGTTAGCATGCCAGCCAAAATACTTTAGCTACTGTTACAAGACTTTATACAGTGAGGCTACAGCAGCATGCAGTACAGTATATAGATTATTAACATTACATGCACTGGTTTGTGTAGCTCTACGACAAAAGTTAGCTTTAGCTACATAGCTAACTGAATAAGCTGAGGGTCAGCGTGATTACAAACAGCCAGCTATAGCCTCACTCACTCTCAGCTGGTTCACTGATGTCACACACACAAACACACACCCTGAACCAATCACTGTCCTGTGGACACACCTAATTATTAATTATTTGAACCAACTAATCTGAAGTTTTCTCTTTTTAACAAACTGATTGAAGGTTAAAGAGAAAATATACTATTTATTTTTACACTTCATTTGAATGATTCAACTAACTATAATAATGATGACAGTTGACATACAATACCTCGGAAAACATTTATTATTACGATTACTGGGGAAAATGGCGGGCTGCAGTGCAATAAGCTTTTTCATAGTGTACTAATAAATGCTCTTACCTTTAGATAATGCACAGCTTTCTGGACATTCCAGTTGTGGTTCTGGAGGGCGGCTTGGCACTCCTCTATAGTCACACCATGAACTGCCTCCTGCACCTTAATCACACGAATGGTGTTAGTCTCTGCAGCATCCAACAACACTTACACTTTCTCAGGTGAAGGTAAAAGTAAACAAAAGTACTGCAGTCAGGAGCACCTGCACACACGACTGGGTCCTTTCTTTGAATTCTATGAATTAATTTGTGTCAATTTAATATTATGTACGGACACATCCAAATATGAAAAGCAAATAAGATTCGATAGATAGATACTTGCTAGCAGCGTAATCATTCATTTTATTTATTTAACTGTACTACTGTATTAAACTCTATTTAAACTACTACAGCTATTAAATGTGTAGTGCGTGTCTAAGTCTTGCATTGAACTCTGCAGTTGAGTGTATATAAGATCTCACTTTCTCACTGCCCTTTGTGTAGAGCCACTGATCTCTAGCTTGGCATCACCAGATAGAGCAAATAAAACACAAGCTGGTACCCAGGCTAACAGATTTCAGAATCGATTACAAAATGCCAAGTGCCAGATCGATGTAGAGCCTTTGGTGTTTCACAGTGATTCTGACTTCAGTTCAATTAGGTTCATTCGGTGTCTGAATCAACTGGCCGGCAAAAAGGAACCGATCCTGGTTTTACGTTCAGTTCAAAGCAACATATGTTAATATGGCCTTTCTTAACACCGGCATATTTTAAACAAGTTATGAGAGGTTAGGACATTTTTGTGCTTTTTCATTGTACTGAAAATATATTCAAATGTAACATCCCAGTAATTAGTCTGGTTCATTGGCTTGCGTAAGTTCAGCTCCATTTAGAAAATGTTATGTTCAATCAATCACAATTTAGTTGATACTGATTTGAAGTTTAATAGGGAGGTAATGTGTTCACTTATAACAGATTTAAAGCAGCTACTATATATGCCAGAACTATATATGCAAATTGCTTTCCCTTTCTTTCAGTCTCTTTCAAATGAAATGGAAACACAAATTTGCACACAGACATGCATGCAATTTTACCTACAAGCTATGTCCTGAGTGGACCACCAGTAAAAATTACCTTCTACTGCCCCCTAGTGTTCATTGTACACACAAATGTAACATACCATAATGTTTGTATAGATATTTAAATGAAATTCAAAAGCTACACTAACTGTGAGAAAATGTACCTTTCAACCATATACTGTCAATGGTTTCAACTGAGACTGTAATGCCACGTATAAATTATGCACACATATCACACTCTATTACATAACATCTTAAGTCTTCTTATTACTTCTTAGAACAATCCTACTGGATGACCCTGAACAGTGCACTGCTATTTCAGTTCTCAGCTATGTGATAATCACTTAATCTCATAATAATGGAACCATAGGCTCTCATATAGGAAACTAAGAACAGATGGTTTAAGGACTTTTTTTTTAATCTCATTTACAAAAAAGTAAAGTATCA
Organism: Morone saxatilis; assembly: GCF_004916995.1. Classification (NCBI taxonomy): domain Eukaryota; kingdom Metazoa; phylum Chordata; class Actinopteri; family Moronidae; genus Morone; species Morone saxatilis. The sequence continues at coordinate 18,300,260 of NW_023339796.1, read as the reverse complement.
TTAAGGAGGACATAAGGTCAACTATATATTCAACTATCCAAATAAAAGAGGAAGTTAGGGAGCTAAGCACTTTACTTACTGGAACAATAAATAATACATTTCAGCACATGATATAAATCATAAAATTATACAGTGTATTTCAAATCAAAAGGCAATCCAAATGTCTCTGACCTTACCATTTTCACCCTGTCAGCTGAGTTCCCCCCTCCGTCTGTCCTGGTGCAGGAAGCAGGGACCACCAGTGCTGTCAGCCCGTCTGAACAGACACGAGGGAGGCTAACTGATGTCTTCATCCCTGACCGTGGCCCACCCAGACTGCTGTTATTGTTGGAGGAGAAATTAGCCTTCAGCTCGCCTGGCTGGACAAGCCCCTGTCCCTGGGCGTGTCCCTGGAGGGTCTGGTTGCTTACCACCATGGGTCTGACAGTGGCAGTGTTAGCTTGCCGTACATGCCTTTCCTCCAGACCAGTGGCAGGAAGGTTCTCTGCCTCCCTGAAAAAGCGGTCGTAACGGTCGAGGTATGGGGGCCTCTCAGGCAAAAGATAATAGTGGGTGTTACTGACTTTACGTCCGTCACGGACGATGGGGAGGATACAGGGGCCTTTACTGGTGGCATCCTTCCCCTGCGCCTGGATCACTTTGGGTGCAGCATATTTAGGATCTGAGGCAAAGCTGTGTGTGGTGGGCATGAGTTTACCTGGAGAGGTGGAGAGGTAGGAGCCGTAGGTGTGTGTGGAGGCGCAGGAGGTGAGGGGGGCCTGCATGGTGGTGGGGCTGACAGAGTAGACTCTCTGCTGGGGGGAGCCCACTACCAGACCCATGGGGCTGGGAGTCCTGGAGCCTGGTTGTGACAAAGGATCCCTTGGGGGGATCTGAGGTGGTCGGTCCTGTCCTGGGCCTGAAATGTCCTCTGTGGTGTCAGCTGGCGTTGGTGACAGGGAAAGATCCCTTGACCAGCGAGCAGACGTGTAGTCGCCCCTTTTTATGGGGCGAGGGGGTATGGGGACACGTGGGGGGATCTGGGGTTTGTCCTCATTGGAGGAGAGGACACTCTGCTGGGTCTGTGGAGTCTGTGGACACGAGGCTGAGACCTGGGACGGCGAGCCTGATCGTGCAGCGCTTCCAGTGGGTACATTGAGCCTTCTCATGCACTCTTGCTGGAGTTCTTGGAAGATCTCTGCTGACTGGGAGAAGGAGGTGGACAGGCCCTGGCTCTGTTTGCTTGGCAGGAAGAGGTTGTCCTCCAGGCCTGGTCTGTCTGTACCCCTGGAGACCAGAACCTCACCTTCCACCTTCTGTCCATGGGAGAGAACCTCATCTGAGCAGTGGACATCACTCTGCTCCTCTTCATGCTGCTGCTCCGAGCTGTTGATAGAGCTCACCTGTGTGTAGAAAGAAGATTTACAACTTAAATCCCTTCTGATGTGGATTTGGGTGAGATCAAATATTGGCTCAATCTGAAATGTGCTGTATCACTTCCTACCATACCTCCATATCGTCTTCATCTTGGGCTACATCGTCATAGGCCGGGGGTGGCGGTAATGGCCGGGCATCCCAGTCCACTACTGGCGTAGGGTGAAGTGGGCGGGGCAATGATTTGCACGGACTCTGAGGTGGAGTCCGGTCCAGGATGTTCTCCGCTTCCAATGCTAGCTTAGCCAATGAAGGAACATGAATTTCAACCACAGGGGAGGGGGAGGGTGTGGGCGGGGGGAACTCCTCCCCAAAGTCAATGAGGGACACTTCACTGTTGGGGTTGTAGCCTGAGCCTGAAGTCCGGCCACTCCCCTGTTTGGAAGCAGAGACCCATGCAGCGGGTTTCAGTTTTAAGCCTTTGAGAGAACCCGTTTTCCGAAGTGATAATCTCTTTAGTCCTGCCGAAGTCAGATCCTCATCATCGTTTACTGGATCATAGCAAGGCTCTGGAAACCCAAACACCAAATACATTATTTACTACAGTAAAGAAAAATATATAGAGATATTACACAAAGTCTCTTTAAGGTCACTGCACACCACAATAAACAAAACACACTACACACGCAAAAAGTCTCCAGGTTGGAAGTTATTCCTATAATGCACAGCAGGGACACTGCACACCTGTTAGAGGGACACAGGGGTGGAAAGATGGAGAAACAATGATGTTATGAGAGGAAATTAAAGTAGGTGACAGAATCACTGCAAAGACAGGCAAAGGAAAGACAAACAAGTATGGGATGTACCTTTGAGGAGTGGAGCTAGGAGGGAACAGAGAGGGCAGGAGCAATGGGTGAGGAGCTGCTGAGGGAAACCAGACTTACTCTTGATTAACACTGCTGGTTGAGGAGGGCGAGGAGGAGGCTCCTCTGGAAAAATAAAAAAATAAATCCCGCCACCGCAAAGGAGAAATGGAGAAAAACAAAGGAGACGGCAGAAAAGATAAAAAGGTTAGGGGGAAAAGAAGCAGGAAGCAAATGTCAGATTGCATATGAAAGCTTTGTCAGCCAGTGTTAAAAATGTGCAAAATGAAAAGCAAGCTGGTGGCCATTTCAAAGAAAGATCTGCACTGCCATAACTTTAAGATTTAAACCCACAATCCATTGTTTTTAATGTTGTTTAGGTTTGTTGTTACGTTTATAGTTGCAGAGGTGAAACAGTTCTACATTTGTAATTATGATCAGCTAAAAAGTGTACAAGTGTTATTTTTTCATCTAGCAGAATGTAAGTGTGTCCCTGTAACTGACACATATGATCAAAAATATATTTTGATCATTTTAAAATGAGGCCTGTAGTTTCAGGACCAGAGCACCAACCCTGTTCAAACTTTGACTTTTAGCTCTTGAGCTAAATGAGTCCAGCTGAAGAGTTTGAACCCAGAGCTGATACTGAAAGAGTGCCTATCCTTTGTACTTGTGAATCAAAATGGTCATCATTGAAGTCTTTATTCACAGCTCTTTTACTCACTTCTAGCTCGTCCTGGTAGCTGCGTGGGCCGAGCACCACTGAGGTCTACACCAAGGACATCAGGGGGATCCATGGGATTCCCGAGGTACAAACTAAAGGGAAGAGAGGAGCAAACTTACGGACTATAAATGCCAAAATAATTAATCTAACTAACCTGAGTGTTATAATGTTGTAGGTGGACATATGTATACATTATATATCGTGCTGCCATCTATTGGTAAGAGCTTTACCACCAACTTCCAACATGGGGCATAATTATAGTACACATTTATACATTGATAAAGAGACATTTAAAAACTTCCCTGGGTATATTTTGGAGCTAAATTCACAGAAGACTAAAAGTTAATAAACAGAAGCTGGTCCGTACTCGTCAATCCTGTCAGGGAAGCCCCAGCAGCGATGAGGGTTAGAGTCTCCGTGTCCTGTGTGGATGAAGCTGTTCTTGAGCGGCCTGCTGATGTCATGAGCTGACAAACCAGCGACTGACGTCACCACGTTTCTGGGGAACTGTCCGACCTTAAGCGTCCGCTTGTTTTGACCTCGCCACCAGTAGTTCTCTGCCCTAATGGACAGAAATACTGAGGATGAATCACAGTTGTTCACATGGAGAGCCAAATAATTCTACTAGACATTTAACAATTTAATAATTACAATTTAGTGCATTTAGGTTACTTTAATATAATTAAAATATATTTTTATTGTGGGCATGTGTGTGAGCTACTTAGGTCAAAATATATATATAAGATCACAGGAAAAGACCTGTAGGCTGTTATTATATTGTGAAGAGATTAGTTTTTTTCCCCTTTAAACAGCATTTATCAGTAATGAGTTTGACAGGAGGGGTTATAAGTAAGAGTGAAAGATTTGGAGGAAGTTTGTCCAAAGTCTAAAACACTTTAATTATAACCCACCTCCCCTCTATGATGGTGATGACATCGTTGATCTGGATGTGGAGTTTGTCAGGCTCATCAAAGTCCTGCAGGGCACACATGTCTGTGGGCATGGTCTGAAAAACAAACAAAAATACACCAAAGTCATATTAACACACACATATTATAAGCTGTTGTCCATCCAGCTGATGGCATTTTGCAGTTCTCCACCAGGTGGAGCTAAAAGTCAATTTATGTGATGATGGATTTCTGCAAGAACACTGGCTCTGACCAGTGATTATAATCAAGTGTCTACTGCTTAGTGGGGTTTAGGAATACACAGTTTCCTTAACAGTTAAATTGAAGCTATAAACCCCTGTTCATATTTAACACACTGGACAGACCCCTGTGGCTACCCAAATCAGTGCTCTCCTACCTCAAGCAGGAAATCACTCAGGGCGACAAAAGTAGGTCTGTCGTCTGGTTTTTGGGCCCAACACTGCAGCATGACATTATAGATGTCCTGTGGACAGTCTTCAGGCTTAGGGAGGCGTTCACCTTCTTTATCAATCTTGTGCAGGATCTAGGGTTGTTTGTTTGACAAAGGAGGAAAAAATTTAAAGACAAAAGAGGAGAGAAGACAATTAAAGAATATATAAGTGGGAAGATGTTTTTGTCTACATATTGTATAAATACATTATTATACATATTCTTTCTGTGTGTGTGTTCACCTGACTCCCATTAAGGCCCAGCCAAGGCTCTTGGCCATGTGTGAACATCTCCCAGAGAGTAACTCCAAACATCCATGTGTCTGTAGCATGGGAGAACGTTCTGGTCTTCAGACTCTCTGGAGCGCACCTGCAGCAGGACGGACATCAAACATCAACATGGACTGCACGCTGAATCAATTATCTATAAGTCTGTCCAAAGGTAATGCTGACGTTGGGCAGAGAATAGTTTCAATGTGGCTACTCTAACATTAAAAGCATTTTGGGGGGGTCTTATTGCCTTTACTTGATAGTGAGAAGACAGCGAAAGGGGGCATGAGAGAGGGGATACACGCAGCAAAGGGCCGCAGGTCAGATTCGAACCCTGCAGCAAGGCATTAAAAGCATTTTAAACTAAAATCACACATGGATATGAATGGAAACAGTAGAAAGAAAGATAGATTGTTAGCTAACTGATTGGCTGACTCAGAATTTGGCACAGAAACCAAAAACCCAGCAATCATTATTTTATAAGAATGATCAACATGGCTGGAACACAGCTGTTACCAATCAGATTGCTCTGTGGAAACTTTCAGCAATAAAATAATCAGGTTTCCACCCTGACCACTAAAACCACTCGTATCCATCACTGGATTGCATCCAAGTACGGCTTTGTCTATTGTGCTGCTCTCTATCTTCACCCACCATGCAAAGGGGACCTTTCGATGCTCCTGCATGACATAGTGCTCATGGTTGTTAGGCAGCGCCCTCATCAGGCCAAAGTCACCGATCTTCACTCTGTGAGCAGAGGCCAGCAGGATGTTCCTGAAGAGAGAGGGTCAAATTTTCAACAGCTTTCTTTACATTATTAATGTAAACATACCTGCTTGTTATACAGTTCTGTTTGAACTCAAAAACAGGCACTACTACATTATCAATAATGCAGTGCAAAGGAGTATTTTGGGAGTTTTGCTTAGGTTGCACATTACAGATGCCACCAACACACTCCTAAGTTCACAGCAGCTCACAAAACTCTCCACATACAACAAAGATGAACAACAAAGACAGGGGGAGTGGATCCTCTTCTATGGAGTCCACCATGTGTCATGTTTGTACAGTAGCCCAAAACAGACAAACCAAACAGTGGCTGTAGATAGCGCCTTTCGCTTTAGTTTCCTCTATACACTTTGAAGGCAAACGGTTTTCAATTTGGTTGCAATCTGCCACTTCCCTGCTGGATGCCACTAAATCCTACACACTGGTCCTTGCAGAGATGTATCAAAGAAAGAGGGGAAGTTGTAATAGTAAACCCTGAGCAACATTCAGAATGTAATCCAATCAATATTGTCCACATGCCATACAGCATATAGGTAGTAGTGTCCTATTCTGAAGGACCTACTGCAGGTTTTAAATGAAGGCATCAATTCAACCTGAGATGTATTAAGAATACACATCACTGTAGAAAATCAGCAGGACCTTCATTTCCAAGTTCCAGCATTTAAAACCACAGCATTAAGAAATCATCTTAGTGTTGGGAGTACTGTAACAGCCGTGTGTAGTCATTACCATTTTATCACAGCTTTAACTGGGAAAATGACTCATTTTTACCAGTCATTAGATTTTTCTCTCAGGCATCTACATCGTGTCAACAGTTAAGTGAAAGTGATGAATTTGGGCAAGGCCAAGAACTTAGACCACCCGGTACAGCCAGCCAACCAGTGACTCATCTTGCTATGGGCCAAGTCTCCCTGTAATGGCCTGTAAATTTCTGGGTGGAGGAGAAGGAGAACCAATATAAATAATTCAACATACCAGTAGTAAAAAAAAATAGGTTTCATAGGGAATGTGAAGAATACACCCTCTTTAAAAAATAGCTTTTGACCTTTTTATAGCTGCAAAAGCACATTAAATCCACCTTAAAGAATGCTCTGCCTCCTACCTGGCTGCCAGGTCCCTGTGGATGAACCTCCTCTGCTCCAGATAAGCCATGCCACAGGCCACCTGCACGGCATACTGACACAGAGTGTGGATCAACACCGGGCCCTGTGGACGGACACATCGCAGACGCTCCAGCAGAGAACCCAGAGGAGCCAGCTCAGTCACCTTCACAACATGGAGAGAGAGTGGGTGAAAAGAGGAAAGTGGGAGGAAAAACGAAAAAGGAATGGATGATGTAGATGAGAAAGAGAGGGGTGAGTTGAATATGAAAGGAGGAAAAGAAGCAAGAATAGGAGTAAGGAATATGTAGAAGAAAAAGGAGAACAAATCATAACATGGTCCAAAAAGCATCTGGCAATATGAATGAAAAATACGCCAGAGGAAACAACTAGAGGGTAATAGTGGGAAGAAAACAACAAGGCTAAAATGTCAGCCTTTATTTTAGTCCTCCATCCACTTGCTCCCCTCCCTTCCTGTCTCCCTTCTTTACTCCATCACTTTCTGTGGTCGTGACAAAGGCCTTAAGATGCCTGACCTGATTTAAACAGACCGTAAGGTCATGGAGCGAGCTGAGAGACTGCCTCAGAGGGACATTTGGGTTAAGTATGTGTGGGTCTACCTGGCAGTAAAGGGAAGTAAGGTAACTAGGGTAAGGCTGCTCAATTAATCGAA
>NW_023339796.1:18281286-18293034 GCF_004916995.1 Morone saxatilis | reverse complement strand
AAATAATCGTTTGAATAATCGTGATTTCAATTTTGACCCAAATAATCGTGATTATGATTTTTTCCATAATCGAGCAGCCCTACACTAGGGACTGATACACTTGTGTGTATCTGTGTGTTTCTGTTTGTCTGTCCTCCCTGTGTGTGTGCGTTTCTGTGTGTCCACTACCATCTTCATTGGGTGTGTGAGCACCACACCGTAGAGGCGAATGAGGTTCTGGTGGTCCAGGGAGTGCATGGCGTTGACCTCACAGATAAAGTCCTCCAGAGCGTCGGGCTGGTTGAGCACATCTGTCTTCAAACACTTGACAGCTACGTTCAGCTGCAAACAAGGACAAAGATTTCAAATGTATTAATACCAGTGAGCCTTTCAGTGCTCTTTTTATAGCAGAATCACTTCTAATCACATTCGCACAAACTCATCATAAAGACAATATGGGTACGCAGATTCATGCACCAGCTGTTATTTATTCCTACATCAGCGCATAGCGTTTTATGCAAACTATGACCCAGTTCTCTCTTTAACAAATATCCTCAACATACAGGAGTTTTGTTGTACTATCTCTACTAATCTCCTCACCACCTTTCCTGCAGGCGTCAGCCACTCCCCTCTCTTCACTACACCAAAGGATCCGTCCCCCAGCTTCTCAAACAGCGTCAGATCCTTTTCTGGGATGAGGCAGGTCAGAGCCTGCTGCTGCCCGTCCAGAGGAGCACCACCACCACCACCACCGCCGCCGGGCTCTGTGGCCAGGACCCCCTCGCCCAGGCCCAGTGGAGGCGTGGGAGACAGCTTACGAAAGGAGGAGGCCGGTTGGCCCTGCTGGGGGAAGTCTCCTCCGTCTGGGCGCTTACCACTAAACACCTAGAGAACAGAAAAGGGTAAGAATGAAAGAAGCTGTATTTTCCTAATAATTTCATATTATACCTTTTTTTTAGGTACATTATCTAGCAGTGAGAAGACCAGATTAACTGAACTGCTGCTAAACGATAGTATAATATATTATAAAACCAAGTGTCCAGGGCTGCCCGGTGGGTTAAAGAGTCTCTTATGAAAAGCCACAGTTGTGTCTTATCTTACAACTTTATTGGTCATTGAGCTATCTGCCAGGTCGCTCTGCACTCAGGAGACACTGGGTGGAGACGGAGGGAAGATACCAGACACTCATTTCAATTACGAACTCCGAGTCTTTCCCATTTCTGTCAGCCTCGCAGAAAAATTTATTTTTTTCCATCTCTCTCTGTGCGATGTGAGCAGACTGTGGAAAGCAGAGTCAAATCATGGCTAGCATCCAGCAGTCAAAGAGTGGAATCACCATCATCAAACACTGATCCCTAGGCTCTTATCTGGGGACATAAGAGCCTAGGGCCTGTCTTCCATCAACACACACTTAAAACTACAGTATAACTACAGGCACAAGGTCTTATGTGCACACTAATGCTAATGCAATATGAGTTAAATGCGCAACACATATGGTGGAATGTATTCAACATAAACTAAGGGATCTACTGTCAGTAAGTACTAGTAACTATGCACATGTACCAAAACAAGCAACACACACACACACACTTATCACTTATTATGGAAGAGAGAGAGAAATTTCCTGCCTCTTGGCTTAAGCGCTAACAACTGACAACACAGCAGGGATGACTTAGCTGTTAGGAAGTACTCATTAAGAAGCACTATTAGATTAAGGGACCTGAATGTTTCTGTGTGCATATAAATATGTGTGTGTGTGTTTGTGTGAGTCCTCAAGAGCTTTCCATTCCCCTAAATTTGAACCCGTGTGCTATGCAGGGCCATTAAGGGAAACCTTTGTTTTGTTGAGGATCTAAATAAGACTGTTTACCAAAATAGGAATGCACAGAAACTGGTATTGCTGTCAGACACTGAGGGGAAACGATGTCAAGCTACATATCAAATAACATTAACAAGAAATAATCCCAACACCAATTAACATGCAACAAATCACATTTATGTTTTTCTCTGTGCATGAGCAGTAAGTTCATAAAGTGATTGAAACCAGTGTGAACTCATTATCGACTGATAAAAAAAAAGAGTCAGTATGCAGAAACGGTATGGTCAGTGAAAAAGAGGTGTCAATGAATCCTCAGTGCCAAACATATTTGACTGGCCAGATATAAACAGTAGCAAGCGGTGTGTGGTTTCACATTCACACTGGACCAGACATGACATAATGCTGCAGACCTTTTATAAAAACACCACATCTCTGTGGTCACCGTGTGGTAAGTGGGTTTCAAATAGGAGGCTCAACATTCAAAAGATTCTGACTATGGCAGCACAGCACACAATGCAACAACAACACCACCACCAACAAACACCAACACCACACAAAACCACACAAACAACACCACAAAACATCCAAACAGAACACTCACCACACATGGACAACGCGTAACAATCCGCTCGGCGGCATACAATGTGTTGCTTAACCTACCTGTTACGCGTCCTATCTATCTCAAAGGACCAGCAATACAAAGGGAACGAGTAAGAGGATGCGGCCATGATCCGGAATTACGTGCGGTGTATCTTATAGTCCATGCGGTAATATTATACTTTAGACCACCAAGACAACGCCCAATCCCAAGTGACTCCTATTCCTATCTCTTAATATCATCCGTTTGTTGCTTGCTGTATTTGCTCAGAAGCTATTCATGAAGAATATGCGGAAATTCCAACCCAACACAAACAACAATAACCAAACCACACACTACACCAACTAACAACCATATAATATGAATTCATTGACATAATAAATACCAACCGAGTTCCTACCTAGATTAATCTAGACACATCGTGTATGCATCGCCGAGCCCAAAACGGTTACAACCTGCCACTCTTATCGATATAACCCACCAGACCTGCCAAGTACCTACCATGAATGACATCACTGTTCGTTTAGCCCTTCTCATCTCCATTAAGTTATGCACTGACGTATGTTGAGTAATTAGGTGTGTTCTGAATTTGAAATTTCTCACCCTCCCTACCTGCATCAGTATGGCAGAGTCTCTGATGTTAAGGAGGTTTTCATGATAGAAAAGTGATAAGATGTTTGGGTGATAGCATAAGACAGTCTTTAATTTCGAAGGTTTATCTGTGCTCTTTAAGGTGAACATAGATTGACGTTTCTTACAGTGTCGCATGTGTGATAAGCGCGCGATGTTTTGCTGAAATGCCAGCGATGCTCTGAATCTGTAAGTCACAGACTCTTGTGACTTGACTCGTGTATGTGTGTGTCTGAATGTGGACGTGCTCGTTCTCATGTGAAGGGTCAGGCAGTCTTGTTCTCTGGAGAAATGTTCACTACAGATGCATACACATCTGTGTTTTAACTACAAAAGAGCAAACTTAAATTCATTTCTCTGATCCTGGTTTTAACGTGACCGAGCAGAGATGAACAGAAACAATACAATGTTCCAAACAGACAGAAACTCATCATAGGGCTTTTTGCACAGTTGCACATTCGTTTTAAAGATCCAGTGTGTTACACTGACGAGGCTCTATTGGCACAAATAGAATGTTATATTCATAGGTATGTTTTCATTAGTGTGTAATCACCTGAATATATAATTGTTGTATTTTTATTACCTCAAAAATGAGCCAGTTTTATCTACAGACTTTCATGAGCTACATCCCAAGTTTCTTATTTACAATTTCCTCGCTCCTCTGTGCAGGAATAAGCGCTTTAGGACAGTCTGCAAGATGGTGGAACTGAACAACTACCGGTTCAAGCAAGGATTGAGGAGCAAGGAAATGTCAAATAAGAGACATGGGATGATGTGATTACATTTTGTTGAACCGCCATGTATCTACAGTAGCCCAGAAAGGACAAACCAAACACTGGCTTTAGATAGGGCTGTTTGCATTTTTTGGCACGTTTTGCAGCCAGCATAGTTTAATTTCTTGCCTCGCAAAGGACAGGTGAACTAGTGAACTGCAATCTGCAACTACTCCTAGATGCCACTTAATCCTTGGTGTGATTTTTGCCATTGTGCTCTTATAATTTTCTTAAGCATTGATGGACTGGAAAAACTTGTCTCAGAGACTTTACACTTGACTCTGACTTGGTTCAGGACTTAAAAACAGCTCTGCCATTCACACTCCACTACCACTATGTCCTTTGTTTCTAGAAATAAGAAGAATTTTATGTCAGGATTTAACAGCACAGCAGTGCCCACAACAGCAGACTGGCATCAAATTAACAGAAATGTCTATGGTAAGGCTGCATTTTACAACATGTTTACATTAATATACTTGTCTTTGTGTAAAATTAATTCAGCAAGGTGTTGCAAAATGTGATCATATCATCTGTACAGGGAGAAACAGTGGTCAAAGTGTATTGTTCATGTCAAGTTATTGTGTTCACATGAATATGTCCACACTGTGACAGACAGACAGACAGACAGACAGACAGACAGACGCCACTATGGCGACATAATGTCAAGCATACCATACCATAATAAATGCGTCCTGTGTGTGTGTGTGTGTGTGTGTGTGTGTGTCTCTGTCTGTCACCTTGCTCATCCAGGACTTGCGCTTGCACATGGTTTTCCTCCTTTTCACAGCCTCCCACAGTCGTCTCTGTCCTTTATCAGAATAACAAAAGAAAAAAGAGAAATGCAGTGATGGTCAGCTGTGAACACAAAAGGATGAAGACTGCAGCTGTCTCTTCCCCCATAGGTCTTCCTGGTGTAAGAACACCCATAGGACACTTGCAGACTATACTATATTGAATTTCAAGTAATTTCCCAAAACTGGAAGAAAACATCCAGTTTTCATATGATAGGGGATAAAGAAAAAAACGCAAACAGTGGACGGGAAAGGGGAGTGGACAAACACATACTATATGTGAGAGGATATTGGAGATAAAGTATGAAAAACAAAGAACAGCAAGAAAGAAGGAAAGATGGATAGTGTTGAGAACAGTAGGCTGAGTGGAGGAGAAAGATGTGAGTGAATATATGAGCAGGAGGAGTGGGTGTAATTAGTCTTAAGCGGCTCGGTGGTGAAGCCCTTAGGGCTTCAGTAACTGGATTTTGAACATTACTGCCATCCCCTTCTCACACACACACACACACACACACACTGCAGACAAAAGACTTGGCACTTTAGTGTCACTTCCCATTGTGCCTAATTACCAGTTGTGGCTTTAAAATGGTATTAAGGGTGTTAGTGATGGAGGATTTGCTCCAGCTATGCTGAGGGTGAGCCAAATGACACACTGCTATTACTGCAGACAAAAGTAACACTTCAGGCTATAAATAGATGTAGAATAACCCCTTTTATAGTCATAAGGAAGCAAAAAGAAAATTGGAGGAACACTAAAAGTGAAGTTTAATATAAAATCTCTGTGCAGTCTATAATTAATTCAGTATATGAGGCAGAGACTACCACTGCACATGAGGAAAGATTAAATAACTCTCGATGACTTGATGACACAAGAAAAGAGAGGAGCTTAGGAGACAAATGCTGCCTGGTTATGATTATTGTTGCTTGGCAGCTTCTGAAATTCCCTCTCTGTCTGATCTGCCAAATTGATTTCTACCACTAAACGACCTTCCTTATCTGCCAAACAGACTATTGAAGAAACAAGCACACCACAGTTGAAGATTACTACTATCTGTATGGCCTGTTTGTTTATTTCTAATCTAGAAAGAGATGATAAGTAACAACAAGACCAAGTGTCTGCAGCCACGCTAGCAGCTCTGTAATGTGTACTAGCAGTGCTTTAAGCTAAATGCTAACGTCGACATCTACAGTCTGTGGTCAACATGCTAAATTGCTCAGAATGAAAATGCCAAGGTGTTAATGTGTAGCAGGTATAATGATAAGCATGTTCACCATCTTAGTTTATCGTGTTAGCATGCTGACATTTGCAAGTACAACCTGATGGGAGTGTTACTGGTTTTGTATATTTTATTTTTAAAGGATCACCGTTTGAGTCATTAGAGTTTGTCCTTGGGACCTTGAGTATCTGTAGCAAATTTCCCAACAATCCATCCAATAGTCAAGATATTTTACTCAGAAGCACAAATGTCTTAACCAAGACTACTTTCAGGATCCCAGCAGAACTAAACTAGAATTTGATTTTTGGGTAAACTAGACACAAATGTTCAAGAACACATACTGTGGAAACAAACTAATAAATGTCCATACGACAACAAAACCTGCATACACACACACACACACACACACACACACACACACTTTCTCACCAGGTCGACCCATGCCGATCTTCTCCAGGTCTTCGTTCTTGACATAGTCAAAGTGTGAGAGCCTCGTGACGTTAAGGTCATCTCGGATCCGCAGGAAGTACTGCTGCAACTGCACCTCCATCAGCAGTTCCAGCAGCCATTCTGTGCCTTCCTCGCACTGCATGCTACTGCCCAGTTTCTGTAAATACCAAACACAAAGAATACAGGAAACTAAGTTTAAAACATTCAATATTCATTCAACAGTCTCTGAAAGCTTGGTCTCACAACCTGATAGAAAGTCAATGAGCAACAATCAAACCATTCTTTTCTGTAAAAAAAAAAGAAGAGAAAACTGAGCTCAGATCTATTGTGTGCTTGCCAGTAATTGTTTAAGTCACAGTGAAATACCTGCTTGGAAGTTCAGACATTTACATCAGAGTCCACAGCTAGTCCTAAATATGCCAACACACACACACACACACACACACACACACACACACACACACACACGCTGCACTGAATTCACTTAAACAAGGACATGGAGGGCATGGGGCCAAATATAGCATCAGCTGCTTGTCAGTGGGCCAAGAAAAACTAACTGTACAATCATTTACTTAAATAATAACACTGTGGTGTTACTATAACACTTAGTCATCAGTTTATCTTCTTCAAAATATTCAAATGAGATCCAAATCATCGATCAATTCATAAATACCCCGGAAAGAGAGGGCAGTATTTTGGGCAGATACATGAGGTGAATGATGATACATCTGGTGTCCATAAGTGTTGGTGAATTCAAATGGGAGGCTCCTAAACAATCTGACCAAAATATATGTACTGTATCCCTCCATAAGTCAGACCATCAATCTTTAACGTCAAAACACACCAGCCCAGCTTAAACCACCATCCGTCACTGTCTACCTAATGTAACAAGCTAAAACTAGCACACCCTTTAGCTGAAATGGAGTTTAGAGTAAGGGCAGTAAGGAACCATTATAAGTGCTCATTTACTCCTCTATTACTCCTTCTCACGCTGGTCCACAGTATTATTCCCAGTGTCATCAGCGAAGTGAACTCATATGCCAACCTAATCAACACAAGAAAAATGACAAACATTCCTAATCTGCAGAGACTGACAGAGAGACCTTTAGGGTGGATGCTCTGGGGCCAGGGGGTCACTCCACTGAGTGGTAATTAGACTCTATGAATGAGGAACTTCCTGTGCTGGCTGAGCCAAGGTTACAAGGTCCGAAGGGAAGTGTCAGAGGGGTCACAGCTTCCTCTCTGATTTAAAGTTCTTAATGGGCTTCGTTAGAGGTCACTTCCTATTGCTTTTAACAACTGTGACCTGAGGAGCCTTTCTGTTTCACACAAATACCCACCTAACGTCGGGCCCTTAAACACTGACAATATGTATTTACTGTCCCTTTTCAAAGCAAACATTTAACAAAGTGATTGGTCCTGTATTTTCAATTAATTTCTGATCTGAGGTCAATCTGCTGGGAAGGCTCAATCCCCCAATGGTTATGCCAGATGTCTGTATCCTGATACATATTCATTGCAATGGCACATAAAACTGGGTCAGCTGATATCTCTTTAGCAACGTCCAAACATGCAGCTTTGGCTCAGCGGGAGGCTCCGTCCACTTTGACAGGCCAACTGAAAATAGTCTGAGCTTGTTCCTGTTTACAACTATGAGAGCAGCCTTTGATGTTAGCTTAAAGAGTGAAGAAGGTAATGTAGGATAATAAACCTGTAAGATCCACTTTATAGAGATGCAGGCTATGCTGAATGCCTGCGGTGCCTGTGGCTTTAGGATTAACTACAGCTGCAGTCATTCGAATCCATCTCCATATTTTGCATTTTGCTGCATCATGCCCGACCCTTACCCTGAGAAAGACGATACATCGGTCTGTTTGGCTGGTCCACTACTGCGATAAGCTGTGCCAAATGTGGCATGTTTATTTGATCTGCAGTTCATGCTATTAAGGCTTTAAAGTTTTCCCTGGCCACAGCTAAACAACCTTTTTCTTTGGCATCCATGAAAGAAATATTGTATATAGCACAACATATTCCTGTGTGGAGCATACACCATGTCCACCATCATCCACAACCCAGCCCCAAGTCTGATCTTCCCTGGCAGTCAACATGTGAGTGTTATTTCACTGCACTGTGCCAAAGGCGTAAGGCAGCTTCCTCTTGGGCCTTTTTCCATGACAGTGTCACATCTGAGGCATGAGGGGTCAAAATCAAGGTGCTTTAGCCCTTATATCATATTTCTCTGTCAACCTGCTAACTCATTTACAAAACTCATTACACAGGCATATATATATTACGTTTTACACTTTTCTGGAGACAGGTGCAACACAGAAATAAGTTACGTACGTTTAAGTACATTCACTAATAGAGGAGGTTGACATGGGTTGTGTCATATATTGTCGCAAACTGACATTATCAAATGACATTTTAGGAGAAATGGTGAGCTGTTCTTCCTTTGTCATGTCGTCATATGTAAAACATCTTTCATATCACTCCCAGGTGCTTATCTCGACTTCTTCTCTAATGGAATGAGGAGGAGGATGCACGTTGTGAAGGTGTGAGGTCAGCAGCAGGAACTCTGCGTTCAGCCCATTAGGTGTGACTTGTGACAGGAGTCTGAGGAATCCAACCAGGACCAGAAGTCCAGAATAAAAGCTGTCTTTTCAACTCCTCACATTTAAAAAAAAAAAAAAAAAGTGTGTTTTTTTTTTTAAAAAGAACATGAAATGTTACAAAAACAAGGAACATAGCCCAATCAGTTTTCGGTTACAAACACACTATTTACTGCTAGAAAATGTGGTAAAGTTAAAAAAAGAGAAAGAGACAAGTTTGACACAGAGAGGGGAAAGAGGGATGTAGGAATTCAGATGCAGAGAAACAACACGATGTCCCTGCTGAGAAATGCCTCTGGCCTGAACTCATTCCTCATGGTGGTGGAGAAATGCACGCAAGCACACACACTCTCTCACAGGCACACTCTCTCACACACACACATCTCCTGGCCGAAGCCATGTCCTGTATCAGATCTGTTCTGCTCTAACATCCTGCTGCAATAACAACAACCCTCCCTGAGGTCGCCTTCAGTCCAGCTGGAGAGTCCACACACACACACACACACACACACACACAATACCATACTATACTGACACCTGAGGCATATACCTGTACTTCTTGTAGACGTGGAAGTGATATGCTGTGGTTTGGACAGGTTTGGAAAAATTGCACTTAGTCTCACTTTCTCTATCCTTCATTTTACTCTTCTCTCCCTCCGGACAATCCTCCTCTGTTTTTTAACATCATTATCTTGACTATGTGAAGCACTGAAGGCTGAGGTAAAACAGATTTTAATGCATTAAAAAATGTACAAAATACATCCAAACATCGGGTGTGGCAGGTCTTCAGTGGTGGAAGCAGCGTTAACGTCTTGTTACTTTAGGATGGTGATAAAATGCTTCCCTCTTCTGGAGAAAATCAGCTATTACAGCTCTAACTGGCTACATAAACAGTACAGTTTAAGTCTAAATAGGTGAAAAACACATATATTTAAAAATGTTTAACTGTAACAATTGTGAATATTCAAGCACAGTTGCGCAATATTAATTCATTCTCATTGTAATACTTGTAAAATCACAGGCCAGTCAATCAAAGAGACACAATCAGCACTCCGCTGCATATCACACACTCAGGATTTAATTTATACCAAGTCCCCCGTGCTTGATTTAACTCCTTCTATGAGATATTCATAGAGGATATAGCTGCCGTAAATTAGCTACAGATGGGGGCTGTGACATTAAGCTAGAAAGAATGGATAGGAAGCTGCTCAGTACAGCTGTGATTTTAAATGTCATTGTATGATCTAAATTTCTTTTTATATTATGATCCAGATGTATGGAGTTTGAATAATAGTTTTTTGAGAGCTATGGTGTCTATAATAGGATGGAAAACGACGCACAATGGTAAAAATGGTCATGTTTGGATGATCTGTGGATTGTAGTTGTAGTGTGTGTATGTGACCCAATGCAGGTCACTGATGTCCTATTGACTTTGGACAATATGGGATTCATTTTGTGTTTATATACATATGTTCCTGCTCTTTTGTTAACAAAATAAAAGCATTGTACCTGCCACATGATGTAATTTTAATGGTTATTCTCAGAACAGTTTTACTTAAATGTATATATCATAATGGCCCACTGTCATCTTACTCTGTGCTCTGCTCTGTTGTACTTAAGTGTCCCATCTGTGTAGGTGGATATGGTGGATTGGCCAGAAGTGATTGGAGGACATTTTGCTGCTGACTGGGTCCTGCCATCACCTCAGTTTATATATGGCCTAGTCTGGGTTGGCAGCTGACAGCAGTGTTAATTCATGGGTCTCGAATTGTACAAGATTACTCACTGGTAGTTGAGACTTTGACCACAAATTGTTGAATATTGTAAAGAAGACTGTAGTTGCAAACGGTATCTTCCTTCTTTCCTATTCTTCTATTTCCTGCGCAAGCAGCAGTAATGGACTGTGTTTCTCGTTTGGACACCTTTGTCTTGCTTGTTTTCAAAGGAAATTTAAGAACTATCTTATTTCTTTCACCTCAAAATGACTTGTTTCAGCGTGGCTGCATTCAGATGATAAACATTCCTGCAAGATGCTATTTAGGAAGCCCTTTGGCATGTGTGTGTTGCCGCCTATTTCTCTTTTTCTCACATGCACACACTCTCACCAACATAGACATTTGTAAGTGAAGTGGGTCAGAGGGCGGAGGAGATGAATGGAGGTCTGAATAGAAGGATGGAGAGATGAATAGATGCCTGAATTAATGAATGAATGGGTGGATGGATAGATGCAAGAGAGAAGAAGATGTAAAGAGGTCAGAGAGGCACAGACTGGCTGAACTCCAACACAGGCTGAATGTAACATCTCTTCTGTTCCTCTAAGTAAAACTTCACCCTAAAACACACGTAAGTCAAAAGATAATGACAGTCTGAGGTTTTCTCAATATTTTACTTTTGTGCACCTGGGTTCTGGCTAAGTATGATTAACTTGCTCTTCGAGGCCCTAATTTTATCCAATTTCCTAAAGTACCTTAAATCTTTGACTAAAGCAAAGCCCCTGAGGGATTTTTAGGAAGACAGTCACTGTTCTCAGTGTGGCAAATATGGTAACCATAACTCATTGATACTAAATAAATTCTGACACCTGTTGAAACGTATTATACTGTATGCTTTTATATGTGGGTGTAATCATCTGCATTTCTTAAATGTAAAATGATATACATTACTGTATACTGCAAAATATATTACTGGAATTAGTGTGTTTATATACATTGGAATATGTTTAATCCTTTAATTGGTCCTTTTGAATCAAATCATAAAGGGGGTCTTGTTCCACTGTTAAAATATTAGAAGAGGCAAAGAAATGGCAGAGCCCTTGTTTTCGAGGTTTACTGGCCTTTACTGTAGCACTGATGGTGACAAAGCAAAATGTGTGTGTGTGTGTG
>NW_023339796.1:18280753-18281069 GCF_004916995.1 Morone saxatilis | reverse complement strand
GTGTGTGTGTGTGTGTTGAGACAGGGCCGTGTGCAGTGAGATGTCAGATGAGCACAGTCATCCCATATTCTGTGTGTATTGCAAGGTGCGTGTTGGTATGTGTGTTAGTTGGTATGTGTGTAGGAATGTGTGTGTTGGAGTGCATTGGAGTGCGCGCCTGTGAATGGGTGTGTGTTTCTACGTCTGTGTGCGTGTGTGTGCCCATTTGTCTTGTTACCAGTTTAAGCTGCCAATGTAATCACCATGAGAAAGACTCTGCAAACGAACTCTCTAACCTTCACAACCCTGTCACCCCCCCCCCACCACCACCACCACC
>NW_023339796.1:18261351-18280728 GCF_004916995.1 Morone saxatilis | reverse complement strand
ATATTCTAACTGAGGAAAAGTTAGTACACCCTACCTCGCCTAATACTATTCTTTCTCTGACCTGTATTTCTGCCTGCGCCAAACATCATCTGTTCTGGTGTCCAATATTCAATTTTAACTCATCTTCCAAAGACAGATTATTCAGAAGTCCTGTTCTATTGCTACGTTCTAATCATGGCAAACTTCATCGGCTATAATAAAAATAGAGACAACAAAAAAACTTATTACATAAAAAAAACTATGAAGTTCTTTTCTGTGGAGAAAAATCAAAAGTCACCCAGCTGCTGTAGGTCCATGATGACATTTTAGGTTTTGGAGACTCTTTTAAGCATCTGTGCGGTGTGCTCGAGTGAACTTGCTTGGACGCAGATGGGCATGTTGGCAGTTGTTTTGATGTCTTACACTTGTACATATATTCCGGACGTGAATGGCTGCTTTCAATCTTTTGAGTTTTTTTAATCCCTACAAGACTCATAAGCTGCACATCTTCTTCCTGAGCACTCAGACAGGTCTTGCTCCATCTCACATTGGTCGTTCCACTCTCACGTCAGTAAGGACACACAAACTGAATTGTCTGAGTTCTAAATATGGGAAACCCTTCAAAATCTGGTACAATGTCTACATCGATGTACTGTTTCCCGACTGTCTGCTTCGATGGTGTTCGATTGCGTGCTCTTCGTTGGTGTTCGATGTTGTTTGTGGTGTTCGATGTTGTTCTTGGTGTCTCATGTGTTCTTGGCGTTCGATGTCGATATTGTTCGATGTTTCGATGGTGTTCGTGTTGTTTCGTGGTGTTCGATGTTTGTTTGTTGTTTCTGTTTTGTGGTCGATGTGTTTGTTGGTTTTGTATGTTCGTTGTTTGAGTTGTTCGCGTTTTTGGTGTTCAATTGTTGTTCGTTGGTGTTATGTTCGATATTGTTCAATGTTTCAAGTGTTGATGTGTTGTTGTGGTTCGATGTTGTTCGTATGGTGTCGATGTTGTTCTTGTGTCGATGTTGTTGTTGTTTCGATTTGTTTGCTTGGTGTTGATGTTTGTTGGTGTTCGACGTTTTTTGGTTGTTCGATGTTTTTGTGTGTTGGTGTGATGTTGTCTTGGTGTTCCGATGTTGTTCGTTGTGTTCATGTTGTTGTGGTGTTCGATGTTTGTGGTGTTTTGTGTCGATGTTGTGTTGGTGCTTCGATGTTGTTCGTTGGTGTCGATGTTTCGTTGTGTTCATGTTGGTTTTGTGTGTTGTTGTTCGATGTTGTCGTTGTGTTCGATGTCTGGTTTGTGTTTGTTGTTCGATGTTTCGATGTTGTCGTTGGTGTTCTTTGTGTATCATTGTTTGTGTGTCGATTTGCTGTTGGTTGTTAATTTCTTGTTAGGTCGTTTAACATTCAATACTCGTGATTTCTCTGACTCATTGAACATCTATTTATTTAGGGCCGGGCTACACGCCTGATTATGAATCCTATGTCTGATGTAGGACAGAGGTTATCAATATGTTTCTCAGGAGCCCTTCTATCCCAGTAATACTGACTTATGTGCCCTGTATATCTTTCATATTGATCAATAAAGAAGACAGCCTGATAAATAACGAACGGAATCCAGGTAATACTGAGGAAGTTTTATGTTGATGTCTTTTGTTTAATGAGTAAAACAATGTTATTTTTTGCTGTTTACCTGCAATTAGATCACTTTCTTTTCCAGAGATAAATAAAAACAAGATTAGACATCGATATGTGAACATTTCTTAATGAATAACTGAATATTTAATGGGGTGTCCTAATTTTTTCACATGACTGTATCATTTTAAGCCTAAAAAGCATCTGTTTAAACGGCAGCAGAAGCTTTGCGGACTGAATCCATTTATCTACTGTATAAACAATGACACACCTACAACGCTCCATCATCTCACAGCAGTACAAACAGAGCTGCCTGTTGATTGCTGAGGATACATCACAAAGGCAGCTGATGTCTGTCAGTGACTCGTGCTCAAAGTTACAGCTGAAAATAAAATAAAAATTATCTTAACAGGACCTGCCCAGACCACCTGACTGCAGCCAACTCCCCCACTCCTACTCTGTCCTTTACCACTGCAGCATAAAAGTCTCTAGCCTCACCCTTCTTCTTCCTTTCCTTCATTAATCCCCTCTCTGTCTCCCATCCCTCCCCCCGTCCCTCCCTCGGGTCTGGCAAACCCCTTGCATTTTCTTCTTTATTTGGTGCTGCCTTTTATTTCCTGCCTCTAATCCTCCAAAAATGTTATCTCTCTCCCCCTCTGCTGACTGTAAACAAACCCTTACCAGCTGCTTTTCAGACCCTCAGTAGCATCGAGCCCCTTCTCATTTAGTCTCCTTCCAAACCCTATTAAGCTTTTGGTTTTCTAATTTCACAGGTTTTTGTTTTCTCTGTGCGATGCTTTTCTTTGCTTTGTTAATCAATCCATTCAGCATTTGACTTGGCTTTTCACTCTGGATGTTTTTCTCCCTCACTCTCTCTCATTCACTGCCACTCTCCTCTGCTTTTAATTTACTTGAGGAAGGAAGCAGACGGAGAAGGAAGGAGAAATCAGCAACAAAATAGGGATGTTGTCATAAAATGTCTGACTTTAATTGAAGACAGGACAGCAGACAGCAGTTTGTTTGTGTGTTTGTTTGTGACTCCATTCATAACAAGACTCGCAGTGTGTTTTTAGTTATCTGATTTACTATGAAGTAAGTTATTCAAAAAAGAGCTGCAGTAAGATTTTAAGGTAGCATTTCTCAGAACATTGGTTGGCTAAAGGGAAGTTATCACTATATTTATGGTACATATGTATGATTTTAGTGGATATACATTTTTGAACTCATTAATGAAGGAATGTGATAGATGTACTCGCTAAAGGTACACATGTACTTGATTATTATATAAAGATGGATTCTTTTGAGAGATGAAAGCCTGTACTGTGTTAGTTAGTGTTTATCCATGGTTTAGTTCCAGTCAACGTGTGTGAAATTTGGAATCGCCAAATTCATTCATAAATTATGGATACAATTTTGAGGTCACAATGATCCACATAATGTCACAATCAAATTGACCTTTGACCTTTTGTATAAAAAAAATTTATCAATTCATCAGTGCATCATTGATGCATCAATTCTTGAGTTATGACCACCCTGTAAACATAATGCTTCTGGCCATAGCTCTCACCGGCATAGAGGCTCAAAGTGTCAGGTGACAAAATACAGTAATTACTGTACATGGACTAACACATGTGCATGTGAATAATTCCCAATGAAAAGTAACAAATAAGGAAATACAACATGTCACCAAATTAAATGGATTCCAGGAAGCCCTTGTGGCAAAAGACCTACATCTGTTTTAACTGCATGGGGGAAAGCAGAGCAGAGAGGATCTGTAGTGTGATTCTAATGACATTCAGTCCGTCCTCCTGCTCTTATATGAGTAGGTGTGACCTGAACAGCTTTTAAAAAAGATGGACTGACATGTCGTGCTTGGTCATGATGAACACACATTGGGTAGGTAGATTTTTTGGTTGTTTCACTGTATTTTATTTAACAATCACATCAAGTTTCTAAATGAACCTTTTAAGTTATCCACGCCAATAGAAAGGGTGGTGAGGTTAAATCACAAACACTACCATCACACCTACTGCTACAACGCTAGCACTCCCTCACATACAGTATGCTGCAATGACAGCAGGCCTCCTAAAGGTCCACAGCCCCCACACTACCTTTTACTCTTCTTGAGCTTTCACAAATGTTTTGTGAGAAACAGCTGAGGGCGCTGGCTGCCCCTCTGTCCATTATTTGGTCGCTAGTGTTAGCGGGGGATTCCTCCTGGACTCGTTCAGCCATCGCTTGACTCATTCTCACAGTCACTCAGCTGCAGAGGTGATGTCATGAATCTGGCTCTAAATCATCTAACACACAGGATGTGACAGGACAGGAGGGAGGAAAGAAAGCAAAGACCTTTCTCTGCCCTCCCTCTCTTCCCCCTTTGCAACCACACACTCACGCCAGGCCTGAAAACACAACTCCCTAAAATGACTTATGCCATTAGTTGCATAAAAGAAAAACCCTGAATTCCACATGATCGCTCCTCCTTTTTAACTACTAGTTGGCTAATGTGATTTGGTAAGGAATGGGTCACAGTAAAGTCAACTTCATTGTTTTGACAAGTGGGAAAATAATGTTTGCTTAAGTATAGGAACAGTTATATAACTCACATAACTATGAAACTGATTTAAAATAGCCCACATTCCTTCAAATCAACAGCTGGACAAAGAGCTTGCCACTGCACAGTTTAAAATCTGACCACAAGTGAAAAAAAGCCTGAAATAACTGATTCTCAGCTACACAGGTCACCTGCCTAGCTGGTGTTTGTGTGTGTGTGTGTGCTGATTTAGGGCTCACCTGCAGCTGACAGTAAAGAATCTCAACAAGGCAACACTTTTAAATCACTACAGACAAATCATGGGCAGAAAGAAAGGAGGCAACCTGCTGGTGACAGTGGAAGATATGTTCAGAAGCTGAATGTGAGACAGTTCATAGTTTACTGAGCAGTGTATGTAGAGCGTCAGATACCCAATTTATACTGGTCGTTTTAAATCGGTGGAAGTAATGTATCACAGTGCCAGCAGCTGCCTGACTAAGCAGATTAGACAAATACGATTAATGGTCAGTGAGTTGACCTGCAGCGCCACTGTGCCGCCACTAGGCAGCACCAGTCTCATGATGGAGCATTCAGCTGGGTGGATGAGTGATCTTTAGCATCACTTGACCTTCTGCATCAGGTCAACGTGCTGGAATAACAGCAAAGTCTGACATCCATAATACAGATTATGAGTCGTTGCTCTTGTTTTGCTGTCACTTGATAGAGAAGCCAGCACAGTTCAAATAGCCAGAAACCTAACTGTATTCATTTTCCATTGTTGGAGGTAACTCATTCTGTGCACAAATGAATGGCAGGAATCAAGACAACCAGAAATCTGGATATTGTTATGATTATGTATACATGGAAAAACAGGTTTATCGAGTTCCATGTAAACAACGTATCCCGAAAACAATCTTAACTAGAATAAGACTGAAAACCGGGATACTAATGTGCATGTAAATGTAGAAAGAGTCACTTTGCCCTATTAATTGTTAAATATGTTCATATTCTCATGGACATTGAACTGTGTCTCTTGTCCCTAACAATTACAATGAAGCAGCTACTGCAGGCCGGTCCAGCTGCTGCTATTTGGCCTTCATCTCTTTCTTGCGTGCGCACACAAACACACACAGCAGTACAACTTAATGCCTGTTCAACTGGAATATGAAAAGGATGCTAGTGCTGTAAAGCCTAAGTGAAACGTCTGGCCGTGTAGATTGTATTATCATGAATTGACATCAAATTAGTGGCTTGCTGGCTAATAAGATTATGAATAACGGAGCACTGTGTGAGGTCTGCATTATGTATGAGTACTGAAACACACACATACAGACACACACACATTAAGCCTGATTCTGTAATATGAAGCTCACTGTACACAGACACAGGCACGCAGAGGCATGCGCTCGCATCGGCTGGATTCACACTGACGTACAGTGTTGGGAATTAAGATAGCTTAGTGGATACGGGCGGACACGCTGCCAGTGCATTTCTAAAATAAGTTGCAACCTTTTGGTGGCAAAACATCAATCTGCGGTTTGGTGTCGG
The DNA here is from genome assembly GCF_004916995.1 of Morone saxatilis. Taxonomy (NCBI): domain Eukaryota; kingdom Metazoa; phylum Chordata; class Actinopteri; family Moronidae; genus Morone; species Morone saxatilis. The sequence continues at coordinate 18,275,042 of NW_023339796.1, read as the reverse complement.
GTGCCAAAAACCAGCAGAGCAGAGTGAAGGAGTAGTAGAACAAACATCATTAATCCCTCTTACAACTGTGCAAGCAAAATATGTACACACACACATGTACACACCGACGGTGGCTCTGACGGAGGCCTGCATGCACAGACAGACAGAGCTGCGTCATTCTTGATCTCACAGATAGCAACCCCTCTGCCAAAGTCTGGCTTTTACGTTCTCCTTAAATCCCTTCACCGTCCGCCGCACCTCATCATTCGCAGAGTAAGGAGAGGAGAGGCGTTGTGTGGCGGTGGGCGTCGACGCTAACAAGAACCGACTGTGGGAATGAAAAAAGTTTGGGATACAAACAGACTGCTCCCAGGCAAAAACAGAACATATGTGTCCCCTTTTAGGTAGCTTGGCCTAATATGTATAATGCCAGACCACCAAAACAACCCCCCACTAATACTTCCTAACGTCGCCTCCATCCTGATCCATCTCTTCTTTGATCCCCTAAAGCTGGTTAAGAGGGGAAAGGAGGGTGTTGGTGAAAAATGTCGGTCAAGTGCCATGATTGACCTACAGACAGTCAGCAGTGTGTGAACCACAAATCGAGCACAGTGTGTGATACAGTGAGATCCACTGAGAATATGTATTGGTCTCATTTAAAGGCAATACAGCAGAAGCTCAACAATGTAGTGCTGGTTGAAGCTCACTAATCCCCTCATGCTCCAAAGAGAAATAGATCTGTATTAAGGATAAAATGGTAAAACAATGTGTACATGTAAACTGTAACACTCTCTCCATTCTCCTTTACCATAACTGCTCTCTTTCTCCTCTTAGTGCCTCGGTTCATCTGTTATTACACATCTTTCTCTTTGTCTCGGTTTCTGATGGAGATGGCCGTATGCAGTGTGTTAAAACTAGAAAAACCGCTGTATTCAGCACAAAGCTGCAGCTGTAGAAAGAGAGCGATCTGATTCAGCCCCCAACAACCAGGACAGCTGCAGCGTCCACCGGCTTAACTCTGCTGAACTAGCACACAGACCCTGAATGCCGCACACAGTCCACATTCATGATATTTAAACTGTTGCACAGATCTACACATTCATCCAGCCGTCCGTTTTTTTTATATCCGCTTATCCTGCGCAGGGTGACGGAGGGCTAGTCCATGAGAGCAGAGCTGGGTGTTGTTTCAAATCTTCTGATGCCAGTACGAAGTTTTGGTACCGGTACAACCGGTTTTTATCCTTACGTACACTGAGGGAATATAAAGCTCCCCCCCTTTGTTCTATTAACAGAAAAAGTCAAACTTCTCAAATCTGGGATGTCCTTTAAACATAAGCTGCCCTACAAGAACTTTGCCTGAATAAAACAAAAAATACACCCTAAAACTGGGGAGATTCTGAAGTACATTACAAACAGTCCAATCACAGAATATGAGTTGAGGCAAGAATTCAATGTCAGCTTTGGGTGCTTGACAGTTTCCCAGTGTTACGGAAACATTTTGAGCTCAACAGTCGGCCGACATCATCGACCGTATATTGGCCTACAGCAGACGTATTGGTATGGGTGTTATCAGTGTTATGTTACATGTTTTTATTTAACATGTTTAAGAATATTTAACTTAAATATTTTTTAATGAAATTACTTCTTTAAGAAAGCTCCCTTTCTGAGTACCTTAACATCGTCATATCGAAAATCGGTGCACAAGCCAAAAAAAAAAAAAGGTACCAGTGCAAAAATTCATGATATCCACCATATCGGCAATTGACTGATCATTTCCCATCTCTAAAATCTGCGCCGTATCAGTTTCAAAAATAAGTTGGGCTCTAGTCAGCACCAAAATGTAGTGAGGTACAATACCTAGCCAAAATCTATAGGAATCATAGATCATTATCGGACATGTAACAAAACACAAGTTATTATTGTTGTACTTTTTTTTAAATGGGTACATAAAGTGAATGAACGCACTCACACACAACCTGTAATTCCATCTTCACTTCAACATATTTAGGAATCAGGAAACAAAAGAAACATTTTCCATTATAACCTGGACCAGGTTGAGGCCAATGCTCATACTGATATAGTATCAGTATATATAACAATTGTTTTAACTTAACCAAATTCTTGACATGGATCCCTTAGATTTGTACTGAGCAGAACATTTTACAGTTGAAAGATACGCTCACTCTTCACTGGACAAACTATGTACCGGTGGCACTGTTTCTAAATTTTTCTAAAATATTAAGTTTGTCAGTTCTTTCTTTTTACTCATCAGCAGAGATACACCGGTACGATATATCTGCAATAACCTAATACTGGCAAAAACATCTGGCCACATCACTCTATAGAAAAAATACTGTTCCAATCCAGACAGGAAACTTTTTGTATGTCATCCTTCTCTCTCATACATTTTCCATCTGCCTCCCTTCATATGCTACCCAATAAAGATTTAAAAAGGGAAGAATACTGACAGCATAGTGGCATTGGTACTGCCGGCCTCATCCAAGCCAAAAGAACAGTCAACCTTGTCAGTACATCACATGGTTTGAGAGAAGACGTGGGGGTTTACGGAAGAGGTGGGAGGGTATAAAATGTCATACTTTGCCTGTCACCGGGCTCATTCAGCAGCACTTCATCAATGACCTCATGGTCAATAACTCAGCACACACAGGGGCTGGCCTTGTGTGTGCCTGAGTGTGTGGTGAGGAGGGTGATGGTGAGATACGAGTGTAAAAGAGCTGCTTCTGTGCGACAGATGAATGAGCGCTTACAGAGATCCAAGATACGGAAATAAATGTACACATTAGGCCTTTTTCACAGCAGACGCTTTGACTTGTAGCACAGGTATTACTAACAATAACAATGGCTCTGATCTGTTATGTGTATAAGTCATGACAGTGAGTCAGCATACACAATACCAGAACCCTGAAACCGAAGCAGCTAAATGCAATTCAGCCATCATTTATTTTATTATTTACATTTGTGCTTTTCTTACTGTGAAATGTCAAAATGTCCTCTGTGAGAAAGACGTATTTTGACCGATTATTGACTAAACAAATTACAGAAAATAAATTTCTCTCCATTTCCCTGCCTGCCACATGTGCTTATCCATTACACCACTATTAACACGCAACCTAAAAAAAAAACCACAACACTAAAATGCCATGGAAATGCCTGACCCTGCCTGAATGTTAACCTAAATGTTCTTCTGTATTTTGGGTACTGACACAAACAAGCACACCAAAACACTCATCTGCACACACGATAAAGGTGCAACACTGTTGCTTACGTTACTCCCACAAAGAGATCTATATATGCACATTTTCTACAACAAAAGATACATATTAGTATGATATGTATAATATAAAACAACAATTTACTGATTGGCCTGACCTGACTGCTTCTATTGCAATCTAAAATTCCCTTTCTCTTCAGAGAGAAATTCCAAAGCCTTACATCATCTCACACCCTTTAATTTTCCTTCAACAGGAACCATAATACCTGCTGACAGTGCTGCCCACTGTGTGCGTGTCATCCATGTTTGTCTGTAGCTGTGTGGCATGATCACTACTATAATGAAGGAAACTGTGGAGGTCTACCTCTTCGTCATCGCTGGGCAGGCGTTGGTAGTCAGACTCTGACGTGTCCTGCAGCCTCTGGTATTCTGCCGTCTCCCCCATGGTGGCTCCCGACCCGTACCTGCCCAGGGCTACGTGTCCTCAAAGTCCTCAAATAGCCACAGCTCCAGTCAGCGGGCAAACCCACTCACTCAGTCAGTCAGTCGGTCAGTCAGCCCTGCTTCGAGGTCTGTGCTGTCATTAGGAAGACAAGGACAGTATTCTGCATGTCACTCACAGTGCAGTGCTGCATTATTTCATATAGCTGAGCACAATATTTGTAATCATTTAACAAACTATGCTGTTGCTGTAGACCTCCAATACTCCCACCTGCACTGTCTTCATTTAGGTAGAATCAGCTTTCCTTGAAAATGGCCGGACAATGAGTTCCTCATGTTGACACAGTGATAACAGGGCTGCGTTCACCGTCTGACCAGTCTGTAAAAACACAGGTGTTTATCTTTATGGAGATTTCACTAATGCATTCCTCTGGCAAACTGCAGACAATAATTCTTGATGCAGAGTGAACATAGTCCTTTTTTTGCACTGCTGTGTGCCGGCAGTGATTCTTCCTCTTCTGTAGAGAAACAGAAGACAATCTGCTCTGTTAAGCAGATGTACAGCGTGTCCTTGTCAATCTTGAGGAGGATCTTGAATCTTCATGAATCATCCGAGGTGTGAAACTGATGGATTATTGATTTTTATTGTCCTCGTAGATAAGGAAATCCTGTGTGTAGAAGCTGCTGCTGCTGTCAGGGTGGAGTGTTGGGATGATGCAGCCAAGGTGTGGCACTGGAGGTGACAAATCCGGCAGGCTCTATTTCTGTCGTCCCATCTCACGCCAGGGTAATCACCTCTACCCTCAATCTCTCTCTCGCTCCACCTCACCCTCCACCTCTCTCATCTCTGCTGTCACTGTCTCTCTCTCTCTTGTTCGCCCTGCCTTAGTGCTGACGCATGCTCTTCATATCCAGCAATGCTTCTCTCTCTCTCTCTCTGTCTCTCTCTCTCTGTTTCTATTCCTGTGCCCCAGTTCATCACCCTGGCCAGCCTACCTCCTCTCTCTCATCGCCAGGAGTGAAATATCGCAGCAGCCCAGAGAAGAGAGATCGTGCAGGAGCTGTTTTTTCATTTTTCACCTGTTTCATTTCATCCTTCCTTTGTGTGTGTGCTTCTGTTTTTTTCCCCCTACAGATCTTGAGCAGCTGTCCAATCGGACTGGCAGCTCAGCTCTGACGATCACAACTAAAGTCTGGGAGGATTTTTAACGCCGCTTTGTTCTAAATGGACTTCCTGATTGCTCGGTCGATGCCTAATCCCTCGCTGCTGTTGTTATTGTTTTCCCCCTCCTCTCCTCCTTTCAGTCCCTCACCCTATAACCCGCTTTCCGCACCGCATTTCTGTTTTTCTTTTTTTTCCATTTTAGCCCCGGCTCGATGATTTGGCGAGTGGTCGCCCTACTCTATTACCGTGGCAACATCAACCCATCCCACCTCCTCCCTGCTCTTCTGTGTCCTGTAGTCGCGGCGGTCCAGTCAGCGGTGGTCCTTGATAGAAGCAGCCAATGGCGGTCGAGGCATGCTGACACGGGGAGGGAGGGGGAGGAAAGACGATGGCGAGAGGCGGGGGAGGCCCTAATGAGGAGAGTTAATCCTCCCTCTGAGAGGGAGAAAAACACGGCTATGCTGCTTTGTGTGTGTATGTGTGTGTGTCAAAAGCACCTCTCTACTATAAGGAGGGTATCCAGGCCATCTGGATCCTTGCTGAGTGGACATCTGGATGGAGGGGAAAATAGAATAAAAGAACAATGTGTGTGTGCGTGTGTGTGTGTCTGTGTCTGTGTGTGTGAGCGTGCACATGTGTCAGTACCTCCTGGTCTTTCCCGAGTGATAGTGTGACTAGCACCATTGCGGCCTGAGCAAATATTTAACACATCAGAATGACAGCAGTGCTCCTGATTCATAAGTCTTCTTCTCCCCCCCTCAGTCCATGTTTCTCACTCTTTATTTTTTCCTCTTCCATCCTAAACACTTGCCTTCATCCCTTTTCCTTCCTCTCATCTCATTTGTGCCTTTCCTCCCATTCCCCACCACCCCTTTCCTCTCCCTCGTTCTCTCTCTCTCTCTCCGTCTGAGTCCATTCCAGTCCCGTTGATGTCCTCGGGCCGGTTATTTGCAGCCCGCTGAGCAGCATTCGCTTTTCGCTCTCATTCCTCCGCCTCTACTCTCTGCTCTGTTGTTGAATCGGCTGCCACACATGTGAGCGGCACGCAACATCGCACTGTAAATACACAAACATGCGCTCACCTCCACACGAAGGCACGTGCACACGCATCAACGAACAAATATTTCCACAAAACTGAAACACAGACGCTGTGCATGCATGCAGACACAATACACAGCAGCACAAAGGCCTGTATTTCTGCATTCACCACCAGACATAATGCTGATTATAGCTATACATGCTGAAGGCATTGCCAGCAATAACAATCAAATTCCCTCTGCCTTTCATGAGCCAGTGAATTCTTACAGGCTTACCTCTCATTTTTCTCGCTCTGTTTATGCATATGTCTTTGTTTTCTGGCCTCTGGGATCTGTCTGTCCACTCTAGTAGAAACTGAATAGACAGTCAGGCAGTATCAACAAACAGACTCATCAAACTCGCTTGTCTCGCTGAGGGACCAGCAGGCTAACTGCTGGTCCCTCTCAAAGAGAGCTGTCAACCTACATACTGTAGTACGAATTGGAAGGAAACAGTTACTGAGATACCCAGACGCAGGCACAGCAGGCAACATGGGTTTGTTTTGGCGGAAGGCAGTAACAAGTCTGAAGTGTGGTTGCACTTTGGAGTGCTGAGGACAACTGGATCGAGATAGATAGATAGATCTTATGAACCATCTTTGTGACCACCACACACAGCTTCATAGCGAATGCAAGGTAACGTTAAGCTAACTTTAATCTCTTTGAACTTTGGAATCGGGGAAAATGTCATTATTTATCTAACTAAATAGCTTGTCATTAATGTAAACTGAAGCTTTTGAATCCAGCAGTTGTCAAATTGGTTATAAAAGTGTTGCAACTAATAGTCTTCTTAAGACTTATTTATATTTATGTAAATTGTGCATGGGATCAGCGAGTGTGTGAGTGAATTAATGTTAATGTAATGCACAAATGATAAGGTTTTCACATGTTTACATGAGGTATTGGCTATGTTGTTATTTTATGCAAACAAAAAGCTCAGTTCAGGCGTGCATCAGTATTGTTTTGAACATTTTCAGCACATTTTAACAATACCACAGTAATAATGATAACCGTGATAATCCTGGTCACTATAATCGTATGTGAATGTTCATACTATTTCTTAAAAGAGCATGTACAGAGGAGGATATAACAAACAACATCACAAACTATGACCAAAATACTGAACACGCTTACACACTCAAAAACAGTACTCCAGTGTAGTATTAGATATAAAATGCACAAGAGTGGCAGTAGTGGAGAGAAAGGAAGACAGAGAAGGGACATCATGGCCGGTTGAAGCCGGGATAAATGGAGCTGAGTTGAGCTATGGGGTCATGTGGGGTCGCTGCTGCCCACCACCTCCCTCTGATGAAGTTAGCACGCTCCATTACAGACTGTATGGTAGTTCGGTAAGACTAGAGGGTGTATAGTATAGTATAAAAAAAATATTCATATGATCATACAATAAAGGTTGAAGTTGAATAAAATAAAAAAGGCAATAAGAGCCTGATGCCCTTTTATGGAGTAAAGCAAATATTTTGTAGAAGGAAATATGTGGACATTATGGAGTCACAGGAAGTATGTTGAAATGTTCCTTCCATATTTTGCAGAAAGAGCTGTCTGTACTGTATTTCTGCTCAGATAGGATTCCGTTTTATTTCACAACCCAGGTTGCTGTTTCAAAAATTTTACTTCAGTGGAAATTTCTGTCACACTTTTTTTGGCCAGAAATGTGTAATGTCTAAATTAATTGTATCATGTACAGCAAATTGTGTATTTGTATGTTATTACTGTACCTTCTGAACCCATTTTAATATTATTATAATTGAGAAAACTACAGACATGCTAGCAACAAACAATCATTTTTCTTATTTCTCATTTTAAATTTTATAGACTGTATTAACTTTTTTCTTATATTTTCGTGTTATTTTCATTGTCTTTAAAATATGATATCACTTACTAAGAAAGCACCACACCTTCACCTCTGACCTCTCTGCTTCCATTACAAACCACATTTCACACACTCTCCTCCAGAAACCTGGAAAACCCCTTTAATAACCAAACGCTGGGGCTCCAACCTTTGACCCCAGAAGCTTCACTTGTCAGCCATCTTGTGTCAGGGGGAAGGTAAAGCCGAGCCTGTTAAAACATGTAAACGCCTCCTCTGTCCCTGTGATGGAGAGCAAGGAGAAGCCGAGCAGACAGGCTGTGGGTGTAACGGTACAGTGTTCCCAGCCCAAACATCGCAGGCCGTTTAAACCCTCCCTTTAAGAGACCATTTAGAGTCCTTAAAGACTGAAAGGACTGGGACTCCTGGGTCCCTCCCGTCTCTTTACGACTGTTGGTGGGTAGACCGCAGGCTCTGGGGGCAGCAGTAAGCTTTCCAACAGGAGCTGGATGAAATCTCTGATGTCTACTACTGATGTGGGGCTCGTAGGGTGGAAATATAATCAGGGTAGTAACTGGACAGTACGGCCTCTTCTTCAGTAATGGTGTACTGTATCTGTGTGTGTGTGTGAGTGAGTTTACACTCATCAGTGTCCTATTATACCATCGTTTTTCTTTGGACCTTCTTTTAAAATTTTACTCAATCAATTACACATAATGATTAGATGATTCTGTTAACATCATTTAATCTGTTGATGTTTGCAATTAACTGATAAATCCATTAGTCTAAAAATTAGAGTTTGATTATTAACAATTATGATAAATAATGATTAGCCCAAACTGATGCCCTCAAATTGCTTGCTGACCAACAATCTGGTAACTTTAGATGGACATTTGTCTTTTTCTTTGTTCTGTTTTTAGATTATATGATTGAATATTTGTAAAACAAAGAATTATACAGGCAGTTATATTCACGTCTACATTGTGAACATTAATTCAAAATTGGACTGTTGGTCAGATAACAAAAAGACACCTGAAATTGTCACCTTTGACTCGATAACAATTATAGTTTATTTGAGAAAATAATATCCAAAGTCAAAGGTTAAAAGTGAAGTGAAGTTAAAATGGGTAACTGACCTGTTTCTGGTAAGACCTGTGAGAATCCTTTTCACAACCAATTACAGCCCCCGAAACCTGAAAGCACCCATGTAAAAGAAATATTTCTTCTTATAGGTCATGGTAGGAACACCCCACCCACAACTTCTGGTCAGAGAGATCAAATCTTGTTGACTTAGACGATGACTTCAGCTTCAGCTCACTGAGGGTGAGAAACACCAAGCACGCTACCAGATGATTCACTCCTCTACCATATGAAAAGAGACGTTAAGATTGACCAATGACTCTGAGATCAGTGCTCCTGGGAAAATGTTGACACAGTGAAAATGTAAGTGGTCAGTGAGGAAGCTGATGTAGCTGTGGGTGTGGGCTCTGGAGAAATGCTACAGCGGCTCCTTCAGCATTTCTGTTCTGCTTATATTTTTACCTTTACCTTCAACACAACAGTAGTGGGGTGAAACCTGACTGTTGATCCACGGGCTGTCAGTCAAAACTAAACCTCTTTTCTCTCCCTAAATCCTCACCACATGCCTTAATAAGATTTTCAAGTACAAAGGTAATGCTGCTGCTGCCTCATCTCTGGAAAACACAGCACATTAGAACATTTTCGTTGTCTTATAAAAAAAAGAGGGGTCACGTGGGTCACGTCAACTATCTTGATATTAAATCTTTTAAGTATTTGATGGCGTGCAAATGCCAAACACTCCAGCTTCTCAAATTGGGAGATTTGCTGCCATTCTTGTTTTATATAACTGTAAATTAAATATTTTAGCTTGCTCGGGAAAAAAATGCAATTTGAAGACGTCATCTTGGCGAGAAAATGGTGACCGGCATTTTTTCCTATTTTCTGATCATTTATAGTGTAAACAATTCATTGAAAAAATAAACAACAGATGAATTAATAGTGGAAATAATAATTGCAGAAAACGTTGCAGCCCTAACTATTTTTACTATCAGTTAAACTATCAGTTAAATTGTCTGTTATTTTTTTACCATTATTTATTATAGGAATCTATTAGGCTACAAAATGTCATTGTTAAAAACTTGGCAAAGGTCGCAATCACAACAACGGCTCAAAACGATTTAATTTATACTGATGTACAGCAGAGAAAAGCATCAGATCCTCACATCAGAGAAGCTGGGAGCAGTGGAAGACATTTTTGCTTGAAAATGCTTCAAAAGTGAATCGGTTATAAAAATTGTTGATATACTGAGTGATCGGTCAACCAATTGTTTCAGTACTAATAGAGAGTATCTTAGGAGTATAGATGCCATACCAGAGGACCCTAACTGAAACCACCATCTTTAACTAAAATGTTTAGTTTGTGAAAAGCCTTTGCCAAGTCCATGTTTGAAGAATGTGTTTCTGGGAGCTCCAGTAGTCCACTTGGTAGAGCATGTATCACATATTACTGCAGATTCTGGGTTCAAATCTCTCTCCCTTGCCTTTTCTCCCTCCCTCTCTCTTTACTGTCACTACAAATAAAAGCAAAATGCTAAAAGAAAAATTTGAAAAGATTGCCAAAAGAATGTATTGAGCATGAGTAGTGCATTTTCTTTTTGACCAAGATGCCGCATTAGATAAATTCTCTTTTCTTTTCCGGGCTAACATAGCAGATCAATTGTTTTATCCATTTATCTCTTAGCATTTAATTATGATAAAGTGTAGTTGACTGATAAACCTGGATGTGAATTAGGGTTGCAGTGGTATACCAATACCATGAAATTGCTTACCTACAGTACTGAAATCTACTTTATTAGTGCTGTTAAAACATATAGGTCATAATATTTTGTGAAATTATAATAAAATACAAAGAAACCTTCTGTTTTCATTCCTTTACGGGTCATTGTAACCACTGATAATAATAATTGTGTAATACCGTATACAGTTTTACCATGAACCTGTCATATTTTCTGAAAAGCTATTGTAGTGCAAAAATCTCCTACCTTTGCAACCCTAATGTGGATTAATAAAGTCACACATTCTGACTTTGTATCATATTGGTTGCCATTTTATCCAAAGTAACCAAAGACCATGTACAGCTTCAAGCAGTAAGTCCCAAATTGTATACTGGATGAAAAAGGATGTGGTTGAAAGATGGCTTGTCCCCAACCCAGCAAGCTCAGTTGGGATCAATCATGGTTGGGCACAGAGTCAAACGTCCTAATGGCTTCCATTTACTGTAGAACACACAATATTTCATACTGAGATGTCAGGAGAAATATTATCCTCAACAAATCCTCTCTCATCACCCCTTTCCAAGAAAGATTTCCACTTCGGCTGAAACAGAGGTGGACAGGCACGCTGAACAAATCCTCTGTGGACAGAGGTGTGTGAGAGAGATAAAGAGACAAAGAGAGAATACATGAGTGTGTGTGTGTTTGTGTGAGTGTGAATGTGACAGAGATGGAGATAGATAGACCCCATCGCTAACATAATCCTCTCTCTCCATGCTTCTTTCTGGGAAGTGTCTGGGAGTTGAGCACGGTGAGTGTGGTGGTGTTGGCTTTCCTCCTGTCCCTGCAGGCTAAACAGGTGGGATTTAAAGAGGGTGATCTAAAGCCTGGCAGGGCGACAGCGGGCATACAGTAGCATGAGAGAGATTAGCGGCGCAGCGGGAGCGAGGCACATTGAGGGACGGACGGGGTCCAGTTAATCCTGCGTGTGGTGGTGTTGTTTGTGCCAAGTCACAGGTGTTGAGGTATGCAAATCATCGAGAAGGTAAGCCTCACTGTGTTTAAATGCCATCTGGGTGCCTGCTCATACATCATGCCAGGGGCTTCGTGCTGTGTGTGTGTGTGTGTGGTGTGTGTGTGTGTGTGTGTTTGTAGGTGTGTTTGTAGGTGTGTGCACGTGTGTGCGGTGACATTGAAGTAACTCATTCACACCCTCGGCTCACATGCCAACCCTGATGTCCTGGAATCAAGGCAGATCCCACATTACCTCAGTTTAAACTATATACTATGATCGAGGGCCACAATATATTATCAATCAATATTATTATCTGTCTGTTCTGATTTCTTATGATATGGACACATGTTACTGTTTTACTACATTAATTCTGAGCAGATTTTAATTGATAAACTAACTAGTTCTGTTGTTGTTTTATACATGTGAAAAGCTGGACAAAGTCCATTGCATTAAATACTGTATTTGGAACTATCTGCTACCATCATTTCTCCATATGGACACATGGGGGCAGCCTGAGGCAGTGAGAGGAAAAAGACATCAAGCAGTATTCATTCATGTTTATGAGAAAAAGTGTATGAACTGTAGCCTAAATTTAGTTTTATTTTCCTCAAATGCGTTTGTATCAAGACAATGCGAGCTGAAAAAACTTAGTTGAAACACTGACTTGGTCTAATTTCAGATTATCTGGTCCTCAATGTCTTACACCTGCTTGAGGAAAGGTGGGCGGTGGCAGTAATGGAGGTATTAAGACGAGTGTGTTTATGTTGCTTCAATGCAATTCTAACTCACTCACACAACCTGTATGTGTTCAGACTATTTAAGTAAAGACAGTAGTGGACAGTAAGTAAGTAAAGTTGTTCAGCAGACATAAGAGAAGGCTGCAGACTACTTCTCAAAGGGATGCCAGGATAGATGTTAATAATTCTCTATAATGTCTGTCGGCAGCTTCCAGGGCCGTAATCTCTTCTATTTTTTAGAAAAAGCAGACATCCCTCTCTTGGACTGATATAAACAACTTTATCCTTCAGCTTGGCAATGAGAAAAAGTCAAATGTCACCTTAATGATTTCTACCAACACACTCACCATGGCTCAGAAACAGGCGGACAGATTCAATCAATTTATCACATTTACCGTTCCAAAACGTGTCCAATCATAATACTCTGCTACTGCTTCAGTGTACAAATTCTCATAATCAAATTGAAGTATTACTAAAATATGGCCCGTCATCATAGAATGTCAAGACTTTGATAAAATTGATATGACTCTGTCCTCTGCACCAAGTTAAGTAGGCCTATGTTTTTTGTGTGTGTAGGTGTGTAAGTGTGTAAGTGAAGATAAGGAACAAAAGAAACAAAAATGCAGCTTATCAAAAAAAACTTCAATCGTTTACTACAGAAAAACACAGATAGAACAACAAACTGAACTGGAAGAGTCCCTCAGACACAGACAGGAACTCAGTGCTCAGACAACCTCGATACACAAGTGCTATAAGCCAGACTCATCAGTCTCCATCATGATTTAATTCAATTTCAATTTCAATTTAATTGGCTTTATTGGCATGACGTTTTAAATCAAACATGTTGCCAAAGCAAATATGAATACTGTACAATACAATGATACAAATACTATTAATACAATGAAATTAAAGATAAGAGAAGAGAAAAAACGAAACGAAAAAGTTATCATTATTTATTTCTCAGCATTACCAAGAAACCCACAGCCAGAAATGTGACTTTGCTGCATGGTGTTAAACTGTGTGTGAACCCTGTACTTCTACGGCCTCTCACCATTTATGGTGTAAAATACTTGCTATCTTTCAAGCTGGGTGTTAATCACATTGTCCATTATGACTGTTGGCCATGATAACGGTGTTGATAGGGGCAAGGATCATGAGCCTCCTACAGCTTTCCAAATGCAATATAATATAAATGCAATGCAATGCAATAGAAATGTCAAACAATTGTCTTTGAGTCTGTCGAAAAGCAAACCGAAAAACTGCATTGCACACCCACTTCCAGGTCAACTTGCCAGCTGACTTAAATGCATGGCAGTTTCTTTAAATTAGTGTATGACAAAAAACATCATGAACCAATATTAATGTCACAGTTGTCTGAGATTTTCTGTTTATACAGAAGCAGCTGGTATTATATATATATATATAT
>NW_023339796.1:18260468-18261303 GCF_004916995.1 Morone saxatilis | reverse complement strand
CATGACAGAGGATTTTATCCATACTGGCCCCACTCCCACAGTGTAAAGCTGAGGTTTATTCATTATCAGGCTTGCTAGACAAGTAAAAATTGAAAAAAATGTAATATTATCATTGACAGAAATGGTTACACTGTACTCTGCAGCTTGCTACGACAAGATACAGACAGGAAACACAGGAGGTAAAAGACATGTTGTTTGACAATAACTGTCACCTCGTTAACCAGAGCGTAGCAGTTATATGTCTCACTACTAGGCTGCCAGACACCACAGAATTCCCCTTTAGAGACCCAACCTTAATAAAAGCAGAAATGAGTCCTGTCAGAGGGGACAAACTGACTGACACACTGTCTGCCCCAGATTGCGTCAACAATAATATTCATGTGTAAATGGGTAAAATGGTCAGTATTCTGAGGTTTATCTTTCATATGTAAAAGGCAGAGCTTCAATTTAGAAGCTCTAGTCTTCTACCATGTAGCTGTGAGTTGCCAGTGTCACAAGGTGATCTATTACAGGGTCACTTCATCAGGAAACCTGATGCGTTAACAACACAGCAAACATACAATACACACGGAAGAGACAGACAGCACGCCAGTCCTCAAGGGGGACTGGTAACGCAATACCTGGGTATCTGTGTGAAAGAATAGAAAAAAAGAGAAAGGACAATGAAGAGGAAAACAGCTACAGGTGAAAGGACAGGAAAGAGGAGTGAAAACGACAGTGTGTGACAACTGGTCTGCAGGTAGAGTGATTGAGGAGTCAGCAGACTGGAGCAGTGGTGTGACAGCCGGATGTAAGTTCAGGGTTAAAATAACACTGTCCTCTCTCTCTCTCTCTC
>NW_023339796.1:18260119-18260352 GCF_004916995.1 Morone saxatilis | reverse complement strand
CCCCGAGGCCCTCCAAGCATTCAGAGACACTCTCCGCAAAAAGCACACTCACTGGTCGCTGCTGCTATTCTGGGATCCCCCTCTCCGCTCCCCAACTCCCTTTTAGCCCCTTTCCTTCCATCCTCATGCTTTCTCTGTCAACCCTTCCGCCCACTATCACTTATTTATTTAAATCCTGTGTAACAAGTAACCCGATCGCTAGTTTTCTAGGAAGCATGGATTCATTCTTGGAG
>NW_023339796.1:18249773-18260099 GCF_004916995.1 Morone saxatilis | reverse complement strand
ATCACAGGCCACAATGGAACACATTTTCTCTCCCCCTCACTTTAATTATCTTTGACAAATGCAGGGACACGAACTACATTTTTACCTTCAGGTCAGAACAGCCAGTGAAACCTAAAATTCTCTTTACTGTTTTACCAGTCACCAGTCGCAAGAACTGTATCATGCAGAGCACACAGCATGAATAATAGGTTAGTAAACCTTGCAGGGCTCATTTATTTTAATTAAACTTTTTTGACATGTAAATACATTTTTGTTCTCAAAGCTCTCCTTCTCCCTGGTTGGCTTTCACTATGTCTGCCCTATATTATAAAATGACCAGAATTTTATGAAAAAACCTCTCTGATCGACAGAAGCAAATTTGCTCTTCTGGGTTCAATCAATCAACATATGCAGAGGTTAAATAAAAATATGTGATAACAAAAGTTCTGCATATACAATTGCATTGCTCAGTCGGTAGAGCTGGCGANCAGCGGCCTGGGTTCGAATCCGACCTGCGGCCCTTTGCTGCGTGTCATCCCTCTTTCCTGTCTATCTTTGGTTGGCACTATCAATAAAGGCAATAAAAGGCCAAAAACAAAAACTTAAAAAAAAAAATTTATTATATGGAGAAACGTTAGCTGCTGTGAGCTAGTTAGCTTAGCCCTACTGCCCAGGATACCTGGGACAGGGTGCTCAGAGACCACCACAGCAGTGTTTACACCGGTAGTACAGGAGATTTGGACCGCAGAGATGAGGCAATGGTGCCAAACCAAGGTAATCACGGCAGAAAGTCTTTTGGTCTGTGTCTATTGGAAAAGCAGTAAACACAATGATGCAATTCTGAAATGATTGACTTCCATTTTTTTCCCATGCCATTAAGAAGAAAATACTTACATAATAATTTCTGGTATATTCTAAAATATATGTATTTGATGGCAAGCAACGTCACTTGTTTGGCTAGTTTTAATTTAGAATGGAAAATAAATAAATGTGTACATTAAACAAATGATAAGAACTACATCAGACTGCATTGTATTGTATCGAATCAATAGAGACAGCTGAAGAGTGACAGGAAAGGGGTGAGAGAGAGGGAATAACACGCAGCAAAGGGCCACAGATAGGATTTGAACCCTGCTAAATACTTCATATACTGCTGGGTTGTTGGATATATAATAATGTTTCATTTTATAAGTTGGTGTTTTGTATGTAAAAGTCTCTATAGCTGTTGAATAAATGTCATAAAGTAAAGAGATGGGTTCTAATATTGAAAGGTATATTTTCATTAGTGTATAATCACCTGAATATAGGAAAAGTTATGATATAATTACCTAGAATGAGGCCTTTATATATATCTTTCGTGCAATGAAGCGAGGAAGTTGCGACCTGCAATTACACCGCTTGAAGCTACTAAATCCTTCAAACTGGACCTTTAGATTATATATGAGAAATTATACTACAATTAGACTCAACAGCACATGAGTAAATATATTTCCACCACTGAGCTTCACTTTCCTTAACACATCTTTAATTGCTAAGACTACAAATGCAGTGTTTCAATAACATCCCCTTCTGGCAGACGAAGGAGGCCTGGACTGACCAGAACAGCACTTAGAGATAAACATCTTTAAAATGGCCGCTACTCCACCTGCCCTCCACGCTGCTCCAATTATAGATCCGTTTACACAGCTAAACACTGATGGTCTGCCCCTGATAAGTAAACAACCGGCCTGGCGGCAGCATTAAATCGTTCGTGTGCCGTTTCACAAAACAAAAGCATATACAAAGTGTCAGTGAGTGCACCCTCTCACACACAATGGCATGTTGGCACAATTCCTACATTCACGGCACTCATACTGTACACATTCACACAATCTGTTCCTTTCACTTTCCACTTTATCATGGCTCTCAAACACACACTAAATTATTATTTCTCTTCTCGAGCCTTGCAGGCACCTGTTTGGGAGTGTCTGGCTAGCCGGCATCCTGTGCGTGGGTCTGTTTGTGCCCGAGGAACAGAGGGGTTCCTATTAAAGCCACCACTTGTGACTCTCACTTCCTCCTACGCTACCTCATCAGCTAGGGATTGTTGTCCGGTGACTGTCCCACAAAAAGAAAATAAATGAATCTGGGACGTGACAGATTTCCCCCCTTTGGATACACAAACAAGTGTGATGAAACAGGAAATGGTCAACCACATCCACCTTCTGTTTTTAGGTGTGTATATGCAAGGAGACCATGAAAAATGTGCAAGATGTGGAGGATTTTTTTCCTCTTTTCTTCATCCTGTCATGTTATCTTTAACACACACACACACACACACACACACACACACACAAAACAACAGTGTTACCCAACATGACATCATCCCCGGTATTTGCTCCTCTGCGTTTCAAAGGTGAATAGTTCCCATTCAGACTGTACAGTGAGCTGGTGAGTGGTCCTCCCCGCTTTGAGGAAAGCACGGTCACTGTTTGGCATGAACTCATGTCTGCATAGCTCACACACATTGAGACAGAAAAGCAAACAGAGAGTATGGCGGATAAACTTTCAGATACACAACACAACTAGTGTGTGTGTGTTTAATCAGTATGCACTATGGCAAACACATGCACAGCACACAGTCACACCCAGCTGCAAAAAGAATAGCATTGATAGTGCTATTGTCTGAGATACTGAAAGTATGAGCGTATATGATCTTCTTACCTGGTTTTCTTTCCTGGTCTGAGTCCAGTGTCTGCTCTGACACCGTAGAAACTCCTCTCAGGTTAATGACAGAAGGTCAGCCACATGCAGAAGAGGCCCCCAGTCCATTGAGGTGAGATTTTGCCCAGCTACAAGTCCATGGCACTGCGAGGCTAGCACACGCTCACATGATTTCATCCTCATCCATTGGTCAACACAAACCCAGTAGTAGGTTTCAGGACTTGCCTGAGAGAAAAAAAATAAGTCAGGGTGTAGTCTGAAGGGGACAAAATGTCATAATTATTCCTTTCATAAGGCATTACAGAGAGCTTGCATCACCTCTAATAGCAGAACCACTGTATTTCCTGTGTAGACAACAACACAAGGCAAATAAACACCATTGAAAGCACTAAGTCTCCCCTGTGGCTGAAAGTGAGCACCCATGGGTCTTTGTGCATCTGCAGAGAGACCTAATACTGTGATGAGAGAATGAGTCCGAGCCAGGACCCTGGATAGGTTTACAGGGTTTGAACAGAAAAGGATTCGGTTGCCCTGTAGGGCCCACTGCAGACGCACACTCAGTTTGAACACACAGGCTGATAATAAGCACAGTTTGTACTAATGAAGATATATAAAATATGTTATCGACCATCGACCGTTCTAACTATAACATGAAACAATGCTTCTGTTAAATGATAGTGAGTCAGTTAATTTTTAACATACTAAATATAATCCCCATTACATTTGGGGATAAAACACATAAAATCAACCACCTTTACACAATTATTATATTTCAGTTTAACGTCTGCTAGTCCTGGTCTTTCTTTGTATTTCAAGGCAAATGAAACTTACCATCTATTGAGATGAAGCGGAAGCCAAGATTTCAGCAACTTCCACCCACACACACTTCACACACATGACCAAACAGAGTGCTGGCAACACCTGAACTCAGTAAACCACAGTGATCTGCTCATAATAACACTATTGCGAAACTGAAAAGTGAAACTCTGGTCAGATGAATTTTATATTTTTGATAAATCTAAATTATAGTCACCTTAGAGCTATAAGATAATACATAATTTGATATAAATCCTGAAAACACAAATTGTAGAAGAACATAAAACTCTATTTTACCATAGCCTGCTGAATTAATTACCTACAGTGGGCTACAACCGGAAGCAACTTCCAAGGCCTGATTTGAATTGACTTGACATTGTTCCAAACCAGGTCTGGGGGCTGTGGTAGGAATGCCTGAGGGGCCCTGTGCAGGAGAGGGCAGTATGAATGAATCAATGCAATTCACACAGACACACGAGGACACAGTCCACCCACCACCTAGTAAAGTAGCTGACTGGAGCCTACAGTGTCAGAGGAGACGCTCACAACAAGGAGAAACACCAAGCTATTCTTCCTCCCTGCATACGCTCCACAAATGACTCCTTTGTTTGGGAGGGGGGAAAAAAGACGACGTATGTAACTGTGTGCGGTGAAACATAGCACGCAGGACAGTAACACACGCCAATCACATACAAGTTCAAAGGCGTGAACTATAAACAAACGCACACACTCAACCATCTGGCAGCTTTTAAGTGACAAATTGCCAACGGGATGTCATTCATTTATCGACACATGCACTATTCATGCATTACTGGCTCAGGCTAAAACAGCAAGCTGCAACTTTTCTATCGACAACCATCTGTAACATGCCAGAGGGCGATATCACACGACCCCAGCGGTTTTTACATTTTTGTTGCGCAACCCTGTCAGTGGGCAGGGCAGGGAGGAGAAGGTAGTTTATGGCTTGAGCCCCCACCCTGGCACATAAAGACGCAAACACCACCCAGTCCCTAGAGAGTGTAAGAAAGGCCAGAAATAAACTGCACAAACAGAGTGAAGCACAGAGGCCACTTAGAACACAACTAATGTACACGAAAAGCAGCTCAACTGAGGTCAGTGGAACACGTACAGTGACGTTTACTGGTATGACTGTATTCAACGTCAGTCTGTCAGTCAGTCCGACGCTTTGGTTAAGACTAAAACATCTCAATATTATTAATACATCTCATTGTTTTTAGAGAGTGAAGCCTGATGACTGCAATCAACCTCTGACTTTTCAGAGGGCTGACGGATGGTCATGAAATTCACTACAAACATTCATGTCTTCCTCAAGATGAATTGTAGCAACTCTGGTGATCCCTTAACCGTTTATCTTGTGCCCCCCCCCCCCCAAAGGGCCCTGTGTTATTAATCCAGCTCACCCCTTTTCTAAAAGCTCAAATTCACTCTCAGCCAGACTGTGGCATGTTTAGTTCAGCTCAAGCCAAGATGATGAAAAGAGAGCATTCGGTCAACAAGAAAAGTAGCCTACAACCAATTCAGCTGTTAGAACACACACACACACACACACACACACACACACGCACGCACGCACACCCATACACAGTGAACTTCTGGTGGGAGAGCAGGCAAGGACAGTTGTTACACACTGTGGCAGTCCCAAAACCTCGTACAAATACATGAGAAGAGCTTGCAGTGCATGTATAGACCTTTTTCACAGCAGCCATTTTGACATGAAATAGGATAAACAGGTGTTACCAATGATACTAATTAGGCTCCAGTTTATGGCAGCTATGAAATTTTTGAGCAAGTGAAAATTGCACAAAAGAAAGCAACCCTCTGAGTGTGTTTTGTGGTAGAAATGTGTTTGTAAATCAATGACTTTTGTTTGTGTTCCACAACAACATTGTACACAGTGTAAAACAGTTTACCTCCGCTTTCATGCAGAACATCAGGGAATTGCCTTGCATGGTCTTAAGCACTAATGTTTGTTGGTAAATGTTCGTGTTGCACATGTCTGCATCTTCACAACCAAAACAAGGAAGTGAGTTTGGCAAAGTATGGCTCAACTTTTTGCAAGGGGAACTGCTATGATTGATAAAACTTCGACGATCATTTGTCAAATTTGTGGAAAGGTTGCAGTAATTGGACAAAATTGCAAAGAATTCACAGGGATTGGAAGAATTTGCATTTAATCGTTGCAATCGCAACCCTAAAGTACTCTAAGGAGGCAACACCAGGATGTTGGCGTAAATGTGGAGAAGTAGAAGCCATATCTTTTTCTCCTGTCCAGACCTGCAGCAATGTTGGACTGAGATAAGTAAAAGTACAATTTTTCAAAATGATACTGTGATGACAAAATGATTAATATCTTTTTTTAGAAGTTTATTCATTAAATTTATGCGGCTCTTCATCCCGTCTTCTGGCTCTTTGTCTTTTTAAATAAGCTCAAAATGAACCAGGATTGGTCAGGCTGAATACGAAGCCTCTCCGGTCTTCTTCACTGCAGAGTCACTGCTGATTCATGCACTCCACTGTCAACACAAAAGTCTTTCATTCATGCTGCCTCCCCCCACTGATGAAGTCAACATGGCACCACTCATCAGAAAAAAGGAAAAGAAAGTGTTTTGAATTGCATCATCTTTAGTTTACCAGGACCACTTGAACACTGAAAATGGTCTTTGTCTTACACTGTGCTGTACTTTAGACTCATCGGATAACCGTTTCTAAAGTAAAGGTTTTATCAGGTTTTATAATCAGAACATATCAAGTACTCCGGACACTAGTTAACCATGGAATTAAAACCCAGTATGCATGCGGAATATATCTAACTCTAAATCAGTTTAATAACAAATCTTGTTTTGATGATGTTTCTATGGACACTGAATGATAATACACCTATGATCAGGCTACTATGGTAATAAGATAGGAACTAATAGAGGGCAGGCCAACTATATTCTCTCTTAAGGACAAAGCAAAGCTGCAGCGAGGAAGATGAGACAATATGAAGAGATGAGGAGTGAAACACGATCCTCCCTCACCAACAGAGGATATAGTACAGGAAATCCAGTACTTTATTTCTGAGTCACACACACACACCTATAGTTGTTATGAGTATTCACACAATGTAACATCATAAATATACTTTCAGTCCCACAAGTGTTCCATTTATAATATTTTAGTTTAGACATTACTGACTAACATCAACTTCACACATTTCCCCCCGTCGATTTTTTAGATCAAATGTTACTCGAATGGGAGGGAATTGTCTATTTTCAGCTGCGGATTAAAGGTCCAGTGTGTAACATTTAGATCTAATGGCAGAAATGGAATATAACTTATTTATAGATATGTAATCACCTGAATTACCTTAGAATGAGACATTTCTATCTACAGGATGACTTCTTCTACAGAGGCTGCCACGTTGAACCGCCATGTTTCTACAGTAGCCATGGAGAAACCGAACACTGGCTCTAGGTTGGGCCTTTTAGAGTAAATGCTCATAGCTTTCATTGCTTTTCACATTTTATTGTTAAGCCCATTTTGCACATAACTGAATTTTTTTATTGGTTTTACACATTTATACCTTATATTTGGGCTGGCCCGTTGGTTTGACAATAAAATTCAGATTGACCCACTGGTTTTCTTCGCGGCAGGTTAAAGTCCAGCGTTTCACTTATCGTTACAGGGGAGCTGTTTTGAAAATGAGACATTGAGTTCGAGCGGGTCATGTCAATGCGCAATTGGGAGCGTCTGACTAACATTTCCTTTCTTAGGGTTGTGATTATAATTTTATTTGGGCTTTTCGGGGTTCTGACAGAAATTCAATGGTTTAAACTATTAGTTTTTAAGGTTCCTTAAAGCGTCTTGGAAATTGGAAGTTTGTTTTAGTCACAATACATTTTAAATGGAATCTTTATCAATAATTTCTTAATGCAAAAGATTACTATTTAAGAAATATTCATATTATTGTTATCTATTTAAGTTTTTTGAAATTGCGTTTTCTTGGATTAACTTAACCAGCTTTAATAAAAACAGCCTTTAGCTATATATAATTCCTTCACGGTTTAATATTGGAGTCGCATTGACTGCACAATTCTTGGAGAATAATTAAAAAAAAAAAGACAGTAAATGGGATGTAATTGGAAGATGTGTAACATTTCATGGGCTGTCGTTTGAAAGTGTATGCAACAAGCTGATTCTCATCTTTATACACAAACTTTCTGGTCTTGGTTATGTTAGTAGGATGTTTATTTTGGTTTTGGCGTTAAAACCTGTTGAAAGCTCCATGCAATTAAAAACAAATAACGGTAGTGAAGTAGGGCAGCCGGATGGAGTATAGGTGCAATCCGTACCTAGTTCTTGGAGGTGGAAAGACAAACTGCTCATCCCTCTCAAAAATACCACATTTCGCCAAAACAATTATTAGAAAACTGGACAGTGCATAATTATGTGTATTCGACTGTATGAAATTAACAACAGGTAGATTTTTACGTAGAAAACTTTTCTTTTTCCAGGCTGATCTCTATTTTTATTCTTCATAAGCCCCTACCTTGAACGCTTATCACAGACTGGCTTCTAACTACTTCACATTTTCGCCAATAGGGTTTTGTAGTTGTAATGTCTCAGTTAGGATTCAACCTGTGGTTTGGAAGTGGATTACGATACCACCTAACTAGCCTGGCTTTCCTCCGAATTATGCCAACTTGGTTTGGTCTACAGCTGATAGTGGGGGAAGATTCACTCACATAAATACACAGCGATAGGCAATGGATTTAGTGCTGACGGATTTGTTAAATTAATGAGAGAGCAGGGAGGAGTTGAGCAAGCACTGGACTACATATCCCCACCTTTTCCATGGAGGTTGACATTTATTAGAGGTTGATGTACCTCTAGTAACTACATATGTGCAGCCCTTCATGCGTTTCCATACTTGTTAAAGAATTCACATTGACACTTCAACAACTATAAAATGGTTTTTTTAATGATTCTTGGATAAGTTTTCAAATAATTATAGATAAAGGAAGCAATCATTTTAGCACAGCAAAAAAATTGTATCTCTCTATCAGTTTTTTCACTAATTTTATTTATTGTTTCTGTTTTCTACAAGGTTCAAAATCCAAGCTCTTACTACTTTTATGAGGCTGGACAGCATATGAATGAATAACATTTGCAGTTTTAAACGCATTATACGACAGTCAGTCCATTGCCTTCTTCCTAACTTAAAGACAGACTTGTGTTCCAGACAGACAGTGTCTGGATGGACTGGCTTTAACTGGATTTTGTGCTTTACTTTAAAAGTCGATTCTATCTGCAACGCAGAGAATCAGACCTAGTATTGTTTTGAATTTAGGAGCAACATGACCGGATACAGAAATTTTAGGAGTTCTATTTCAATTTTAGAAAAATATCAGCGATTAACAGATATGGCGCGCTAGATATAGTACATTTTTCAACTGCGAATGAAAATAGACCCCCTTTTAATATTAAATAAATATAATATGTGGCCCATACAATATTGATGGCAACAAAGGTACATCAAGGGCTTTTTTCTTAAACAAATACATTTAATATAACATATAAATAATATGAAACACAAATACATTGGTCAACAATTCAGTGACATTGCTTGGAGAGCCGTATTTGATCTCTCTAACTTTCTGATTGCTGCTTGCCACAGTGTTTAAATCACAGCTCTCTCTTTTGCAAATAAACTTTGCCGCTGGACACCTACAGTAATATTACCACACCACATTCTTTACTAGCATTATTTACATTGGAAAAAACATTATTAATTTATAAAGCTGACATGTAGGTAATACATTTTGCAAACCATTTCAGGTCCAAGCCATCCTCAGTGTACGATAGCCAACATTTATTAGATCTGTAACATACATTGCAAACACCCTTTAGCTAACAAGCTTGGACAAGAAGTTACAAAATGATTAAATTGATTTATTAAGGTTGGATGTAAAGGCTATTGGATCACCTAAATTAAAAACACCCACAATACACTGTACACACAACAGGGTCTTTCTGAAAAATGAAAGGAAGCCATCTCATTTTCTGCCTGACAAAGTCTTGAACACAGACGGTTCTA
Source organism: Morone saxatilis (assembly GCF_004916995.1). Taxonomy (NCBI): domain Eukaryota; kingdom Metazoa; phylum Chordata; class Actinopteri; family Moronidae; genus Morone; species Morone saxatilis. The sequence continues at coordinate 18,250,501 of NW_023339796.1, read as the reverse complement.
TAGATTTGTAAATGGTAGAACGTTATTTATTTCATGCACTGACGACAGTATGATTACAAGCATGATTGGACATGCTACAGGAAGGATTAAAAGGAAACGTCAATGCTGCGCTTGAATGCCCAGCGGGAGTTGGCGTTAACTAATTATGGAAAGAGCTGACAAATTAAATGCCAGGTGCCAATCACCCAACGGGATGTCAACAAATCTGCAGGTGTTGCACCACCTCCATACTGCATTGAATACAAACAGATTTGTGAAAGAGCGGTTTAAGCTGTAAGTTTTCTTACTGCAATCAGTAATTAATAATGCACGGAGAATAAGGACATGTGGCAGGAGAGTAATTATCCAGTGCTGCTTACAGACAGCTGATTGTTGGGAGGGTGGGAATTATATAAGCACCAAATGTCAACTGATTTGGATCGATAATTTTCCATCAGCGCCCAATCAGGTGGGGAGTGACATTATGCGCACTGGAGAAGTTGATATTAATGTTTCCTTCATTCATGATAATCACAGTTGGCTTTGGAGTCAAGCCTTACACACATGTACACTAAAGGTGCTGTAAAATACTCACTAGAGCCACAAAACCATGGTATTTAAGGACCGTGTAACAGTCAGTAAGAGACATCTTTTATGGGTGCAGGATTGCAACCCACTTGAATACAGCTCAGCCTTCCAAGCGTGGTAGGAGAAAACTACAGGTGTGGCTGCAAAAAAGGGGCCCCAAC
>NW_023339796.1:18244162-18249673 GCF_004916995.1 Morone saxatilis | reverse complement strand
GAGAAACCACAGAGCTTGGTGCGGGGAATGGCGCTTTAAAGCATTTAACATTGTATGTTTTTTATCTTAACTTGTCAGATAACGGGCTATGACCCGCGATCCTCTGGACTGCCTTTACACATGTCCCTCTGTTCTGGTTTCAATGTCAAAATTCTGTTCTTCAATTCATATTAACACCAAATAGCGGCCCTCCCCCCTGTTGCTTACTGAGATTTACAAGATGTTAAAAGTTAAGAGTACAATGGGTAATTTCTCAGGAAAATCCTTGTTATTACTGGACACCGGTGTCGTTAAGTAAAAACTGCATAGGCATCCTGTTGCTGTGCCACATGCTTAAAGAGATTAAGATGTTGCCTTATTGATCCCCCGCTTGAGGAAAGAAATTCAAAATTGAAGTGGAGTACAAACAAAATATCACAAATTAAAATATTACAAAATAATAGAAAATATTTAAACTGACTAAATGAGTATATACATGGCAGATAGTAGGAGTGGGTGTAGAAAGAATATTGAGCAGCTGATCATAAAAGAGAGCGAGAGGGGGTACATGTAAAAAATTTAAGTTTGAGCAAATAGTTTTTGCCGCGGTGTAATAGTAGGTTGGAGTTTAATTGAGTAGTCCTAGTCCTGTGGGGTCAGCAGGTGCGGGTGTGGTGTTGTTGGGAGGGTCTTCGCTAGCATGTTGCTACACAACAAGCATCCAATTTAGCCGGTCCTTTGAGCTCCTTCTGGATCAGTCTTGGCTGAAAGTTGCTCCTGAGCTGTCCTTGCTGCGTCTAGTAGAGAGATAAAGGGACCGGCGTGTCCCCATGAAATGAGCTTTCTCAGTTTTCTTCCCCTTCACCTCCATCAAATTCAGTCAGCAGTCAAGCCTTCCACACGTGTCCAGCTCGCACCCCGACCACTGAGTGGCATTCCTCACCAATCTTGCTCAAGCTTGGTGGCAACCCCTGATCCCCAATGCCTCCTCCCCCAAACAGACCCACCGCAAAGAAGATGACCACGGGCACTACAGGTGACTGGAAATAAGAACATCCGTACGTAGCCAAGTGCACCACGTTTTTGAAGGACTATCTCTATTTAAGTTATTCATTTCTGTATTTGTTGTCGTGGTTCTGTACCTATTTTTTTATATATATTTATATTTCTATGTTATATAGGATTCTCCTAGTGTTATTGTTTTATCTCTGTCCATGTGTTATTTATATTGTCCCCCCATATATATTTCTTTATTTTCTATCTATGTGTTTCTCGATGTTCTGTGTTCTTCTTTTTCCTATCATCTCTTCTCATCTGTTTGTTTTTCCTTTTGTCTGTTCATATCCATACTCTAATAAGTTCTCGATCAGCCTCTTTATCCTTTTCCTTTTTTTTTTTTTTTTTTTTTATTTTTTTTTTTTTTTTCTGTTTCCACTGTGATAACAGCCGACAATGAGGGAGATCTATACAGAGAAACTTCTGTAAGGATAGTGGCAACGCTCCGGAGGTATGGAACAGAAGTCCAAGGAGGGGTGTAGAGGGTGGAATGCGGAATGGTGACTTATATCCATTCCTTGAGTTGTGTCTCTATTGTTTTTCTGCTTCTTTCTTCCATGTTCTTATCTAGTTGTTCTGTTTCATTCTGTTCTTATGTCTGATCTATTATCTGATGGTCTTTCTCAGTTGTTGTTTTCATGTTTTTTTTTATAATTTTTTTTGTACTTTTATAGTCTTAATCTCAGTCTCATTAATGGGTTCCTGACACCTGTCAATTATATCCATTCTCTATTAATCAGTTGTATCTTGTATCCTATATATATTTGTATTTTCTATCGTATGTATCATATTATATATCTTCTGATGATCTATTATGTATTTCTTTCTTTATCTGAATAAAGGTGCGAGGATTTATCTAGCGATATATATTATATATTATCTAATCTTCATATTATAGTCCTCTATACAAGATGATTGATATATTGTTGACCTTCAAAATCCATTTACCAATTATATATGTATATGTAATTTTAAGGAGTTGTTTGTTGAGCGCTTGTCTCGTTTTTCTTGTACAAGAGACGCTTTATCCGTTCGACTGCTTAAGATTCAACAATCATCCAGTTATTTATTTAATATATGTTTCCACCAGGAGACTTCAAAAGGACCTCTTTCTTGACCTTTTGAACCCAGGAAAGGAGGATAGACCCCTCTGCGAAGCAGTCCTTCGACAGAGAAGAAGCCCTGTTCTCGCTGATGTCACTCATGGGTATTACAAGTATAGGTCATCACCTCCTTTTTAGTTTATGACTGCAGCTCTCTTATCAGCTCACAGATACAAACCTTTTTATTTTTTATGACTGTACTTCATCATGCTCTAGGTTTTGAATACGGCTTTGTGTTGTCTACAATAAGGTATGGGGGTGGATATATTGTTATGTGCTCTTTTTATTGAAATTCAGTTTGATCCTCTCTTGTATTATATGTGTTTTTTTTTTCTTTTTTTTTTTTATCATCTCTGTTAGTCTACAGGTCCACCTTCCAGAGAAGAAAAAAATCCTTTGGAACCCACATCGGTGGGCAATCTGCTTTGTCTATTTCTTCTTTGTTTTATTTATAGATTATTTTTTGTCGGTTTTTATTTATTTTTGTTTTTTTTATGATGGTTAGGGGCTCTCATTGTTCTTTTTGTTCTATTTATTTGAGGCCCCTGATCATTCCAATACTGATTTTAGTTTTTTTCCTTTATTAACTACTATCTTTTTCTTTGGTTTTTCTTCCAAGTGAATTCCATGAAAGACTTTATTCTTGAACCTATTCAAAATCATTATAGTCGCTAAGCAGAATCTTTACATTCTGCCTGCGAAAATTAAAACCACACTGTAATCGGTTCTGACTCTGATTTCTGTCTTGTATAGCGTTGAAGACTAGATTACAGATTAAACATATCATGTGTAACATATGTTTTTTTTTTTTTACTGGCATAATAATTTCGAATGAGGAGCACACAAAGAATTTGGTACACTTCTTCTTTGTGGTAAGATCTCTCGTCACATCTGTGCTTCACATTCAGGCTGTCAGCCCACTCTTAAAGGAACATGCCACAGTTTTGCAATATCACTACACATGGTGACCGCAGCTTCAAACAAGCTTAGTGCTTTGGTTTGTAACATGTATTCAGACACATTATTTAAAATAGTTGTTGCTGTTTCACCCACAAGCAGTAAAAATATCCAAAATAAACTAAATTAGTAAATGTATAACTCCAGTTAAAGATGCAGTACAACAGTTAATAGGACTAAGGTAAATAATTCCCCTCACAAAACACCTTTCGGAGTTGTGATAGGAAGAGGTTTTCGGAGCCTCTAATGCCTCCTAGTTAAATCCAAACATTCACCTCATGAGTAACTAGACATCAGTGAGACTAAAGGTAGAGGTAGAAATTGAATACAAACTTCTACTTTGCCTCCATCATCTGGTCAAAGGTTGTAACAACAAATATTTTTCTTAAGATTGTGCTCGACAGGTCAGGTCAGACAGATATCGCTGGTGAAAAACAAGAAGGAATATTAAAGATACCAGTTCCATATTTATTTAAAGACATATTTAGCTTTAAACAATAATGTGTGTCTGATATGTTCTTCACTGTGAAGTCCATATACTGGTGAAGTATAAAAGAAGAAGAACTTCAAGTTTCTACATCACAGTGTACAAGTTGCAAATTGGACCAGGAGATTACTTTCTGAGCCATCTTAACACAGATATTTATCTAAAATAATTATGTTGTAGAAGTTCAGAATAGTTTTCATTGATGAGCTCTATTAAATGTAATTCTAACAAGAATCTATCAGTTTGTTGCAGGTAATACTACATGGATTTCCTTGTGGACAGTTGCTTATCAGAATGACTAAATTACTCAAGATTATTTTTTTTCATTAACCTTTCATACAGTTTTATGTACACAACAGTGACATGTATTAAACTATTTGCAGCCTACAGTCATGCAACTCAAAAGGAAGTTTAAACTTGACCAGGCAGATACAAATAATGTGAACTAATAATCATACCATGACTCAGCAGTTGTGATGTGATTGTTTATTGCAGCAAGCTTGAAAACATAAATAGCTGGAGCAAACTTGTGCTAACAGGTTTGAGAAAAAATTCTTTATCCATGTTGTCAGAATTTTGAAAGAAAGAAATTTGCAGATCACTTCCTACACCTGTATGTGTACTCATAAAGACCCATTATAGCCCAGCAGATCAGTTAATCACTCACACCAGGAATGTATGAATGGTTAAAAGATCGTTTAAAAATGGCCACTGATCTAAAATTCATCTTCTACTCAGGCGTAACATTCTGTGGTTTTTCCCCAATAAAAACGTGAAAACACAAGTGACCCAACTCTGTAGATTAGCTAAAAGAGGACCACCTCAAGTACTGTAACATTCCTTGTGAAATCTTTAAATCCCGTTTACATTGATTTTGTCCTATCGTGTTTCACAATTTTCATTCTTCTGGTAACTTTTTAACTTCTAAGAGTGTTGGAGCATAATAGGCCTTTAACCCAGTAACATTTGATTGTAGCAGATAAAAAAGGAGCAAAAATACAGAAATGTCAAAACTAAAAACAAAAACAAGCCAAATATACATTCTCCAAAACCTCTTTAAGTTCTGTACTGTGTGTAGAAGCGAACGCAGTAATGAAACAAAGGCACAAGGAAATTTCTTCAAAACAAGAATGAACACATCAAAATCAAAAGCAGAATGTACTTTCACACTGACTGAATCAATAAAAACAAAACCCATTTTGCAGAGTGCTGATCTTTACTGTAAATACTGGACCACACTGCTGTAACCAGTGGTCCCAAACATATGTGTAAAACTTTATTTTTTCCTTTAAAGCAAAAGACCTTCCATGTCAGTTCAATATGAAGCCCAAAGAAAAGATAACATTATTAGCGCTTCATTAAAATGAGACAAACTGCTCACTAACCAAACAAAAAAAACAACAACAAAAAAGAACCTGGAACTGCAACTTCTTTACCTCAGTAAGGAGACAGATGGGACATTTTTTCAGAAGAGCAGATGTTAAAACTCATCACTATCCTTTAGATCTGTGGGCAGAAGCTTCAGGCCTTAGAAGAAACTACTTTAGCATGGAAACGTCATAGAAGGCTTCTAAAGATGCAGACAACAAGTGCATGGTGTAGCAATGTACTGTATATATACACATTATGGGAAACACTGTTCCCGATAATAAAAACATCCACCCCTACAGTGAAATATGGAGGGCACTGCCTCCGATACGGACACACACTGGTAGGCAAAAACTACCTTCTTTTTTCACATTATGGAAGACACTGCTCCCGATAATGTTGAGGACGAGAGGTGTGCATGGACCAAGGGACTGGTACTGACAAACAGAGGTGTTCGGTATAGATTTTCCAAGGTGTGATATATGAAATGACCTTGCCTAAAAGACCAATCCAGTGTCAGTTAAAGCAGCTACAAGGAACTTTCATTTAATGTGATTCTGG
>NW_023339796.1:18240720-18244062 GCF_004916995.1 Morone saxatilis | reverse complement strand
AGCCGACATTAGCATAACAGTATCGCGGAGCAGACAGAGCAGGGAGCACGGTGATTGGCTTAGCCATCAGACACACCTTCAGGACTGGATGACATAAGAGTGTGGCTCCTGGCTTCACAGTCCCAAGTTGATCATATCCTTTAGGGGTCTGCATACGCACCACTTGTCCCTCTGCCAAAGGTTGTAGTGGGCGACTCGACTTGTCGTAGTGGCGCTTCAGAGTGAGTCTTTTGTTGAGGAGTTGGGCGTTGATTTCCTGGGTGTTTTTTGGGGCTGGTTCCAGTAGTTTAGTGCTCACGGGAATGGCTGCGCGTGTCTGTCGTGACATCAGACGTTCAGCGGGGGAGCCTAAAGTCGTATCACGGGGAATGTTTCTGAGGTTCAAAAGATTGAGGAAGACATCGGTTCTATCTCGGTGGGATTTCTCCATCAACTGCTTGGCACTGCGGACCGCTCTCTCTGCAAGCCTGTTCGATTGGGGAAATTCAGGGCTGCTGGTGGCATGGATGAAATCCCATTGTTTGGCAAAGTCTTTAAAATGCTGACTGGTGTATTGTCTAGCATTGTCAGAAAAGAGGGTGTGCGGCGTGCCATGGACTGAGAAATGTCTTTTCAGCTTGGAGATCACAGCTGATGACGTAATGTTAGGGAGAAGGTCGATTTCGAACCATCCAGAATATGAATCCACAAGCACAGTATTTGCCATGCCACTCGAAGATGTCTGTGGCTACTGTGGACCATGGAATGTCCGGAACAGAGTGAAGTTCCAGAGGTTGTCTTTGCTGATGGGGCCTGGTGCTGTTGCACACCGTGCATGAGAGCAGCTCCTTGGAGATGTCATCGGACATTGTTGGCCAGAAGATGATGCCTCTAACTCTGTGCTTGGTCGCTTCAGCGCCTGGGTGACCTTGGTGCACAATGTTTATTTACTCTTTATGCAGTGACTGGGGGATGATGGTTTTGTGGCCTTTCATGACAATTCCATCCTCCACTGTGAGTTCGTCTCTATAAGGGAAGAAGACTTTCACAGCAGGCTGGAGCTGGCTTTCTTTGGTGGGCCAGCCTGTTCGAATGGCCGTGCTGAGGGTTTGTAGGACCTCATCCACTGCTGTGTGCCTTCTGAGTTCCTCCAGACGGGCTGTGGAGATGTAGCTCACCGACATGACTTCAAAAGCGTCATTTTCAGTGGGGCTCTGGGATATCAGCGTGTTTGGGGCTCTTGAAAGAGTGTCTGCCAGATACATGTATTTTCCTTTTTTGTAAACTAGGCTGATGTCGTAGCACTGCAGCCTGAGTAACATTCTCTGGAGCCGGGCAGGGGCGGTGTGAATGGGCTTTTTCAGGATTGTTACAAGAGGCTGGTGATCGGTTTCCACAATTGTGGGCTTTCCATATATGTAATCCTTGAATTCCGTGCAGGCAAACACCACAGCTAGAAGCTCTCTCTCAATCTGGGCATATCGAGTCTCCGTGTCCGTGAGAGTTTGTGATGCAAACGCCACTGGTCTGCCGTTTTGCATGCATGCAGCTCCAAGTCCATAGCATGATGCATTACTGGTGAGTGTGACTGGCGCCTTGACGTCATAGTATGCCAACACTGGTGCGCTGGACAGGCATGACTTGACACCTATGCTTTGCATGCGTTCGAGTTCAGCTTTAACTCATTCCTGCATCGCGACCGGGATGCGGTGGGCTGGCCGGACTACGGGCTGTATGCTGGGATCCACCGTCATGGAGTATGTGACTGGGAGTTCCCCGAGCTCGTCACTGAACAGGTCTTTATACTGTGTTAGAATCAGTGTACTGAAGTCCGTGTTACTCAGTGGTGAGTTGATGGACATCTGGACTCATTTTGTCCACACACGCACGAAATCCTAGCAGCGGCTGTACCTCTTGGTCCACTATGAAGAAAAGCAGTGAGTGGCACTCCTCCTTTAAACAGCATGACAGTGTAACCAAGCCAGTGGTCTCAATTTTGGTGCCTCCATAAGCAACAAGGTTTGTAGCTTTGTTCTGCTTCACAAGTTGCTCTCCATTAGTCACACGTTTGAAAGTCTTTTGTGACATAACATTACATTTTGCCCCTGTGTCGACTTTCATTTCAGTGGGTCTGTTGTTTATGTGTATTGTGACGAATCCTTCGTCCTTCTTGTCAGCTTGAAATAATACACAGTCAACACCATTGTCAACTTTGACACCATCCGCATAGAATGTTTCATCTTCGCACGTGGGCTGTTCCACTGCGACTTCATGCACAGACTGTCTGAAAGTCTTCCTGCTTGTATTGCTTTGGTTGCGTGTTGCAGACATGCAGCAGCTTTTGTAGTGGTTTAGCTTCTTGCAATTGTGGCATTGTTGTCCGAAGGCTGGACACTTGTCCCGTTTAGCTGCATGGCTACCTCCGCAATTATTGCACTTTGTGACGGTCTGGGAGACTGTATGGGGTTTTGACTGGTGTTGTCTGCTTGGAAATGGCATAACTGCATCAACATCAGTCGCTTGTGTGGCCAGTGTCTTGATATTTTCCTCTGTCATTTCGTGAATGCGACAGATTGAGAAGGCTTTGGCAAGTGTTAACTCACTATCTCTGAGCGGAGATTTTCTCAAAGTGTCACTGGTAATTCCACACACGATCCGGTTACAGATGAGCTCGTCAGTCAAATCTCCAAAGTGGCAAGTTTGAGCTTTTATCCTCAAATCACTGAAGAATGACTCAATACTCTCACCTTGTTTCTGATTTCTTGAATGAAACTTGTGTCTTTCCATCGTTCTGTTGCTGTGGGGATTGCAGATTTCACGAAATTTCCTCTTAAGGCAGTCCGGATCCTCCCTGGACTCCGCCGGGGTGATGACCGCTCCGTCATCTCCGGGTCCGCGCACTTCAGCCGCATAGACGAACGAACACTCCCGTTCTATGGCTTCTGGTCCAGCAAGGTTGAGGAGAATATAAGCCCTTGTCCTTGCAGGCTTGTCAAAATGTGCTGCAGCAATAAAAATGTCGTACTCCCGCTCGAAAGTGCGCCAGTTCTCGGCGACATTTTCATCAAAAACAACGGGGTCGAGTCTGCGAAATCCATCCGCCATGTTGTCCTCTGAAAAACAGCGAACCACCGGTTAAAAAAAATAAAAAGTTTACCCACAGGCGAAAAGTCCGTACCGTCTTCTGACACCATGTAGAAACTCATACGTTCCTGTGTGCGAGTCAAGGATCAAGGACACACTGGACTTTGAATATAACTCTGGTTTATTGATGAACACAGAACCGAATGAGACTGAGCCGACATTAGCATAACAGTATCACAGAGCAGACAGAGCAGGGAGCACGGTGATTGGCTTAGCCAT
>NW_023339796.1:18231436-18240695 GCF_004916995.1 Morone saxatilis | reverse complement strand
AACTTTCATTTAATGTGATTCTGGCGACCCACCCCATCCACCGCCTCGTTTCTCTGATTTCCAGGGTAATCTGACCGACTGACCCAGTGGCAGAGCATTACTGCACTGACAATAATTATAAATAAATAGCCAGTCTTTTGGCTGATGGCCTTGTTTGTTTATGTGGGTCATATAGAGGAATCACTATTAAATTGAGGTGTTTCATAACCAGTTTAAAAACTCCTTGTAGTAGGTTTAAGTATAAAAAAAATCTAAATAATTACCTCAGTTGTGTGGTTTGCTGAGAGGTGCCAGATTGTTCTGTGTTCAGTACTGGCCATCGGTCAACATGTACACTTCTTTAAGCAGATGCTGCTTTTGTCAATTCGACAGTATAACTGTCATAATTATGGAAGGCACTGCTCCCGATAATTATACTTTTTTTTTTACAAAAGGCGATAAAAAAACTATTTATAGTGAACCCTGCCACTGATAAATAAATAACACAATAAATAGACGTACGGTTTCTGTTTCAGTGCCACATGGTTGGAGATCTTCTCCCTTGGTTTTTGAAAGGCCTACAGAGACTCGCCCTCATGTCAGGAGGTGGACGATTCAGATAATCAACCAATTAATTGTTATTATTATTGCGAGTAATTAGGACTTTTCTTAAAAAGATGAATGCAGCACGGTGCCAAGTAACGACAGCTAGTTGTCCAAAATCTACTTCTAGGTGTGTTTTGTGCAACACAACAGCTGTGTTAGTGTTAATTAATCTTCAGTCCTTTTCAGCAACTTCTGAATCTCTGACAATGAGTTGAGCAGCAGATTTCAGCACAGTATGAAATTATAGCTACCAACATAAACCAGCTCAAATTTATTTGAACATGAGGCTCTAGCAGCAGTGGAAATACCAGCAGTTTTGATTTGTAGTCATTATGGTAAACAAATGGAAAGGCATTAGCTTATTGCATCATAGCGGCCTTTCATGTTGTATTCATTTCTGAGCTGGCAAACACAGCATTTCCTGTGATTACGACCTGATACTGTGCTGAAAAAGCATCACTTTCACTACATTCAACTCATTTATAGTAAAACACCAACTTAAGTAGTGCTACCACTTAATATGGCTGTTTGAAGGTAATCGTTACTAGCACCAAAGTATTCAAAATGCAGTATTTAAGTACTGCATGTTACAAATGTGGGGGGGAAAGAGAGAGAATGACCTTCTAAACATCCTTTTTGTTAAGGCTGAAGGTTTAAGTACAATTTATCATGAATGTTTGACTTTATGGAGAATTTTAGAAAGGAGGGAGATGAGGCAGCTCATCATTGAAATGTTAAAAATTATAGAACAGAGGTGATTACTAATGTTGGTATTTTGAAACAGCTCTACTTTTATCACTTCCTTAATCAGCTATGTTCATTTAAGAAAGAAAAAAAATGCATCTGTGATTGTTAATAATCACAGCCTACTGGTTTTCACACTGCCAGCTGCGCTAAGAGGGCCAAACCATGAACAAGGGAGGAGGGAGGAAATTACTTTTTATATCTCATTATCCAAAGACCAGATATCCCCGGCTAGTGAGTTGGCACAGCCCTGAAGGGTCCAGGTCGCCAGGGCAAACTGGTTGCGGAACAGATCAGCATCTGCCTCAGGGTTGGCAGTCCTGAAGGCTTCGAGGTGGTTGGACAGAGCCTTGAGAGTGTGACTGCCGGAGCCCAGCAGGATGTGGCGGAAAGGACTCTCTCTGGGAGACACAAAGGGTGACAGGAAGTTCCTTTCCACCTACAGAAACAAGAAAAGAAACATAAGATTATTGAAAACAATGGAGTAGAAGCGCTGCTGGGTCTGTGATCTCACATTGTACAGGTGTCCTTTGGATACTTCAGGTGTACTGTGCTTATTCCATCTTGTGAAGGGCTCATTGCACGGGTGAAATATGTGTCTGTGTTTGAGTTCAGTGGATCGGAAAGCTCAAGATGTTTCAAAATTCTGAAGCCGCAGCGGGCCAGTGTATCCATTATGTGTATAACGGATACACTGAAAATTAATTCCACAATTGATGCTACGAGTCGAACAGGAGTGCATAACCACAGAATACTGTATGCGTCAATAATATTGTTTTTACACTCTGGCTCTGGATAGGGCCTTTTGCAATTGTCACAGCCACCATAATGCCGTGCACCTGGACCCAGTGGACACCCTGTGTAGAGGTCTTACCGACATGATGCGGTCATTAATGATGCGGCACATCTCGATGTCGTCCAGGTCGCTGTTCTGGACGTCTGCTGACAGGCTGCGAGAGGCACGGCTGTATGAGCCAGAGGCAGAGATCAACCACTGCACTGTCAGTGCCTTGGGCAACAGCTGGGGCTGCATCTGGAAGCACACATGGCATACACAGTGATAATTTAGTGTTCTGAACAAACAACTTAATGGATATGCATCTAGTGGGCACATCTGGGTGACATAATCAAAGCTGCAGAAGAACCAGAGATAAAATCAATTAAAAAGGCATTAAGAAAAAAACAGGACACTCACCCTCTGAACAGCCTTGACTTTCGCGTTGATCTGACCCACGTGAGTACGTATAATATCGTGGTACCTTGTTAGGTCCATCCGCAGGAGGTGATCGTGGACCAGCCTCAGCGCCATGTGACCTGCGAACTGGGACGCTATTACAGCCACCTGAGGAACCGAGTTGGACGTGAACCCGTTCAGTTTCTGCCGGGTGTCCCGCATTGTACCAAAATACGGGTATTCCTGAAAGGGAAAGTCAATAATTGAGAATTACTGGGAGAAAAGATGTGTCCCCGGATGAATCAAGCTTTGATATAATGGCTCAATGTATATTATGGATATAGGATCAAAAAGATTTATTTAACGTATCGCACAGCAGGTTTACTTACTGACTTCCCAGGGGTGAATCTAAATGATACTGAGGGTATTCCAGAAAAGGCAAGGAAAGGATATGCAGCATTATCCAACTTCAGAGGCTCCAATCTGGAAAATAAACACATACAAGATCTTTAGCGCTTTAGTGGCACTTTCTCGGCACTTTCTCTCAATGTAGGTAAATGTTTTTAAAAAGGAAGAGTAGATAGCGAACATTTGCAAAATGTGAGAATGAGAGCTATCCTACACCTTCCAGCTGTGGATGTGACACTGAGGAGAAAAGCTTTGATCTCAGTGATGTGTAAATACTGAGCAGTCTGATCAGACTTACACATTTGTTTCCCAGTCGCCCCCTGCAAATTCAGAAGAGAGAGACGGGGCCTTGTTTGGAGACTTCACCTAAAGAGAAGAGAATTGTATATGTACGTTACACCTTAACATTCGCAAACAAATAGTATTTAAATACTGACAATACAGCAGGTTTGTAGAGAATGTGCTTCAGACTGTGATTCACTGAAAGGAGGATTTACCTCGTTTAGAGAGCTCTTGATCAGGCTGTACAGCAAGGGACTGGCTGCTACTTTAAATCCGTTCCGACCTGGAGAGGAAGGTTTATATTCAGTCATTCTGAAAATCCCATATAGTGTCATGTTGTAGGTATAGGAAGGTGTTTAATATGTAATTGACTAATCTGGAGTTTAGTCAAAACCTGAGGTAAATACCTGCTACAACTCCATCCAGGTTGATGTAGGAGAATGCTTTCATGCTCAGGGAAGAGAGATAACCCTGGATAATCAAATAAACAATAAAACAAAATTAAGGCAGAGTGCTAACAAAAAGCAGTAGTATTACTGCATAAAAGCTGCTGAAAATGCAGTTATGGCAATGCCTTGTGCAATTCTCACCTCCAACCACTCGGTGGCGCCAACACTCCCATATTCTCCAGCACTCCAGCTGGCAAACACAATGCTTCTCCTTGGCTTGAATCCGTCTGTCAATTGGATAATAAATGTGCATTAACAAAACTGGAGGCGTCTCGTTAAATAGAAAATACTATGACCAGTTATGACTTAACGCACGCTCCAACAGGAAGTGTACATCCATTCCAGACATCAGCTGCCACCTGAGACTCACCGTTCTTCATCATGTCAGAGATGGAGCGTGCCAGCTCAACAAGGACGCTGGTGCCGACAGTCGATGAAGCAAAACCTGGACCCCAAGCATCCCTCTGGGCACCGATGACCACATACCGATCTAAAATTTTAAGAAACATTTTAAAAAAGACAATGAGAAGAATTCATCACCCGTTTTTCACTACTTCCTGATTGCAGTTACCCCCGTGTTAAATAAATATCCCCTTGTACCTGCATCCACAAAGCCTTTGATGACCCCGAAGACATTATTTATCTTCTTCTCAGTAAGAACATTGTTGACGTCCACAGTAATAAGATCTTTCTCTTCTCCCAGTCGGTAGATTCCTCCCCACCTTTCTGGCACATTCTGACCCCCCAGCTCCCTGTGGGATGGAGACAATAAACATTAACGTTATGGAATCTACTACAGATCCAATGTACTGACATACAGACAATGTACTGTATTTATTATAATCTCTGTGCTTTATGTCAGTTGGTCCACAGCGTAGGCAAGCCTTACCTCAGAATTTTGGTAGCCATGCCTGCTGTGATGGTCTGAGCCAAAATTGTTGGCAGGCCAGAAGACTGGACAGGGGGAAACTGGGTGTGGTTGAAGGAGGGGAAGCCTGGGGTGTAGGGATCCCCTGAACCCATGTGGACCTGTGAGAGGCAGACAGAGGAAAGTTGGATTTAAAGGTTTGACCAAGTTTGTCGAGCACTTGATTTGACTGACATCTTCCCGGCAGCCTGGATACTTACCTTAAAGCTTCTAAATTTGAAATGAGGAAAATGATGTTAAACTACAGGCAATTTGACTTTGTAATTTGAAATTTTCCCAAAGATAATTAGAAATCAAATATTCCTAAAAACAAACTATCCTATGGGGACATTAAAAGTATTTATTCTTCAATTCATAAAATAGATTCATTAACAACTGGACTGACAGAATTACTCATTTTTCTTACCGTTTGCTAACCCCCCTCAAACTTGAGAAATATACACAGTGGGCCTATATCTCAGCGTTTCACACGTTTCTGTGAAGAAAACTAAATGAAATTGTTATTTTTAAATTATTATTACTTAAGATCTAAACTTTGAAGACATGAACACAAGCTGTATTCACAGAGCTTTCACTCAAACAGCCTAGCTCTTTATTAAAGTGTCGGGTAAGCATGTATGAAAAACTAGTTTTTCACACAGTTGTGGTATTCACTATTTGGGTTCATTGTAGTTCATTGTATAATTATACAATGAATATAATGTGAAATATCCATAAAATGTGTAAATTGGACAGGGTTTGTAAAAAAAAAAAAAAAGATTAGGAACCACTAGTCTAAACTGTCCCACTCACATGTCCATAGAGCTCAGTGTCCTCTTCGAAAGTGTAATCGGCGGGGTCAGGGTAGATCAACACAGCAGAGGCATTCATTTTGGCAGCATTGGCTACCTGTAAGAAAAAATGTCATAGAAAGGGGCTTAAGAAAAAAAAAAAACAGACACTATAGTTTTTATTGACACCAACAAAAGAATTTGTAAAAAAGGTTTTTGTAATAAAAACTATAATTCTTACTAGAAGCACCCACCTTTTCAGCAAAGCTGATCTTACCAGCCCTGACCAGCATCACCCTGCCAGACAGGTTGATGTTTCTGTCCCGCAGTAACATGAAGTCACTTTCCTGCCCATAACCCGCATACAAGACAGCACCCTGGACAAAAAAAAAAAAAGTCTGTACTGCATGTTTTTCCACTTCATAAAAACAAATAGTGTTTTATATAAATTTAGCTTGTAGATTACCGTTACTGTTCCGTTGGCACTGTAGGACAGGAGTCCTTTTGGATACTCCACATTATTCCCATCCTTGAAAACAACTCTGTTGGAGCCGGAAGCAGGGGGGTCTTGAACTTTAACAAAGTACTCATCGGTCCATGTGTTCATGTCGTACTCGTTAAACTTCTTGATCACCTTGTTTCCCAGAGCATCATCACCTGGAGAACCAGCCCGGTGTTCGTCACTGGAAAACTCACTAGGATGGGGGGAAATATAACATGAGGAGGAAGGAAGAGGTAGGCAAGAAAACAGGAAACAATAATTCACTTTAAATTGTAATACAAATAAAAACTTTTCCAAGATTAGTACTTTTGGAAGAATACCAACACTGCCTCACAGCAGGTTCCACAGGCATTGTGTGGACAGTATATTTACCTGAAGACAGATTCAAAGTTGGCTACAGTGAGTTTTTGAGCGAAGAGCTTTTTCACATCGTCCCAGTCCATGAGGGGAGCAGCACCTGTCTCGTGAGGAACAGGTTCTTCCAAAGAAAGCACAGAGTCTGCACAGCTTGGAGCCAAGTCCTTTTTCTGATGCACCAGATAGCCAATCAAGTAGCCTGAAAGTAGCAGTGGTTTGAAATGAGATACAACCATGGACAGAGAAGGACAATCCAAGGACAGACTAAAGGCATCAAGTTACAGCCTAAACCACAGTCAGCATTTTGAAACGCTATACCACCAGGAGACCATGACTGTACTGTACAGTATGTATACCCTACAAAGAAACTTCATCAACTCTCATCCAGCAGATTGCTATTTTCTAGCCTAATTACAAACGCTTGCATTAGTCTTTGTGGTCACACTTGAGCTATGGTTTTCAGATGACAAAAAGCAGATTTGGTGATAATTCCCCACATAAGCCATGAGGCCAAGTTCAGAGCCAAAGATAAGGCCAGGTTTCTCTCTTTTTTCTTGGTTAATGGAACGTCCAAAGAATTCAGTTCCTCTTTAAGAATGTCAGAAACTGTTACTTATGTTTAATTTTTTCTGCTGAGCGGCAAAACATGTTAGGATATCCAATTAGTCATATTTAAAACACAAAAAAATAGCACATACTGGTTTTGTGTCATTAGAAGACACAGGCAAAAGTTGCATGTCATGTGCATGGGTGGGGAAAGACAATGCCTCCTGATAATGTCAATTGTAAATAAACAGTAGTGTCCCTAAGGTTGATCCCTGAGGAACTCCCCAAGTTATGCAAGTAAGTGATGCAAACTTGATAGAAAGTCAGCTGCTCCATTCAACACTCCCCGCCTTACCAATAATAAAGATGAGGAGGGTGGCAGCTGCCAAGAAGCACAGGTTCTTGGGTGTGCGTCCAAGCTTCTGAGCCACATGGGGTTTGCGGTTGGAGCTGTGATTGAGGTGATCTCCAACGCCATTTCCCCCAACTTCCTCATCCATGTCGGACGACAGCTTCATCTCCACCTGGCTGTTATCACCTTCCATGTTCTGGGTCAAGTTGAAACGTGTGTAGGAGTGTGGCTCCCCATTAAACTGTAATGGCAGAACAACACAGGTTTGAGTAGAAAATATGGTTTAACAATGTTTGCTGTTGGAAGTCACTGTTTTTGTACATGACCTGCCAGAATTATGGATGTGAATGTATTAACAATTATCCTTAAATGTTCCAACAGCAGCAATACAGGTTTTGGTACGGCTTTTTAATAAAACCATACTTTATTATAAAAAGGCATTACTAAAGGATTTAGTAACATTGGTAAAGCTATGATCAGAGGTCACACTTGCCACAGACCCATAAACTTTGGCTCAATGTAATTCTGCTTTTTTGTGCTGCTTTCCAATCGTGGTTATAGAACCTGTGTTATAAGTATTTTAATGTAGCCTTTTAATAAAAAGTTACGCTGGAGAAATGTAAAAAAACAACAATTTAACAGGTTAAATGTCGTTCCATACCATTCAACAGGGGACCCCTGTCATTCTATACAGTCCAAGTGTGGACCAACTTTCTGTTTTAGATTGTGAGGTTCCAAACAAAAGTCAACACATCTTGTTTTGTTGGTGCAGGCATCACTGGGGACAGGTGTGGTGGTCCAGGAGATGCCTCCCAATGATCAATGAACAGCAACTCATCCATGCATGATAAAATAACACAAAGTCCTACTTTCAGCAGCGTTTCGAGCTAGGGCCGTGCTATTCTGGCCCTTTTAGTTATCTTCTGTGGCACGTCTCTGAGTCAATAATGCCAGCCATGGGGATTGTAGGACGCAGCTTCAGCTTTGGGGAAACAGGCAGCGTAGGTCATGAACCAAATCACCACAATCACTTGGTCTATCTGCTGTGTCCAGTACAGGACTGCGATCACACCCCACCCTAGGCCCCAGAGAATAATGGCTCTGAGTTTGATCAGCCAACGCCTTCTTCCTCTTTCTTCTTCTTTCTCCTTGTGTGTGACTGGCCATTCTTGGTTCCTAGTTTTGTTCTAGCTTGGAATTGGCTTAAGCTGCCCCACTCCCTAGGTTTCCTTCTTCTTTAGTAACACCGTGTTACTGTCTAGAACTTTCAATACTATGTCAGATACTTCGTACTTAGCTTTGATGATCACATATCCTGACATAGAATTCACTAGCACCAAAAGGTATTTCTCACCTTTCTTCCCTGTCACCACCCATGGTACGGTGCTTTTTATGGTGAAGCCGTACACTATCTGTCCCCTGCGTTGTATCGACCACACACTTCGCAGTCTTTCAGGACTTGAGGAATTCGACTTATTGGAACCCAAAGCCGCTGCTTGTCCAATTCCATCCTGGTGGGCTTGGTGCCTTCATGGTCTAGCGCTTCATGTACGGCCTGCACCACCCACACCACAGATTTTTCTGGGACCACCCTTCTTTGGGTGTCTCTTCCCACGTCTCGTTTCAGACAAAGACGATTCTTCTCTGTTATCGTCTGGATCATCTATCTGTCTGTTCGGCCGGGCGACTGTGGCTCCGCCTGTGCCTCCGCCTGTGCCTCCGCCCTTGCCGCTTCTGTTGTCTTTGACTTTTTGAGTCGTCTGCTCCTCAAAGCCTCCCTTTGTGTTTCGGGTCAGGGATGAGTTGCAGACTAGTTGGGTTACTAAGGGCCGTTCACTGAGCACAACTTGGCTGTCCTCGTTGGTCGCTCTGTCTGAGGCGCTTGGGTGGTGGTTCTCTCTGCTGCACGCTCCTTTCTCAGGCGCTCGGGCGGTTGTTCTCTCCGCTGCACACCTCTCTTGGGCGCTTGGGCAGATGTCTCTGTTTTGGGTCGTCTCACTAACAGCGGTGGATTCCTTCGCCGGGGTTCCTCCTCCGCTGTGGTTCCTTCTCAGGCCCGACGAATTCTTTTCATCGAGCCCCACGTTGGGCGCCACGTGTTAGATTCCGAGTCACCCCCGTACAGGTGGTACTGGACTAGCTCTCCGTTTAAAGGGTCCGAG
>NW_023339796.1:18230411-18231211 GCF_004916995.1 Morone saxatilis | reverse complement strand
CTTGGACAGTAAGCCCCAAGGGTCCGTTTCATTTCTTTGGCTAGAGTAACCTGTTAGAAGCCTTCAAGATCTTAAACACACTACCTAATAATTATTGCCTGTGGATATATCATAAATCCAATGTCCACAATTTACTCTTTAACTTCAATTGTTATTTTTTATTGCAAGATTTAGCAAGGGCTAGCATACAGCATTAATGGATTCAAAATTGATTATTCACTCAGTGATATAGATTAACTACATATCTGATTTTATAAAGAATTATTAAATTTCAAACCCTGGTGAGAAGGCTGTAGCTGAATTGTTGAATGTCCAGTTTGAAGAGAGAGAGGGAAGGGGTGTACAGTCCTCCCTTTGCCTGCCGTACTGTTGGTTGCTGTTGAAACTCCCGACTTTGTCCAAAGTCTGCAAAGTCTCTGACCAGTGCAGTCTCTGATGGCAGGGTCAACAAAAGAGTGATCCTTGGAGATCAATTGGAATCCTAAAGCCAGGTGGAAATGGTTAATCCTCCTCTGCTCGACACTTTTGGCTTTTCGGCTTTAGGTTGTTGGATTTTTTCTGCGATGTTGGGCTTGTTCGTTTGCTCCGTCTCTTTAGTTGAAATTCTAAGGTCAAAGATGCGTTGCTCCAGTGTGGTCGATCGATCAGCAAGTCTTGAACCCGAGAGCCGGCCGAGGACTAACCCCGATCCTCCTTGTGCAGCACCTTTTATCCCCCTTGTCTCCTAGGGTGTTGTTCGGTTCGTACCTAGTACTTCCTCTTTTGCTCCTCACAAGATGTGTCCTGTGTGTGCGCTCATC
>NW_023339796.1:18211281-18230311 GCF_004916995.1 Morone saxatilis | reverse complement strand
GATAGATAGATAGATAGATAGATAGGATAGATAGATACTTTATTTATCCCGAGGGAAATTCTAGTATCCAGTAGCATACAAAACATACATTAAACATTAAAATAAAATTAAAAATATATATTATTATTATAACACATTAAGGATGTGAATGTATTAACAATTATCCTTAAATGTTCGAAAAGCAGCAATACAGGTTTGGGTGCGCCTTTTTAATAAAGCCATACTTTATTACAAAAAGGCATTACTAAAAGATTTAGTAACATTGGTAAAGCTATGATCAGAGGTCACACTTGCCACAGACCCATGAACTGTGCACCTGAGCTGCAGGGGAGATGAAAGAGGATATCTGTGGTCTGTAAACTATTGATGAGTGGATGACCTTTTAAACACCTTTGAATGGCTGTAGGTTGTAGTAAATAATGTGTGCATGTTGTAAAAGTTGGTAAGCCATCAAGTCTATAGACTACAAAAACATGATAATTCATGTTCCACTAAAAAGTCTGCAGTCATAATTGTTACCAAGATAAAAGAAAAGCTCTGCTGTCCTTTGTTGTCCGAAGTTGTCAAAGGATTAAAAGAATGAATGATGATGAAAGAGCTAAAAAGACAAAAGCAGGAGACAGCCAAAAATAAACCAACTTCACAACTTGGCAGAAGTTCATTCAGCTTATAAATCCTTTATAACATTTGTGTCATTTGAAAGCGGTACAGTCACAGTAGTTATAGTTATAAATAAATCACATTCCCAATCTTACTAAAGTTGAATTTACAGCACTTCAATCATATGCAATATTATCCATACTGAAAATAATCTCAAAGTATTTGTCACTGAGAAGAGAAGAAAAAAAACATCCAATTATGGAACATGGAGAGTTACAACAACACCCATTTCTGATAATAAGGTGAGGATAATACCTTACGGCAAAGCTTGTCATTTTAGGATTTAGGCTGACACACTAGTTAGGATACTCACAATTTTGGATATCGTTGACCGTGCCTGGTCCATTGCTGCTTCACAGGAATCTAAAAAGGGAAACAAACAAGGAGTCTATTAGTGAAGCATCAGGCCTGCAGACTGATCGGTTGTTGTTACCTTTATCACAGTTTGTTTCTAAAAATGACAATCCACTCTACACAGTCTAGTCTACACAAGGGATGAATGTTTTATACTCAAAGACAGATTTTAGGTAGAGTATTATGTACTTGTAGGTATAAGTGTCTGTACAGTGCGTTACTGTCTCACTTATGGGAATAATGGGGGTGCCCAAAGAACACGTCCCACCTCTTGTCCAAACATCTATGGGGTTTCCTTTGCTGCCAACTAGAAAGGCAGCACTGTTTCTAGGCACAAAAGACCAGTGTCCAGTGCAGGTCAACACAGACTCCATGCCTTCATGTGAACTCCATTGCCAGAAGAATACAATTACAGAATAACTAGCCTCCCACTAGCTTTGATCCAGAAGACAAGCCAAACCAAGCAAGGTTTCAATTCAAACAGAGGAACAAGACCTGAAATGCAACTCTTCTGTATATATTTTCTTAAATACTGTGGAAGAAGAGGCATGCGTGTGATCGTAATCAGGAGAGAGGGCGTGCTCTGTATGGTGCTGCAGATATAGGAGGTCAGACTGGTCCTTTTTATCCCAAAACAAACATTTGATCGTGACTGATCAACTACTATTACTTTGCTCATGTAGAGTATTGTTTTCAGCACAGTTCCTATACGTATTATTATACCTATACCAGAACAGTCATTTATTTTATGAATGCACATTAAGGTATGAGAGAAACAATGTTGCAGTATAGAATTTATGGCAGCTCAGTGAATTTTCTATTGCTTCACTGATATCTGACACTTGGGACACTGCAGAATCACTTTATGGCTTTCTCTGGCATTTTCTGAATGCTGGCTATGGACTGCCTTTGAGTAACAGCTGGGACAATTTTGTGAATCCAACCGACTACATAGCCTGCTTCATGATATTTGCCAATACTAAAGGAAACCAAATACAATGTAATTATTTAAAACTTAACAGATCAGTAAAGTCAATAAGAGAATTTAGCTGTGGTTTAGCCGGCAACAGTGTATGTGACTATCGACCGTGGTCAAGAGGAAAAGGTTGACAAGTAGTAGAACACATGTAGTAACTCATGTACTGAAAAGAATAAATTATTTGGTTAACATGAGAAGTATTAACATGTTTTGACCAATCTGGTTTGTTTCGTTTCTTCTTTAGTGTACGTGTACCTGTACAACAACAATGTAACTATTCTACTGTAATGGGAAGTTACTCAATGAGTGCTATCACTTCCTTGTTCTCTATAAAAAGCACAATGGTGGGCAGGTGTAGTTTTTTGTTCAAATAGGTGTAATACAAATGGATGTGAACAATAGAAGGTTACATCATGTTTCTACAACAATAAACACTGAACAATGTACATGAAGACAACTCAAATGGCTGTCCAATAGTTAACAAGGAACAAAAGGCTATAGAACATCTTAGTTAAGGGGCTCTGTTGTTCACTTGACGCAACTCACTTGAGTGCATTCTTGAAGATGCACTGGAGAGACGATACCAGTGCCTTGCACAACAATTTGATATTTCCAAACTCATCTTTTTCACCCAAAAGAGTGAAAATCAACTGAGATCTACGCATTCAAAGCCTTTGCAAATTACTGCCAAACTGAGCATTTGACAGTGAAATCCTCTGACAGAGGTTTATCCATGAAGAGCTAGTAGTATTTAACAGTTCCTTCTACCATCCAACTGACCTTTAAGCCATAAGCAAAGCAACTCTTAACAAACCCTAATCCCAGTTTTAGTGTGGAGACGTGATGACTTGACTGAGAGAGCACCAATGAGCTCTCTCCTACCCTGTCAGACCTTGAGAGAAAAACAAAACTCTTCAAACGACCCTGGTCTTATCGAGCCTTGAGTTAATCCAACAGCTCTTAATCAACTTGTATGTGAGAAGTAAATGGGCTCAGGGGTTAAACCACAGCGACTGAACTTCGGACTGAATGAAACCGTTTTGTTGACCGCAGGTTCAATCACAAACCACACAGTCCAAAAACGGTCAAACCTGGCTCACTTTATATCCCCACCATCTGCTCAATGCAACTGCAACAAAAGTGAAACTGAAAATAAGAGAAAACTGAGCCTGTGTGTGGTGATTACGATGTGTGCCGCGCAGCTAGACAGCAGAGAGAAACTCTTAATGACCCCTACAGGCCAATTTACAAGCTCCACTGGAGGGAGATCCTAAAGTGGACATTGCGTGAGGAGAGCTTGTGTGAGCAAATGCCAAGGGGACAAACGATCAGGGAAGCCTGCCCTAATTTGCAGCTCCAAAGCATGGCCTTGCTTCACTCCAACAGCAAGCCTCCGAGACAGCATAGATAACAGGCCTAACCTTGTACTCCAAGTGCATTTCTATAAAGCAAATGAGGGCGCAGACGTGTTGGAACCCAGCCATACAATAACTTAACTGGCTATTCTAGGCATTATGAAGTACAGCTAACTTTAGAACATAGTTGGCTTCAGACCGCCTCCCTTGCCTTCCATAACCTTGTGCAGGGTGATACAACCCCACTAAAAACAAGTAGTTTAGATGTAAAAGGTCACAAAGTAAAAAAAAAAAGTGAGTAGCCTGACATTTTGTCTTATTCATAGCCCACTTTACAAACACAACCTACAGACAGCTGTTAAATATGGACTAAAAAAAAATGGAATCAGAGCAGGCTAAGCAGCTTTGTAAAGCTAATTGCTCTCCAAGATGTCTATAATCTTACATACCAAACATACCGGACCTTAATACTTTAATCAGATTAGCTACTCTTTCAGTTGAGACATATGGATATGAGCAATATAAAACACACAAAACACAAAATCAAAAATGCACAAGTATGCGCACAAACAAAAAGCAAACTCAAACTCTCAACTCTTAACAGTACTCCACCAACTCCACTAAAATGTGTCAGCCAGCTTTACGTCCTTGAAGGGGGTCATTTGCTAGTAGCAGTCTGTGACCATGACTAGGAGGGACAACTTGTATCTCCATTGAGTATTTTTTTTTTTTTTTAGACACATGCGTGTAAGAGATAGTAAGAGCAAAAGTCACGCCCTTCTGGGAACTGCACTCACAGGCAATACCTGTTAGTCAAATAGGAAAGCATGCTACCCCGCCTAAACTTAAACAAGAAATGATGTTGGAGCGAGTTCATGTACGCACTGAGCAGTCAAGGGCAAAACAATTAAATGTGTGGAACTGTTTTGTAGTCTCATCGGTTATCATCATTATTTAAATTTAACCTCAAGGACTCCATAGCCCTGCAGACAGATTAAATATCACCATTAGCATTTGACAGGCCACAGGCCACTTTATCTGATTTCCAAGGTCAAACATGTTGCTAAAGTAGCTTCCTCATAGTGTTAGGTCAACCAATTCCTTTGAGAAGAAAAAACAGTAGCCATTGCTTCATAAATAGGTTATAGAAGCTGTGGCAAGAAGAATGTGTTCTAACATTACAACAGCACTATTGTGAACTCAGCTGAGGGTCACTAAGGGGGTGGGGGTGGGATGACGGGAGGATGGGTGAAGAAGTTGCAAAAATGCCTTCTCTCATACAGTAACTGAATCAATCACACTCATTCACTGAATTGACTAAAAACGTGTGAACATGAATGTTATATTCCACTGTTAGCTTACACTTAAAGTCAAATGTAGCGGTACACTATAAACTGCTGATATAACTCAAGTTACATACAAGTCAACATTACATACATAATTATTACCAGTCAGTGCAACCTCAAATACATCTGTCATAACAATGACAATGTAATAACTATCATTTGGGTGTTAAAGACCTATCCTATTAGTCTAAAGCCATCTGCCATCAGCAAATTGTGTGCTTGTGTGAATATTCAGCAGTTGCAGCAAAACTTCAACTCATGTAAAAACAATCTGTTGCTTTCACATTTCATGAAATGGTATGAAGGGATTTTACGGAGGCAAATAGTTCCTGTTACAGTTAGATCATTGAAGAGTTCCTGGATCTGCACATTAAAATACCATATAATTAACCCGGTCTAACTAGTGGTTGAACCTTAACTGGAAACAAGCACAATGCCAGTAGGGAAAACCTCCAAGAGACAATGCAAAAAATACAGAAGGGCCTATCCAGAGCCAGGACTCCTATTTTCAAGTGATTATACAGTGCGGAAAACACGCCTGGGAATATTTTATTCAATTTCTGCCTGCAGATCCTCCTGAATGTGACACACTGGACCTTTAACAACTATTTTTCAGTCTACATAGTTATGGTTTAGTAAATTGAGTTCAGTAACTCGCTTCAATTCATCGACTCATTCTGGTCCCCCATGGCAGTTCTGATAGTTGTTCCCTGCAGTTATATCTGAATAAAAATAAATAAATAAATCTCCTAGATATTCGGCCATTGTAAGTTCTCATTATTCTTTCAGTCATTCTTTGGTTGAGTTACTGTTTATTTCTAACTGATAAATAAATGCAACTCTGCAAGTTTCAGTGCACATGCAAACCTGGCAACGGAAAATTAAATACATACACTTTGAATATCATTAACTCAAACTCAGTACAGGGACATAAAAAACGTTGGCAGTAAAAAAAACGTTAAAAAAGGGAGGGAAAGTTCAAATAAACTAAATATTTACAAGCCCTAACAAACTATTTACATACACACTATAGGAAGTCTAATCTAGAGATCCGGGGATAAAGAGTGAGAGAGAAGGTCAAACTAACTATTTACCTACAAGTTATAGGAACACTATAGAAAGAGAAAGTTATAGAAAGTTGCTAAATTGCTGCTAGTCGCTTTTAAGAAATAAAGTCGCTAAGAGTGTCTGAAAAGTGGCTACATCAGAAAGTAGCAAAATTGGCGACACTGGCTTTCTATGACTGATTCTGTGTGAGCTACCTTACATTTTTCAAAACTGAACACTAATGATTCAAATGCCGTGATGTGACATGATGTTCCAGACATAATTTCATTAAAATGTCTTAACTGTCCAGAATTGTCCCAGACACATTATCTTTGTGTCCCAGGTGCCATTTTTTTTCCTTTTTTTTTAAAAAATGGTCCCCAAGCCAACAGGACATCTTTAATTTTGAGTGCTGGGTGTACTGCACCAAAAATATGAAAGACAACTAATTCACCCGTTCACTTTTTTTTAAATGTCTCACACAAATACACTCTTCAACAATTATACACACTAACAGTTAAATATAGATATGGAAGCAATAATATAGTGATATAAAACTTGATTAATTTGATAATTTTCTTTATTTGGGAGTTACATTTTAAATCCCCAGTAATAAATACATTTACAAAGAAAATAATAAACTAGATCCAGATTACTCTACAAGTTTTTGGCAACGGAACTCCTTCAACTTTATGCTTGTTGGACAGAAGGAAAATAGAGGGATATATATATAGGAAATAAATGAGGGACACAAAAAGACATGGGGATAAAAAGAAGAATGAAAACAGGGAGAGCAGGAGAGGAGAAGGGGGGAAAAAAGTGAGGTGTGGGAGACAAAAGGAGACGGTGAGAAAAAGAACGACAGGGGGAAATAGGAGAGGAGAAGGGGAGAGGGGTCAGGGGTGCGAAGGAGTCATTGTGCAGTGGCAAATCATGTGAGAGTCACACTGGGGAAAAGCTCCAAGTAGCTCATGGGAAAACGAAGTAGAACAGTGAGGCAGGCAAATCCCATTTATTAGGTCTGCACAAGACGTATTCTTAAAGAACAGCAGCACATTCTGAATTATGGACGGGAACCAAAACACAGGACGCAGCTGAAGCCTATGAAGAGGAGACAATGGCCTCTTGTCAGCTTTAATCAGAGTTCTTGTTGTTTTTAAACTACAATGCAGGTTCTGGTGGTAGTAGTACTCTATAAACGGATGACCAGGTGGCGCTGCAGTGTGTACCTGTCCTAACACTGACAGAGGATACTCAAAATGTGAGGCAGTTGAAAAGAAACTAAAAAACAACTAATACTACTACAGATACTTAAAAAAAGAAAATGAAAACGCAAGCAGGTCTCTTAACACCCCCTCACTAAAACTTAACTAAAGTTCTAACAGTGTTGCTGTGTATGTCACCTATAATGCAAGTTAGGCTTGTCAAGTCCACCTGCTGCTAGTCTGAACCGTGTGTTCAATGCTTCCACCACACTATACCACACTGCCATAGGGCCATCTCATTCACAACCAAATCCACTTCCCGTACCAGCAAATATTAACATAAACTCTCAGAGGCATTTCACCGCTCCACCTAAATATGGAAAGAGCACGTTGAAATCTGCCTAGACTAGTTGTTACAGCTATGAATACTGTAGTAAAGATAGCCTGGCAGTCCATTGCTGCCTGTCAAGGTCAGTGCGAGTGTCCACACACTGACACGGTAACAGCAGGAAGGCTCATACAGACAGCCTGTAGCTGACCGACCACTCAGCGCAGGGACACTGAGCTGAACGTGACCGCAGCCTGTCCTCATCATGGCGCCCTCGTTGCATTGGCAACGTGACAACCAACACTGAAGAGCGAGTCCTGTCTGAAGACAATGAGGCAAACAGGAAACCCAATAAAAAAGTGACAGGTGGCGTACCCGCACTCTTTGTTGAACACGTGAAGACCATTGGCTAGGACGCGTTTCATTCCTAAGGGTCTGCTAGTTTAAATTACTCAAATGGAGTATATTATATATATTATGTTCAATACGCAGGATATCTGGCAGTGATATGAACCCTCCAAAGATAAAACTAGAGCCGACGTCCTTCCAGAGCAGTATGTGAAGTAGTTGTTTCAGTACAATATGCTTTAAAACGCCCGCTGAGTCTGAGCTACCGTGGCTAGCAGGTAGCTTAGCTGTTTGTCACGGAATAAAGTCTCACCTTGTCTTCAACACGCTCAACCGACTCACTTCTTCTGTGACAGCCTGTGACACGAGGTTCCTCGCCTTGCTGTTTCCTTGCTATGTGCTTCCTCGCCGGGTACCCTTGACTGGACCATGCGTTACTACTTATATCTCTCGGATTGGCTGCGAGTCGACGACAGGCGTAACCCACTCAACGTCACTTCCGCCTTCTGTCTCCTTCTAGCGCCAAATGAATCATGGCGAGATCCGGTTGGGTGAGCGTGGTTTTGAGGTCTGTCATTCACTGGTTGAGGACATGTGCCGTTTGCACACTCTCAGTGAGGCTGTGTGACATTTTTATGTTTACACTCATTTCATTAATGTAATGAAAAGGTAAATTATTGTAAGGTAATTGTGCATTCGAGAAGGGAACAACTACAGCAACAAAGCTTTCAAATAAAACTACACTGCTCTAATGAGATGAGAACAGAAAGGTGAAATAAGGTCACTGTTAGTGGTGGAAAGTACCTGTTACTTGAGTATTTCCATTGTAATCTACTTTTGCTTCACTTTATTTCTTAGTAAAAAATAGCAATTAAGCTTCACTTAAATGTTCTCATAAGAACAATAGTCTGTAAGGTCTATGCCTATATGAACACCATGAGAAATAAATCAAAAGGTAAAAATAATGAGACATTATGTTGTATGTCCTCTTTTTAGTTGTTTTTTGTTGTAAAATATTAGTAGTATAGTAGTAATAGTATTTTTTTAGGAAGAATCCTATGGTTTGTGTCAGTCATGTATTACATATTACCTTAAATGACCTCCCCCCCAGTGTGTCACAGACAAATCGGCGACTTCCATCTGCTGCTCACCTTGAAATAAGAACAAACATAACTCCAGTGTGCCCAGAACTGTTAACTTTTCAGACCCCACAGTCCACAAAATAGCGTTTTCTTCTTGCTGCAGCTGTGAAAATATCAGCTCTAGGAAAGGAAAGGAAGTGCAGTGCCTATTTAGTTTGGTCTTGAGTGTGCTGACTAAGTCAGACACAGATTTTTTCCAGTGAAGTTGTCTGGGACCATTTCAGCTCCCTTTTCTAATAATAAGATAATGCAGATACAATTTAAACTTCACATGCAAGGTTTTGAAATCCTACTGAAGCCATGGTGAATTATTTAGTGCAAAGTGTGATTGGCTGTAACACAACAACACGCAACTCCAAATTCCAGCAGCTTAAAATTGAGACAATATTGATAATATGGTTATATATCACCCAATGTTATGTTCATACAGACATGGTTGACAAACCAACAGCCCTGTGATTGGGCATTTGTGGTGGGCAGGAGCAAAGCAGTCGCCAGTGGTGGTAAATTATTAGTAAATCTTTGTAAACAAGGGGTTCTTTTTACTTTTTGATAGCTGTTTTTGCAATCCCATTTATTTACCACCAAAACAACCTTAGTCAGGTTGTGTTGCTGTCCCTATAATTGCTCTTTTGGGTATCTTCAGTAATTACATGTTTATGCCCGGTGCCAGGCTGCTAACATATATTTTGTGCAAACCATTCATTGGGGGTCTGAGCTCAGGTTTTAATAAGTTTCCCACAGCATAATATTCCCACATTTTGGGTCACTTTCCATCATTGCTTTGACATTTTAAGTGGCCAGTGCAACTTACAAGAACTATATTTTCTATACCCAACATCAACCACCTTAAAATCCTCAGGTTTTTAGAACATGCATGCAGAGACCCAAGATCACACTTATACAGCTACTGTATATCTCCTGCTTAACAAAACGTTGGACATGACAGGAATTTATTTCTGTCCTCTCTGTGAGCAGTCTCACAAGCAAGGATTTAGAGCTCTGAAAGTTCAACAGCATTTTTTACAGCAAGTCGTTGTTGTAGTTTCATGTGGTTGCAGGCCAAGAATGTAAAGTCACCATAGAGACTGTTGGGAGATTTAATTCTAGTCTCTCTTTTCTGTGTGATCAGTACTCGACACTGATGTTGTTTAGCTGGTGTCAAGCAATATGTAATGATAATGCCCTAGTCTGTGTTGTTTGGTTGGATTATTAACTGTAATAATACTCCAACTGTGCGAAAACAGCAATGGCAACGTTTTCTCACAAAACAAACTTTTTAAAAATTCAGAGAAGAAACACCTGTGTATGCACACATAGTCAGAAGGCTGCAAGACCAAACCACTGTGCTGAAATGATTAGGAAACACGCCATGCAACAGTCAGTTTCAACAGACAGTTTCCTTCTTACATGTGAAAACATCCTCTTTTGTGAATAAATATCATTTAAGAACCCCTCCAGATATGTATTAAGACATATATAATAATAGTCTGCTTGCAACAATAATATGTGTGAGACATGTTTTTCCACAAAATGTATAATTTCCACATTAACTTCCTTAAAAAGACATCTCTGAATATGCAAATTCTGTTCCTTTCTTAGGTTTTCCTTCTGGACAAAATGTCTCCTACTTCACTGTAACGTCTATTCTAGGTGGATGTGCACTGGTGGCTTAAAGTTTGTACATCACACTTTACATACTGGACCAGGGTTGACTTCCTATCTACACAACACTAAACTACACAAATCATGCTTGTAGGCCCCACCCTTTAAAATCAGATTTTCAATGAGCACAGAGAAACTTGTGAAAGTTGTAAAAACATCCCTCTAGTGTCAAACTCTGCACATACATAATTCTGCACAAAAACATATTTTTGAGTGGAGACTTTAAGTAGAATTATTTTGTGAAGTCCAATGCAGAAGCACAAATGTATTTGTTTTTAAAAGGTTAACAGTTAACCAATTAAGTAAGTGTATCCCAACCATGAGACGTTAGATAAGCAATCGTTGAGGAACTTCAGATGACTTCCCGACTTCCTCCCACGTTATCTGCAAAACAACTTGATTTCAGAATGTATTTGTAGCTAGTGGTGTGGCCCTAGGGAAGCCAACATACAACAATTGTGCACTGAGTGTATATTCAATAGATTGCTGTGACATTTGCTACAGATTTTACTTGTGCCTATTTTGTGTTCCTATAAGATATATATATGCAATAATATAGTAAAATGCTATAATACAATAACTGTACTGCTGCTAATAAATCAATGAAGAATGCCTTCAGTCTACCACAATGCTGCTAAATCCAATTTAAAAACTGTTTTACGTCCTCTTCCTTAACACCCAGCTCTGTTTGTTTCCAAGGTAATGTCAATTATGAGATCAGGCTTTTCAGGATGTAAGCTCAGTGGCAAAGATCTTTTCTTTGAGAAAAGTAAATGAGGCTGGTCTCACGACAACCACAGCTGGACTTGTAATCTTTTACAGATAAACTCCTTTGTTGTGGGATCTGGCTAAACAAGCCTGTTAATGATACCTCATGCTGTATACATATTCTCTTACAGTATACTGTCTATTACATGATTTACAAAGCCAGGTGAAAGAGATTTGTTTTTATTCTTTGCCTTTTTGATGCCTTCTCATTTTGCACATATTCATTTATACTTTTGAACTGCCAGGTGCTCAGTTACTTCTGAAACTGCAGGTCATTTTCAGGTTGATTTCTGTTACTATATTGATGGCAGAGGAAGTGTAAATGGAGTCAACACCTGCATTGTAGTTATTCAAAACCAAAATATAGGGGAAGTAGTTAGTGAAAATTACTTCTCTGCTTTATGTTATTTAACGGATGAATCAGTTTTGGAGTTTGACACCAGTGTGTAGGATTTAGTGGCATTTAGCAGTGAAGTTATTGTAACCAACTGAACACTGGTCACGCCTGTATTTGATAAGTTGGAAAAGAGAATGGGCTGTGAAGCGTGAAGGAGAAATTACGCAACTTTACCTCTATGCCACCAATTCCCACACACTGGCCCTTTAAACCCCTATTGTGACATTTGTGTGATAAATGTCCAAGCTGAGCATACGTTTGTGGGCTGATGGTTCAATTCAGAGACTCAAAAGTAAAGTTCACCCATCTGGTTTATGGTTAGGTTGGAAAATTTTGTTCTTTGTGAATCGGATTTGGTGTTTGGCCTTGAGAGGTTTTTTTTTCATAGGAAACCATAATTCTGCTGTAGCTGCTGACACAGACAGTCTTACACAACCACAACACACACCTGCCAGGGGGGACGTAGACCTGCCCAAACCAAAAACTCTTCTGAAACCAACTCATAACTACATACTGTATTACCGTGCACAAAGTGTCATTGTACACTGGCAAAATCAAATACAAGGTGCAGTAGAAGGTATTGCGAATTTTGTTTTTGTTCACATTGTCAGGCATTTTCCAGGTAATCCAAGAGGGTTTTTAAATAGTTTATTTAACTCAAGAAGTAGGAGAATTCAGCCCATAAAGAAACAATCTTTCAGTTTATCACAAACATTCACATTCAAAATCACCACAAAAAAACTAAAGAAACTAAAGCTGTCAGACAAAAGTAGTGGAATAAAAAGTACAATATTTGCCTGTGAGATGTAGGGAGGAGAAGTAACATAAAATGAAAATACTCAAGTAAAGTATTATCTCAAATTTGTACTTAAATCAGAATCAGAATTCCTTTATTGTCATTGTCACAGATGTTACAACGAAATTGGTTGAGCAATCTATCCTCTGTGTATTTAAAAAAAAGATCTACGAATAATAAATAACCACGCGTACCTACATATGTAACCCACATCTATGCGCACACTCACCCACCCACACACACATACGCACGCACACTTCAGAGTAAAATCTACACACGCGCACACAGGTTTGCACTAACAGGCCTCTCTTTTCTGTCTGTGCTTTTGTTTCTTTTCTCATTCATCCCTTGTCACTTTTCCTCTTCCTTTTTTAGGAGAGGTACAGTGTGTTGCACAAGAGGATCAACCACACCTGGGACTTTGTGGTGATGCAAGCCAGAGAGCAACTTAGGTACAGTCACAGTCTCACACACACACACACACAGTCCAAACCCACTCACCCACACAGTCTAGTGCACATATTCCATGAACCACACTGACTGATTGAGTAAATGTACTTAATGACATTCCACCACTGACAGCTGCTGTACGATTTAGAGAAGCAAACCCCATATATGAACACGCACTCTCTCATCCTCTCTTATCCTCCCTTTGATCCCGCCTTTTTCACTCGAATATTATCTGTGGTCACCTTCCACCAGTCTAACAGTAATGCATCACTGTCCCAGAACAGATATCCTTATCACTGTCCCACCCATGAGCTCTGCTTGGGGAAGACCCCATACAGGGCAATCTACAGTGTGTGAACACAGAACAATCCTTCAACAGCACCCACTGTACACGTATCAAAGACAATGTGACAAAGTGACAGCTGGAATCTAAGATGTTACAACATGTAGATGCTGATCTTGGCACCGTTGTTCCAGGATGTTGTTGACATTTCTAGTATAGATATAAATATACAAGGAAGTAATGATTGCTAATTATGGCAACACTGAGAAGGATCACACATAGACATTCAGAGGTATTTTAATTTCCTTCTCAGCATACAGAACAGGAAAGATAGATTATGAGGAAGTAAGATTAAAAATAAAAAACAATCATGCGTGTTGATTAGGATTCCCCAAACTCAGCCATCCTTACTCTAAATGTTCATGCAATGTACTTAAATGTTGACGTAAAAGGCAGCCATCACTGACGCTTGTGCAGAGACTACTATGGATGATGCAATTCTCATCCTGGATGAGAGCAGCTGGGTCCTGGGGAGGGTCAAACATTTTTTTTGGTGTGCTGCAGACTGATGATATGCTATCTGTTCAATAACAGGGGCCATGCTTATGCACACAGGGCTTGGCTGTGACATCTTTGGTTGCGTAATGACCCACGGTTTGGAACAGTCTGACCAGTCTACCTTTAGATATTTATGCTTTTTGTGCTCAGTATGAGCTTCTGATGGTTTGTACACATGCACTCACATGGTTCAAATGAGAGCTTATTCTGAATCCCCCTGCTATTTTCCAAGTCTTTCTTGGTGCTGATATTTAGATTTTGTTTCTACTCCTGTAAACAATATATTTTATCCACATTACAGAGCTCTATAACACATACAGTTCACATAAAGCATTATTAAGCCTATGGCAGAGTTTTCCCTCCATGCCATATTGTACTTTGCAATAATTCGAATATGTATGTGTGACATTTGAAAGCTGATGTGTTGTATTTGCAGCAGGGAGAAGGACAACAGTGACCACCAGTGGCGGGTATAAAGAACAACCAGAGTACAGTAAAAAAATATTTATTGGACAAACATGTTAGCCTCACAGACTTTTAGCAAAAGCAAATCTGCCTATTAACATCATAATACATAATACATCACCCACACAGTAATTCATACACACCAACAAACCTCACTGCCCAACGTTCACACACACAAACAGACGCAACAAAGTTTATTTTAGTGGCTGGGTCGGAAGGGGAACGGCATCCCCGTCATGAAAGGCTGAGCGGGGTACTGAGGGTGAGAGGAGGGGTGGGTGGCTAGAGGTGCGTGTGGGGTGTGTGCAGGGTGTGTGGCGATGGGGGAGTGAGCCGCGTGCGGGCTGAAGGCCAACGGAGGGGTGTGGATGTTGTTGTAGTACATCACTGGGCCTGACAGCACCAACTGGAGCAAACTGGAGATACGAATACAAAAAGAAGTGAGGACACAGACAGATGAGGAAGAGGAGAGGGAAGAAATGTTGAGATGGAGCGAAAAAACGTTAAGTATCAGTCAGGTTTAGGCTAGGGCGGCACAATATGGTTAAAACATCATATTGCTCATTACCAAACATGATTTGGAGGCCAGGGGATCTCTTCCGCTCTACAGTACTTCATTATAATGCTATTTTAACCTTATGATATAATGGCAGCTTCTGCGATTTGCATATTGGGATTTTGATATTATTTTGATTAACTGTGGACACATGTTGTACATCACAACAAAAAAATCTGAGGGTTGAGACAGACCCACAATACAAAGAGTCCCTATCAAAACTACAATTAGCTATTATCAATTCTTTAAATAATTCTGATTTTGTGTGTGTTTATTGTTATTAGACTACAGATAACCCTTAAGCTGATGCTATGCGTGTCAAACTCTTCTGCTATATAGTTCTAGCTGAAACAAAGTAACCAGTGGCAGTTAATGGTTCTTACTTGTTGTGTGGGAGGCGGGAACAGATGGCTCTCAGGTCCTCTGTAGAGACAAGGCAACATGAAATATTCAATCAACCCAGCATGACAAGACAATCCATATGACAAGCCATCAAATAAGTCACTTATTTAGTCGCCACTTAAAGCTCAAATCTGTAGCTTTTCACACAATGTTGTCCTTTGCAGGTCTACAGCAAAGAAGGTGGAGGTGTTGTAGATGTATATGAGGAAAGTTTTCAGTTTCAGTCCTGTTGGAAAATGCACTGGCTACGAAACTGTGATGCTATTAGGCGTATTTATGAAAATAAGTTAAGTACATTGATTCTTTATTTTCAAGTGATTATACACAAATGGAAACATACCTATAGTGTGTATTCCATTCCTGCCATTAGATCTTCCTAAATGGTACACAGTGGATCTTTAAAAATGTCTTGAGTGCTTTGTAAGCTCTCAGTATGATATTGTCTTTAGTAGACAGCACAGCGGTAACTAACAGGACAGAGACAAATGGACTCTAATATCTGTCAAATTAGTTTCCAATCTCAGGTGCAGCTACTGAGTTAACCTATGACAAGGCAGGAATATTCCCTAAAATTTAAATCTAATTCATCTCCTCTATCCACTTTTCTAGCCTCATCTATACTACTTTTTATTTATCCATCTCTCCTTTCTACAATCTTACCTCTCGAGCAGAGCAGAGCTCCATTGGCCATGGCCACCTGCAGGGCCTGTGCCAGCCGATCCAGGGTCAGCTGGGACAATGCGTGTGTATCTGCGGATGACGTGTGTGTGTGTTTGTCGGCCTGGTCCAACAGCCTGGAGAGGTCAGAGGTCAACGTGGCCAAGGACTCCATCTGGAGCAGTGCCAGACGACCGAACAAACCCTTCTCATTAAGTATGTTCGGCAAAAGCATGAAGACCTAGATGTGGACGGATAATGGCTTGATTATCTTCACTGTGTATGTTAGAGGTGTTTTGTAAACTGCATATGAATGTATAATGTAAGGAAATGTGTCTAATCACACCACACACCTGTAGGACACTCAGATGGAGAGCAGAGAAAAGAGGCCCCACATCTGGCTCGCTCTCAGTGGTGCCATTGGTCAACGCCAGCTTTTTGTCTCTCCTGTAGGCCAGCGGCGCTTTGACGCACCAGCGCACCAACCCCCCTAATGGTGTGACATCAAGTGAGCTGATTGGCTGGCTGCCTGAGAGGGGCGTATTCAGGAAGGTGATTAGCACTAGGCGAGGGTCATCTTGGATCCACGAGGCAATCATCTGGAGGAGTTCTAAAGGAGGGGTGAGCTCCTCTAAAAACACACACACAAAGACATAGTTAAAATGACTAAAAGGATGCAGAACATTGAAAGAAAGGACTCCAGGTTAGTTGTTTTGGCACTTTTGTGTTATCCCACCAAAGTACCTGAGGTGAGGTCATAGAGGGTGGTGACAGCAGTGATGAACTGGCAGCAGAAGCGTGGGCTGGCACTGTGGATGTTCTGCAGGGTGGGCACCGAGCCTGGCACCATACTACAGTAGTCGTCTACCAGCACCTGAGCCAGGCGCACACAGTACACACGGTGGGTTCTCTGCAGGACACAAAAACATCCAGAGGCACATGTTCAGTACATCCATTCATTCCGACTAGCCTCACGCTCAACATCTAAAAGTCAAATGGAACACTTAAACATGTTTGAGTCCTCACCTGTAACCAGGTAGCAGCACATTCCAAGATAGGAACCCTGCCCACAGCGATTGCCATGGAGACCAGCTTGCCTAACAGTGCCATGCGACTTTCATCCGCCTGGTTGCCTTGGAGACTGAAGAGGGCTGAAAACATAAGCTGACGGACAGTATCGCGGCTCTGCTCCTGGAAACAGCTGCACATGATCTCCAACAGCTGGAGCTCCTGGAGAGCGCTCATCCTCTGGAAGAAAAAGGACAAGCGGTTGGCGGTCCACATTGGTGCATATATATTTTGGATACAGATGTATTAGGATTCAAGGGTCATGCGTTACCCTGGGTGGGGTGTTTCTGTCCTTGGGTGCGTGCAGAATGAACTCCTCCACCAGCTCCAGGGTTTTGGAGTCGACCTGAGGGGGCTGCCTCCCCGACTGCACCAGGTTACAGATGTAGATGTCCAGGTGATACAGCAGCTCCTTGGCTGCGCTCAGCACATCGCGAGGCAGCAACGACTGACGGATGTCACCCATTACCACCTAACACAGACCCACACAACATTGGACGCATTTCAAATCTCCATTATGAGTAAAAATGTGTTGTGTTGAAGAACTATTTCAGATTATGTGTTTAAACTGTAATTGATGAGTTAACTGATTTTAAACAATCAATTTAAGCAACATGGGCATAATGTTGGAGACTTGGCTTCATAAGGTCTTGGAATAATATGTGGGAGATATGTGTTTTATACTTCATGCAGAAACTACATACATCTTAAACTACATACATCTAGCTATAACACAATGCACTGATCCTCAGCCTGCCTGTCCTTACAATAAACCCGCCTGTGTACAGCCTGTACGCCGATACAGAGACAGCAGTTAGAGTCCAGTTCAGCTTTAACGTTACATTTCTATCTATCTGTGTTGTAAACTGTAGGCTCACAGCTGTTAGTGAACACTTTCCACAGCCAGCCGCTCTCCTCCATCCTGCTACAGCTAAGGTTAGCAAGGTTAGCCATAAACACTGTTTCCTGTTCCGCAACAAATCCCACCTGCGTTAGTTCTCTCCACAGCAGCCACTAAAAGGAAACACTGGTGTTTAGTGAAGCTCTTACCTCTGCAGAAAGCTCTGAATAGACTTAAATGAGCCGGTGATGACACTAGTGAGTGGTCGCAAAACGACGACGGAACCACTTCCTGCTTCTACGGAAGCCGGCGTGGGATAAAATTACGGCCATTGAGGTTTTCAGCGGAATCCATGTGCTGTTTGTTAAACGTCAACAAAGACTGTTTGATTCATTGTCAGAGTGCAAGTTCTGTAAGCATGCGGCACATGTGGAGTACATGAAGATGTGTCTTTAAGTTACTGTGAGTTAGTTTAACCCAAACAGACGTACGCTCTTTCATAATTAAAAAAAACAAGCAAACTTTCTATTTTAATCTCACATAAAACGAAAAGCTATTACATGTATTTGCTTCTGCAGTACCTTTGGATATGTTTATAAATTATGATTTTTCAAAACCAAAACAGAGTATTTTTTATTTTTTATTCCAAAATTACATTGAAGGCAATTGTTGAGTTTATATTAATAGGCCTATTCGTATTCAGTCGTAGATATTTATATTGTAAGAAAGCCTATTTTACCCAACCATGTTATCTTTGTCGAAATTGCTTATTTTATTATCTCACGCAGAATTGCGTAATTGAAAAAAATATTCTTTTCTCATTTATAAGCCTATATATTTACGTTGTAGTTGTTGATATTCTTTAGGCCTGTATGCAATGCTATTTAATGTTATTTAGTGTGATTTTCTCTGAACGCTTGCAGTACAACACTAACCTATTCTATTAAATGACCGAGAGAAGGATGTGTAATACTGTGATGTTAAATATGTGGTCACAGCAGATGGATGAACTGGGCTTTTAACTTGTGCTGTTGTGTTAATATAACCCTGTATCATTATTCTACAAAATGCCCCATTTAACTGTGAGTTTGTTGACCTCATCACACTTCGCATATCTTCGTATTTCATATGATAATCCTATTTTTTCAGAATTTGAGGATATGTTATTTACCTTTTCACCTTTTTTTATTTACCTTACATACATCAGTGGCAGAGATAGAAACGCGTATACACAGGCTGTTGTTTTAGCCTCTGTATAGAAACTATATATTATATTAAAAACACTGTAATCCCTTCTAATCTAGACGGGGGCGCGCCCGCCAGGCACCGGAGCGCCTGATGGAAAAAAAAAAAAAAAAAA
>NW_023339796.1:18198033-18211181 GCF_004916995.1 Morone saxatilis | reverse complement strand
TGTGTGTGTGTGTGTTGTGGGGGTTGCTGTTTCAAGTAAACAGAAATGGGGTGACCCCCAGAGGATCCAGGTCTGATTAACTCACCTGATGATCTGGGTTTGATGAAATGCCCCTGTGGAGGTTTTCACCTCAGGAGACTTTACCACGTACCTAAACTAAATTAGAGGTTGGAAAAAAGTAGTCCACTGGTCCCTTTTCCTCAGAGCAGACTAAAGTAGGGAAGAGTGGAGTCAGTCAGCAAGGGAGAGAGAGAGAGAGAGTGGTAAGAGCTGATTAAAATGCATCACACAGCTTTTTTTGGTTGCTGTCAGTCATAAAAGTAGGGCTCTTTAACAAATGAGGGGAGACTGAAGATTGATGATGCATTTCATCACTGGAACAAAGCCTTGATTTGAAAGAGATTGCTGACAGGGAGCTAAAAAATGTATGAAAAATTAGGTTCACAGCGTTACTAATTATATTCCTTTTGGCCAGTTAATATCATTTATTCTCCACATTCAGTTTGTTCAATGTGAGAGCTTTATCCCTATCATCAACACAAATAATAGTGTCCTATGAATATACATCAGAAATATCTATGTCAGCCTTAAATGTGTGTAAGATTGCATAAAAAGCCAGTTCACTCCCCCTGACAGTCTAGTGATTGGTTCCTCCTGTGGTGTATTAACAGAGGCACTGCATGTTGGTGCCATGCTGGTGAGATACGGGTACGTTTACCCCCTGAAGGAGCCGAGATCTCTTGTGCTACGGCCCGATGAGTCGCCCTACCGCTTCCAGGTGAGTCAGCCACCCCTCCACCCACCAGGTAGTGTGTTCATTCTGCCTGCTTGCTTCCCCTCCTTTCCAGTTTAAAAGCTTAACCACTTTTGGCTAAACCCGCCACCTTCTCTCCATCACTATCCCTTTCTCTCTCTAACTCCATTAGCCCACTTGTTAATCCCCCATCCATCTGCCACTCTCCGCTGCCACTTTTTCATGACCCGCTTCACTATTAACCTAACCTAATATTTAAAAATAATGTCTTTTTGTAATTTTTCAGACTCCTTACTTCTGGACTAGCACCCGGTGGCCTGCCTCAGAGCTGGACTATGGTAATGCCAAAAACAAACTGAAGGGGTGAGAGGGGATCTCAGTAGTGTGAAGGAAAATGACCCATTTATATACTATATGTTAAATTATGAGGGAAAACAACTATCACCCATTATCACAGTATAAAATGTGACAAACTACCAATAATTCCTTCTTTTCAAATATAACATAGAGTCCTGACAAGCATTTACAGGAGCTATGGGCACAACATATGATGTAGATCAGGACACAAATCTCTTTTCTTTGTTTTTTACTTCTTTACTGTTTTTGTTGTCCTTCTTATATCCCAACAGCAATCTATTTGGCTAAAAAAAACATAAGGAAACAAGGAGAACTAATGGAATATGAGAAGGTGAGAAAAGCGTGTGTCTATGTGTGTAAGTAAGAGAGAGAATGTGTGTGCAGCTTGAATTATGCAGTAGTAGGTTTGCACTAACAGGCCTCTCTTTTCTGTCTGTGCTTTCTTTTCTTTTCTCATTCATCTCTTGTCCCTTTTCCTCTTCCTTTTTTAGGAGAGGTACAGTGTGTTGCACAAGAGGATCAACCACACATGGGACTTTGTGGTGATGCAAGCCAGAGAGCAACTTAGGTACAGTCACAGTCTCTCTCTCACACTCACACAGACACACACACCCATGCACACAGACACACACAAACTCACGGTGTGATTTATGTTTAGAGCATCCAAACAGAGGCGGAAGGCTGACCGCATTGTTCTAGAATGTCAGGAGCAGGCTTACTGGCTCATCAACAGACCCCCGGTACGTCCACTGCTACTGTACTCTGTTGTGTTAGACTATGTACTGTAATACACTATACTGCACTGTACTGTTATACACTATAGTGTTCTATTCTGTGTCGGATTAGAATATATACTGTAGTATATGCCAGGGGTTTTCAAAGTGTAAGACTGCGGCCTCCCCTCAGACAAAGCTTGGAAAAAGGCACACCCCCTCTCCCCTCCTTCATTTAACTTACTTAGTTTAGCTCAATTCCTGGATGTCCGGTTAGGGTTTGATAATGATTATGATTATGTTATTTGATTCCAACCACACACACAACCATTGAGCCAAGGGAGCATAATATTGCTGTCTGACATAACTACACCAAAAGCATAAAGAGACGTCTGCCCTAACCCATTTATTCGTTTCTGACTGGGAAAGTGGAACAACTATACAATTCCCCCGATCTAATGTATCTCTGAGGTGTCTCTTTAACCAAGTCACACACACACGTAGGCTATTCGATATCTATGTGATCTCCTTTTGATAACTAATGTAATCTTTTTTCACTTTCATTCACTAAGTCTCCCTTCAAATTGTTTGGAGCCTCCCTGGAGAGGCCTGCCTCCCACTTTCAAAACCTCTGCTCTATACTTACAATATTTCACTGTACTGCTTTACACTATAGTGTGGTGGATTAGAATATATACTATACTATACAATTTTGCTCTTTTGTACTGTTCTATACCATACTATGCATTGTCATACTATACAACTATAGAAATGTGCATTGAAGTATTTAAAACAGTCAGAGATCCCAGTAATGTTCACTCACAGTCCCCTCTGCCTCATACATGAAATATTCAACCCATCTGGTAAAAGCCTCAGCTGACAACAGGGGCAACAGAGAGAGAGAGACAGAGAAATAATATTCGTCATATTCCACTTTCTTTATGTTGCCTACACACCACAGCAGTGCATTTGATTCTTAGACAAAGACAGACAGACAGACAGAGAGAAGGATCAGAAGGGGCAAGAAGAAAGGGAGGGAAGCTGGGATTGCTTAGGAAGCTGAGAGTTACTGTGGAGGAGAGAAGCGAGTGAAGCAGAGGACGGGGGCTTGGATGAGGGATTCCATCTTGTCTTGCCCTTATGAATTAGGGACGAGGGCATGGAGAAAAAGAAAGAGAAACCTGAGAATAAAAGTCAGAGCTAGTGGAGTGGAAAGCTCAAGGAAGGATAAGTGCTCACTCACACGCACATTGTCATCAGAAGCACACACACACACATAAACACAAGCTCAGTGACAGACATACTATACTTAGTTATTAGTGTGTGTATATTTTTTCCAGCCTGGGGCATTTAATGTGTTGGACATGGGTCTGGAGAGACTAAATAACAGCTCAAGAGTTACACTGGTCAGTGACATCACATTTCTTTACTTCCTGTTTTATTCGTTGTTGTTTATTCCGCTCTGGAAAACCTAATGTGCTAAAACATGTTATGGCTTTCTCTCTTTCTTGCTGCTGGGATTGTTTCAAAGTAAGTGTCCAAGTAATTGTGCTATACTATGGACAATTCAATATATTACATTCTTTTTCTAATAGAGGTTAGAAATTTTCGGCCCATACAGAAATTATGGCTGATTCTATGCAATTTTTATTCTTTCTATTATAATACTCAATTTCTAATTAGTCCAGAGAATTATCCATCTTTGATGATAATTAGATCTATATATATATATTCATATTTTTAAGCTCATACTGTACATTTCTCATGTGTCGGAATATATTCTGTTTAAATATTTAAAGCCACTGTTTGTATGAGTGAGCACATATAGACACTGGGAGGCTGCCTACTATTGAAATGACTGTATAAATGTATAAATCAGATATTGTGTGAACTATAGTGATGACATTGTGTGTCCCTTAACAGAACTAGAACAGCGACTACTACAAAAGTGAGGTAAAGATCATACATAATGCATACACCCTCACTTTAAGAGCATTGACTGTATATTATAGCTCGATTTGTGGGCGTTTACATTCGTACGTGTGCTTTTTGCCTTTGCCCACAGATCGAAACCTGTAGACGGGCCCTTGGAAGAAACCGTGTAAAGTCATCCATCTGCCTAGAAGGGTATGTGTCAGTTTGATAAGCGTACATACGCAGACACACACACATGCACATGTACACACAAGGACTGACTTGCTGCCTGAACCGAACTTCACGTCTCACATGCACACACATGCACATAAGGCTTATTGCTTCCACTACAAGAGCCACTAATGGATGCTTCCTGAGGCAAGTTGGAATTAGTGGCCATTAACTCTTATGATCTGCAGCACTAATACAATAATACTGTGTGTGTGTGTGTATGTGTGTGTGCATCTGGTTGTGTGTGTGTGTGCATGCCTCTGCATTTGTGTGTGGATGTGCAGTTTTGTGAAATACAGCGAGCAGTACCTGAACCACGATCCCATTATGCAAGGCTGCCTTCCCAGTAACCCCTGGATCTCTGATGACACCGCACATTGGACAATGAATGCAGAAGTGTGAGAGAATACACACAGATACACACACATTATAATACGTCTAAACTACAGTCAACTGTAGTATTTTAGTTTAGCTGGTTTTAGCTTTTGTAGCATCTCTTCACATATCAATTAATGCATTACTTCATGGTTATCACAGTAGTTTGCCATTTGAATGCCTATGTGCCTGGTTTGTGTTGTTGGTGTGTTTCTGTGAGCAGGGTGCCCTTACCAACACGTCTCCGAGTGGAACGTTGGAGCTTCAGCTTCATGGAGCTTCTTAATGACTCCATGGGGAGGCGGGAGTTCATGACCTACCTGGAGAAAGAGTTTAGTGGTAAGGAGGAGTGACAGAAATGCCTTTTCATATACTTGTGTGCGTGTCCTGACTCGTAATGGTTGTCGTGTCAGATTTGATAAAATTTGTCAAAACCCTTAAAGATTTAGTTAGTTCGTTATTAGGAGCCCAATAAACAAACTGTTTTACATGTTGAATCACAATCATACAAGCAAAATTCATTATTGTTTACATGGAGACACTTACAATACTTACAATAATAAACCGAGAAAAAGTAATTGTTATTCATATCAACCTTAAATTTATTCTTACTCCTATTAGCGTTCAGAATTTCATTATCTTTTCTAATTAAATTTTACAATCCCAGTGGTGAGACATGGAAGGGTTGAGGTAGAGGAAAAGAAGATGACATGGAAAGTAGATAAGAAAGAAGAACGGAAAGGAGGAAGGAAAGTCCAAGACAG
Organism: Morone saxatilis; assembly: GCF_004916995.1. Lineage (NCBI taxonomy): Eukaryota > Metazoa > Chordata > Actinopteri > Moronidae > Morone > Morone saxatilis. The sequence goes on along the minus strand of NW_023339796.1, from coordinate 18,206,073 downwards.
ATTTAAGTGTGATAAGGGTATAAGGGATTTATTTGTTTATCCATGCAGACATATGAAATATTGCCAGGGGCCAAGGTGTTCCACAGAGGCCAGCCATGCTATAAAAAGTATCTAATTATGTGTCACTTTTTCCTGCATCGTTGTTGTTTCATTCACCTCCATACATACCCAACACCCCATTGTCTGTCTCTCTCTGTCTGTCTCTGCTAGCGGAGAACCTGTGTTTCTGGCAGGCCTGTGAGGATATTAAACATGGAGAAAATTCCAGGATTATTGAGAAAGTGGAGGATATTTACAAGTAAGTCTACAAGCACACCAACATGCATACAGACTTATATTTACAATCCAGTGACAGTCACTCTTCTGTGTGTGACTCAGAAATTTCCTGGCTCCTGGAGCTGCCCGTTGGGTGAACATCGACAGTAAGACGATGGATAAAACTCTAGACGGGATCAGACACCCACATCGATTTGTCATGGACGACGCACAAATGCACATCTACTTTCTCATGAAGAAGGTCTGAACTCTGACCCACTGTTTGATACTTGAAACTTACAGACAAAATAGGATATGAATGTTCTTTTTCTACACTTCCAGGAATCCATGGTTTCAATTAATTTGCATAGAATATCTTTTAACAGACTTTTGATTATTTGATTTGTAGGATCATTTAAAGTTACATTATTGTTGCGTGGTATTGCAGTGCTGACTGCAGACTTTTCTGCATATAATGTACCTTACCATGCAATGATAATAGAGCATTACTAAATATGATTGCAGTATTGATGTTGATGGGAGGCACTACTCATGCAAGCTTTATGAGTCTAATTGATTTTCATATGTTAATAAAAAAATAAAGAAATCAATGGCTGCCTAGAAGGGGGAGGGTTGGAAAAATACATTAAAAAATATGTAAAACAGAATAGCCTGCATTCAAGGGCAATTTCACCCTGAAGAACTCACAAGCAAGCAAGCAAAACTTTATTTATATAGCACATTCATACGAGGGTGCACACAATGTGCTCAAAATATCCTCATATGGTATGTATATGGAATAACTGGAAGTGAGAGAGCTGAGAAGACTCCTATTTGGAGATGATAACAGGCAGCCTTTGTGATGTTGGTGATCTGGAAAAAAATAGTCAGATCCACACTAACCTGTGTGGTACTTTCCAAGGCAGGTTTTTGCACCAATAACTAGAATTTTACTTTTGTCTTTGTTGGGCTACAGGAAATTGTGAGACATCTTATTGTTTATGTCTAATGCAACAAGTGATTTAACAGAGTTTAGAACTTCAGGGGACAAGGACAGGTATAACTGTCATCAGCGTAATTATGATAACTTGCATTTTGTTTCTGGATTTTGTGGCCTAGAGGCAAACTTTAGAGAAAAAAAAAGTCATCTATTCAGATGGAATGTGAACCAAGCTCATTTTATTTGGTCAAAACATGAATATTCTTTATATCTTGTCTGTAAACTAAAAGGAGAAGCATCAGCTTAATGGCAACTTAAGGCTAGCTGACAGTTTCTAAGACTTACTTAGGTGGTAATGTTGTGTGATGCCATTGTATTTGTGTGTGTATGTGTGTATAGGACTCTTACCCAAGATATCTTAAGTCTGACTTATACAAGAACATGCTGGCCAAAGCTGTTGTCCCCCAGGAGACAAAGAAAAGGTAAAGTCTCACTTTAATTACCACTCTTATTTTCCTTTTACCTCAATACATTCATTCCCTAATATTACACTTCTCTTCTTTCTTTCTTTCTCTTCTTCCTCTCAGTGTGTTTCCCTTCATGAGACGCCAGCGGCACGCTAGCCCCTCCCCCGCTCAGGCTGTCGCCCCGGAAGATGGACAGGCCAAGGGGGCCGGGCAAGCAGGTACCAACTCTGCAGCCGGTTCCCAAACCTGATGCCAGGCCCAAAAAAACGTGTCAGTCTCAATCACCTGAGTCTCCATTGTATCTGTTGGTCACCATAGCAACCACCCAAGGAGTTGCTTTTTCTTTACAGTCCTACTGTCTGTGTGAAAGCCAGAGCTTTTCTTTCACCGCTGCAACATAACCAGAGCTAGGATTTCAGTGTTAGAGCTTCCTCTCAGATCACAGGTGTAAATGCATACTCAGCAGCATCACATTTTATTCCCACAGCACGAGCAGTGAATAGAGAAAAAAGAGCTTTTAGTGCTACCGTTACAGCATAGTCATCCTGCATCCCATCTCAGTCCAAAAAGTCTGTCCTGTTTTTCTTGATATTGATTCCTAACACCAAATCTTCCTTTTCCAAGAATCTGTTCTCTATCTCATACGCAGTTTTAGAAAAAAAGGTTTATAGATCAATAGAGATGTAAAATATGTATTTAGTCAAAAATTTGCCTCAGCATGTATGTGATTATCGTACAGTTTGCTTAATTTGTTCATTCCATGGCCGAGCTTCACATTGTGATGGTTGTTGCTGTTAATTTAGCTTGAGCATGTTTTCATCTCAATAAAATGTCACAACAGCATTCAGTGTTGTGTTGTGTTCTCAGTGCTGCATGTGTGGTAAACTGTGAGTGTGTGTGGATCTGTGAGGCTTTTATTTTTAAATCTACTTCTTCTTTTCATCTGACTTCCTCTCGCTCTTATGTTCTTTTTTTTCGTTCTCCCTATATGGTTTGTTACAGTATTTGTTAACCTCCAGATGTGAAGGCTTTGCCACATGAACTGCTACAGAATATATCATCAGATAAAAAGTTAATCAAATACAGATTTGACAATGAAATGTTCATCATCACTAAAATTTGTAGTCTTGAATAATAGAGCCTCAGCCACTCAGCCCATTTGACAGCTACTTTCAGAAACATAAAAAATAGCTGCTGCACTGGCTCAGTTCTGTTTCCCACAGTGCCATCTGTCTGCACATGCTGCTCTCTTTCTCTCCCACTACTGTGTCTGAACTTACAAACTTACTTTTACACCTTTCCTTCCTTCTAATAACCTTTCAGGTTTTACTTCCCTTCCTTCTTCCCTGCATTGGTCCTGTGGGAGCTGCAGTTTCTTCTACTGGACTGGCTCCCTCTACTGGCTGTATGTTGTCACAGTAACAGTGTTCATATTCTAAAATAGTGGTTTTTGGCTTGTGACCTATAAAAATTAACAAACATCTAGTATTAATTATGAACATGAGTTGTAAGCAGTTTAACCAAATTTTTCTTCTCAGATTGTATTTAAGAGGGAGGGCTGAAGAGATGAAAGTGATTTTTTTTTTTTTTAAGGAATAAATGATCATCAAATCATCAGTGAAACCCTTCAGGTTTATCTTGGACCTCTGTGGGTGGTCTTGAGACCCAGGATAGGAATCACTGCTGTGCTACAGCACATACATTTAAGGTCCATATGACTTAAATTATCAATGTAGGACTTACGATAACTTGTCACCACTACTGCTAAGCAAGGTTGCCCTATAAGAGACAAGTCAGTTAATTTATACTTACATGTCAGATTAGTCATCATAAGGAGTACTACAGCAGAGTTAAACATTTGTAGAATATCTTCTATGCCTGTGGAGGAGCTATCCAAAGTCCTGAGTTAGGCCTGCAAGTTCAAATATTTGACAGAAATTTAGGATGTATGAAAGATGATTCTGAGTTGCATTATGGGAAATGTAGGTTTCTGAAGCTTGACTCATACTAGGCACTACAAGTCAGGATGTGTCGGTCTTTGCTGCTTTGATTTGGACTATTAGAGAGCAGTTAGGCTTGATGTTGTGATCTGTAGTACTGATCTGTGTCAGCCTTGCAGGACCTGAGAGACCATCAAATCTACTAATGGAGGTAAGCTATATAAGGGCACACAAGCAAATCCAGTCACGCACACACACTGAAATGTGTATTTCAACACTTCCAACAAGCACTTTCTATATTTCTGAGGATTATGCTAATCCGCTTCCCTGCATTCCCCATCCACTCTTAGTGAGTGAGTGTGTGTGTGTGCGTGTCAGAAGGGGAAAAAACAGTTTGAGACTGTCCACATGAAAGCTCTGAAGAAAAATCATGAAACATTTCTCTTTCCACAACAGATTTTATTTTTGGTACACTAAATTCTGTTTGGATTTTTTAACAGATTGAAAAGTAGCTGTCCAGTACAAGGAAGTAAATGTCTCATGTTAAGCACGATTTATGTCTTCATCCTTAAACGCAATGAGAGCTACAGTATGTTGTTGCGGTAGTATGCTTTTTCATACTCCTACTTACATGTGACAACAAAAGAAAGCGTTTCACACTCTCTCTCACACACACATAAGGAAAAAACAATATTTCGACAAAGAAATGAAGGCTATTGTGACAAAAAAGTTCGGTTTGAACTGTGCAAAATCACAATGAGAAACTCATCACAGTATGGGACGCTTAAAAACAGACAACATATAAACTGTATACGACTTTCACACACTCACACAGTACACTCACTCACAGAAATACACAGACAAGAGGAGGCACTAGACACAGTAATCTGAATATACATTCATAAAGTGCCCATTCATACACATAAGGGCTATGTACATTACATAGTAGAATCTGTTATTTAATCATAAAAGTGCTTCAGAATAAAATTAGGAACTGGTAAGGTTTTATAGTGGGAAACTGACAAGAACAGAGAGGACACAGACACCCAGTTTCAATACAAGCTGCATATATATCTGTACATGGGCGTAACCTCCTGCCATGTACAGGATTTTAAGATTTTGTTAAGGAATGAGGAGGCACCCTGTATCCCATACTACTACACTTTAGTTCACATGTACACTCGATGAAAAGCCCCTGAATTACAGCTGGCTACTGGCTGAGAATGTGTTCTACAAAAAAAAAAAAGCTATGGGAATACATAAAGAGCTGATTACTGGTCTTAAATGATTTCTATTACATGTCTTTATCTAAATTACATTTTCTTTAATGTTCTGCAATGATAAAATTCTGTAGATAAAAAAAAAAAACTCTTCCTCTGCTGACGAAGACCATGTTATACGACTGCAAGTTCCAGAGCAAAAGCTAAAAAGTGGACTGAGTTATAGTGTCAAACTATTTTAAATGTTCTTAAAACTGGCAGATAAAAATCAAGCACATTTTGCCCAGGCCTGTGGGGAAAAGGAGAATACAAGAGGGCACAAGAATGAGGAGTGTTTACATCAACTATAAATATACTGTATCAGCAGACTCAATGATAGGCTGAATATAAAGTTTTAAAAGAGATCCACAAAGTGCCATTCCTTATAAATATTTCAAACATTAATGTTCTAGCTTGGTAAAATATGTACATACACAATATGTACAAACTCCTGGTTATGAGGTCACAGGTCAGGTGGTGTGCTACCTGAAGGTTTTGATGTTCACACCTGAGCTGGTGCAGTGGATCACCCTGGAGGTTTCAGCAGGTTGGATTTGGGTTCAATGAGCTGTTTGTGTGTGTGTGCGTGTGTGTGTGTGCGTGTGTGTAATTCAGGATGTCTGCAAGTTAATTGTTTAAGCTAATTCAAAACTTTTAGAGATCATTTTCTTTATTCAAATATAAGACAAGTTTGAACCCTTCTGTAAATGTGAACATGGAAATGGTAGACCTATGAAAATATAGGTCTCAATTAGATTTTAAAATGCTTATTCCTGATATTAAGAACATTTGAAGAGTCAGATTTTGTGGACACCAGCAGACACCCTGTGCTCGTGTATGTCTTTTTTTACCTTATGTGAACGTCTGTAAGGCTGTTTAACAATCAATGCCTAGTCACTCTGCTTCCCTACAGCATCTCTTGTCCAACTATGTGACAGTGTAGAGTTCTTCTTTGCTGCTCTGACAGAGTGTGTACCCACAAACCCGGGGTCTCCAGCTCCAGCTCCAGCTCCAGCCCCTGGTCCAGCCCAACGCCTCCCTGTTCTTCTCCTTGGGTGGCAGCAGGAACACCACGCAGCTGGCCACCAGGATGTGCCACAGCGAGTGCGTGTAGTAGTAGTTGTCTTCCGTCTCGGCAAAAATGTACAAGCATACACCGATCAGGGCGCAGACCGCCCCGGGGATCAGGTAAAAGGCCCAGCGTTTCCAAGAAGGCGGGTAACAATGTCGACGCCGCACCCCTCGGTATACCTGTGAGCGACACATTCAGCACTTCAACTTCAGCAAAGTTGTAACTGCCTAGAATTTGATCAACAAGAGAATCGGCAGCAGTTTCCTGTCAGATAGCGTTTTATAGACTTCCTGTTGCATCGTGCTGTATCTCTTACCCAGGAAGCGACCATGAACAGTATGGCACAGAGGACGGGGCCCAACAGGTTCCACAGACCTTTGCGGTCCAGCTGCATTGACATGGCTATCAGCAGAGCCCCGAGCATAAACAGAGTCTACACAGGGTATTAGGAAAAATACAATATTAAACAAACATTAGCACTTAAAACATCATAATAATGTGATAATAGTGTTAAATAGGCAGCGTCTTACATATTTGAATGTGTCTCTGATGCGAGCCATGCACAGGATGGTGACCCAGATGGAACAGACTGACCCCAGGAAGTCACAGTATTGTAGGGTATCGTAGTCCATCATGCATAGTACGGCTATACCTGGCTGGTCACATGCATGGTAGAACTAAAATATGAAAAGAAGAAAGAAAGAACAAGGAAATTCACTGGAGGAATTAACTCTCACATTCTGTAAGCTTGTCTTGCACACAGTTACATATAAAATATATACATAGATATAAATGTTCCCATAGTGACCTGTCAATGTCTAGAGTGTTGCTCACTCTAGACATTGCAGTGTATGTGTGTTTCTGCATGTGTTACCGTGGAGAAGAACATTGTGAAGAGGTAGACGGAGGCCTCAGTGATGTAGTAGCGTTTGATGGCCACCACAATGGCAGGCAGAAAGAACAGGTTACTGAGCGTGAGCAGCAGAGTGGCTGTCAACTGGCGACGGTACGACTGAGCTGTCGAGTCATCAGTGCAGCCCCAACCACTCCAGCCTGCGCGCGCACACACAAACACACAAACACAGGGATGCTACATATTATTTTAGCTCAAGTAAAAGGCAGTGAGGCTGGGCTTTACGCTTTAGTTCACATTGAAGCTAAGTAAAGCAACATTCTCACAAATATAGAAGTATCTTTGTGTGTGTGTGTGTGTGTGTGTGTCGTACCAGCCTTGCAGACGCACGCAGCATACAGGTAGCTGTAGGATCTCAGTAGTCTACATTCACCGTATGTCCCACAGTCCTCTACACAGGCACTGATGAACACGTCTGGGACCACAGACACCAATGAAGTATTACCACATTCACTGCTGCAAGACAAACACACACATTTAAATATTTAAAAAAAACACACAAAAACAATGAACAAGACAGAAATAGCTCATCAAACTCCAGGTCTCTGAGACTTTTAAATGTGGATTAAAAAAAATGCGCTTTAATGTCCTGTCATTTAGAGACTCTCAAAAAAAATATGGATTGGTGTTTTAATTAAAAATGTCTAAACATGAATAATGCGTAACACACTGTAGCGTTACATAAAACCATATTTGCACGATTACCTGTTACATGTGAGCTGCAGGGTGAGGTACCATGTTGTTGACTGAGGGAAAGGCAGCCTGACAACAGCTTTAGGAACACTGACATTCACCTCAACGCCATATCCTCCAAACAAAGCTGCAGACACACACAGAAAGTGTTTCCTCATAGCTGTCAGACGCATAGTCATAGTGAAGTTGGAACTTATCCCAATCTGCACCTTCAAAAGGCTGTCGGCCTAGAACTAGAACTGGTGTAGTATGCCTGCATGACAATATTTTTATACTGCACACAGGAAACATTTTGTATTAAAAACCCAACCTATCTGGGTCAGTCAGCTTATGTGTGCCGCTATTCTGGCTTCATGTTGACTAAATGAATAATTTCAGTTACCTGTGTGACAGGGTTGAGAGTGGTTGAGTTCAAGGACTGGAGCCCAGGGAGAGAGACAGGCCACCACCCTGCTGCTGTTGCCCACGGTTACATTAGTCTGCAAACACACACACACACAC
>NW_023339796.1:18181434-18197925 GCF_004916995.1 Morone saxatilis | reverse complement strand
GTGTGTGTGTGTTGTGATTCAGTGGTACTCACAGTGTTGAGTGTGAGCTGTAGGTTGAGCGTACCACCAGTGGCTTGTGTGTGCAGGGGGTATGTGAGCATCGTGGGGTGTGTATTTGTCACGCTGACGTTGGGGCCGTTGACGGGATTGAACCGGAGTGACAGAACGTCCACCTCCTCGTAGAGCACAGGGATGCTCCATATACACGCCGACGCCAACAGCGGTGGTGACAGTGACGATTTGTTGCCAAAGGCGACCACGTCTTCACCCACGGAGCTGTTGCCGGCTGATGAGTTGGTATAGCTGCTGTTGCCACGCAGCTTGTTGATGTCATCATCTACTGCGAGGCCAACACTTTTTGGCTTACATCCCACTGAGGCAGACAAATGCAGAATAGAAAAAGATTCCACACACAGGTAGTGGATTAGAACAGAGATACAATGTGTGAAACGTATGTTTAATGTAAGTGGCTGCATGTTGCTGTGTTCACCTGTGTAGTTTGAGACGATACTAAAGCTAACGGTGCGGTTGTCTTGGCTGCTCTCCACAACGACTCGTAACCAGGTGTGCCAAGGTGGGTTAGAAAGAGCTGCAGAGCAACTGATCCCTGAGCAGTTCACTGTTACTGGGCCATGCTGCAGAGAGGCGGAGCCGAGCCTGAGGACCACAGAACAGTTTGCACCGTCTACACCCTCCCCTGTCGAACAGTCCGCCACGGAGACAGAGAGAGATGAGGCGAACTCTGGAACATACAACCTAAGGCAGACACAAATACATTATTTATACTCATATACAGTGAGAAGACACCTATAGGACAGGATGAAGGATGGGACCACAGGAAATAAAACACAGGCTTACTTAAGACGTGCGGGTCTGTCAGGGTCTGCGGTCTGTTGGAGGAATTTGCCCTGCTGTAAAATGGGTGTGTCCACTGCTCTCCTGATTGACAGCTGAGGCTGGAAGAAGTACGAGCAGGACGGAAAGCCCTAATAGATAAAGACAAAAACATTTATTTATATACAATTCTCTTCAAAACAATCACGCAAACCCTGTGTAGCACCTTTCATACACCCAGTTTAAAGTGTTTAACAGGTTACGGACAAACTAATTAGAGTAATAAGTCAAAAGTTCGATAAACAGTTAATCAATGGGGGACTAATGCAGAAATAGAAATATAGAGATATTAGAACTAAATGTGAGGCCAGGCATTAGTAAATGTGGTTACACAACGAGCTGCCATTCTGCAATACCAGAACAACAGCCAAGAAAAAGAAGAAGCAGAGGAATGTGGTTTAGCTACTTTAGATAAGGTCCAATCCAATTCCAGTGGAACCGGTTGGGGTGGAAGCACAGCACGATTAATATACTGCCACTTTATCCTGGCGTATCAATGCTGAACCAATATCTTATCTTAACAAATCTTTCTTCAAAATGGTCTTCATGAAAATTGCAGCAGTTTTAATGAGCACAGTGTCTGTGTGCAGATGTCCAGAGTAGTTTGGTAATAAAGTGACCACCAGAAAGCACGTACAGTAGAGCTCTATACAAACCTTCTGCTCTATGCGCCCATCATCTTCAGGCAAGTGGGCAGCCACGTACCATTCACCGGGAGCAGGGTTGGAGAGGTTAAAGGTTGTGGAGCTGTGGGATGTCACCGGTAGGATCAGAGAGCGACAGGGGCTCCATAGTGTCGCATTGGGAAACGCTGACCCTACTGGGTTTATAACTGGAGGGGCGCCCCATCGAATATGGCTACAAAAGAGAAAGAGACATACGTTAGAAAGAAAAAGCACTAAAACTAGGCAGAGACGCTGGTTGCGTGGAGGACAACGAGACATAAAGAAGAAGAATGATGGGTAGAGGAAACGACAATAAGTAGCAGGGATGTTTTCATGATGCACAACTTAGTCAAACTCACATGCTGACGTTGTGCTGCCCGCAGTTGAAGTTGTGGCCCTTGGTGACAGAGAACAGCCAGCGAGCGACGGCAGTTTCCTCTGGTATGTGAAACCTCTGCAGCCTCACGTTGCCAAACCAACCGTACTTGGACAACTTCTGAGCTGGTTTGGACGAGAGCTCCGATACAAACGTCACCTGTCCATCTGTGGGATATATGACTTCGTTACAGATGAAAGTGCTTGTCCTGAAACTAAACATGCACAACAGTCCTGCCATTTGTTTTCCCCTTTTGTCCTAGCATGAGGCGATAACAGTGAAGGAGACAGTAAGGGAATGACACATTGACGTGTCTAATAAAAAATACAAATAAAAGCTCTCACACTAACTAAAGGCTAAACTTTGTCCAACGTCAAACACAAACAGTCTACTGACTTTCACCAAGTGAAAGAACTATTTAGCAGTAAGGTGCTGTGTGTATGTATATAGCCACCTTCATTCTGATCACTACATCACACAACACTATGTCTTTTTCGGTGTGACTGTGAGTGTGTGAGCGGTGTGAGGCCGCCGTACACAGCGCACACCGTCCACAGGTGAACGAACATGTCGGCACGGTTAGCAACACGCTAACACTGCAGCTCCCTCCGACCTCGTCCCCTTCAGCTCAGAGCGCTTACCGTCTCCTAATGTCCCAGCTGTCAGGGCGACGACAAGGAGACCGCGTAGAAAACAAAACGCCATGTTTCCTTTCTGAGTGTGTGAAGCATTACACCGCCCTTTATCCAGCCGTAATGTCACACACGGCCGTCTATCGCCGAGGGGAACTTCATTCTACCTGCACAGCACTTCCTGATGTCTTTGTAAATACGTGACGTCATGAAAGTCGTCGGGTGCTGCCTTTGCGGTCTGTCGGAAATATCACACGCGGGCGACCTATTAGTAACGAGCACGGCGTTTTATTCATAAGTTGTGTCATTTAAAAACATAATAATAACAATATCATTAAAGCATCATAAACAGCAACTGTCTTTGTGTGTGTTAATTATAATGTTAATAGTACACGCTTGTCGCTGATGACACGCTGTCATGATTAGGGCTTAATCATCATCGTCACTTAATCATGACCTAAATTTAAGGGCATTTTAAATGTAAAACATGTAAACATTCATTCAGCACATTCGTACCTCTCTGTTGGTTTGAAAGACAGAATAAGCCATCTTTTTCAGTGTTGTTTATTACTAACAGGTATTTAGGCTCATCATTGCATAACAATTTAAGCAGAAGAATGGCAGCATCTTTAAAACCCTCACAGGTTCACTATTGCATTATATCTACAATTGTGAAAGACTTCAAAGACAGACAATATACAAGAAATAAGCACAAGAAATTATTGACTGCCATTCTTGTCTTATAAACAAAATAAGACAGTCAAATGAAATTGAGTGCAATCAAATGAAAAAAAGAAAGAAAGCCCACTGATTAAAAAAAAATCCCCATTGTGTAAAACATTTATCAGACAAGGACATAATATTTCTACATATCTTTTCATATTTGTGATATCTTGCATTTTTAATAAAAAGAAAAATAATCTTTTTGGATTCCTAAAATACACAGGTAAATGAAAAGAAGTGAACACCCAAGTGTCCATCTTAAACAAAAGCACAGACAAAGTCTGAGACTCAGAGTCAGTTACACCTTCATCTTCAAGCATCATTCATCAATCATCCATCAGTGTCAAAGTGCATTTTAAATCACTGCATTACTGGCAGGTAGCTGTTGAACTAAAACTAAAGATCATGAATCTAAATTGTGCTCATAGAACATCATAGAAACGTCACATCGTCCTGTGACTCCACCCAGCTCCACTGAGCATCATAGCCCAGCAAAAATGTCTCTCTATTGGGAGCGTGCTCTTCCTTTTCCATCATATTGGTCTGAGAGGCTCCGAAACCCTTCTCAGTTTGGTTCTCTGTTTGTGTCTCCTCTGACTGATTAGTGAGAGCAAAACTACCAGCATCCACTTCTCTTCTTGCCCTACTTGATCTGAGGAGGGCTCTTCTAATGGTGTCAGCACCGGCTTTGAGTTTGTGTTTTAATGGAGCTACATCTGAGTCCCGTGGTTGTGTCTTTGGTAAATTGACACTAACCAAACTGCTGGCTGATTCCTGACCGTGCCTGCCATATGGGGAACGAGGGACTTCAAAGTTGAAGGTGGAAGAACAAGAAGGTCTCGCTTCGGTAGACTCAGGGCTCCGCGTGTCAAAGTAGCTCTTGTGGTTTGAATCACCGGGATCAGTGGAGTGTGGTTGGTATGGGTGATCTGCCGGTTCCTCACCAGTGGTTTCAGTCAAATCCTGAGTTGGACTCAGGTTCTCTCTGGGGGAGTAGAAACAGTCAGAGCCACATATAAAGCTTGAGCCCTGAAACTAAAAATCTACATCCAGCATGATAAGAAGTTCTCAGTTCAAGTTCAAGGGTTTTCAAGGGTGCTGCAATTTCCCAGCTTGGGATCAATAAAGTATATCTATCTATCTTTACATGACTGCTGGTGTATTCTCACAGCCGTTTGTATGAAAAGTCATGTATTCTTCAGAAAACGCTGATGAATAGTCAAACATGGTAACTCTATGTGAAATAACACTTTTTGGTTGAATTTAGAATTATTTTTATGTCTTATCTGGATATATGTTGTCGTATTGCATACAGTACCATTTGCAATGCCTGGTAAAAATGAAGACTCAACTCCACTACAACAATATTTTGCTTAAGGTAAAAGTAAGACTGGTATTACTTTGTTGAATGCAATTTTTAGTTTGTATAAAAATGAAAACAGGTTCCTGTACGTCTGTCAAACTAAACACTATGCTGTACCTGCGGGGGGACATGGAGGGCCCGTGCTCCTCCACGGTCACCAGGCTGCTCAGGCTGCCTGTTAAGCTGCTGCCACGGCTAACTAGGGTATTCTGCTCCTCCATCAGCCAACGCATGGCCTCGATCCCCTCGTGCACAGCCACCAGCTGGCGAAGAATCCGCACATCTGCGGAACGCAGCCACCTCTGCGTGAAAAGTGAAAAAGTTAGCATGAAGCAGGCATAAACGAGAGAGCTGGTGTGTGTGCACTGCAGGTATATGTAGAGGGGGGAGAGCTGAGAGAGGTGTGTGTGTGTTCACTGTAGCACTGGGGCCCCCAAGACACAACTCTATCTGCCCCCCCATTAGTGACGTCCCTGCTTGTGTGCTCATTTCCAGAATACATGAAGCAGAAGAAATGAGCTAAAGAACAGAGAGGAATGAGGGAGGAGTGAGGTGGCAGAGAATGAGCAGAAGAATCCAGTCAGAATGTGTCAAAGGAGTGGAGGTGAATGAGAGAGAGGCCAGGTGAGGGGTGTGGAGGAGAGACAGGTGACAGGTGAGTGTCATTACACATAAAGCTGAGCAGGAGTATTGGCGCAGAATGGAACTCGGTGGTTTTGACATTTTGAGAAAAACATGTCATCAGAATAAACAGCAGTGATGGCTGGAACAGGTTGTGCAAGTTGTGTCATTTCAAATATGGAAACTTGCGCAGCTACATGCAGGCGCACCACACGCACACCACCACAAACTCACGCTGAGTCATTACAAAACAGAGAGGAAACTGTAACATACATAAACACACAGTGTCTGTAATATGATATTTCAGTTGCTGGGAATACACGGAGACTCTTTCTTTACCATCTCTTGCTTTAAGTTGCTGATTTTGTCGGAGAAGCTTTCGCTGAGCGCAGAGCTGCGGTCTCCCCTGTCCACCACATCAGACCTCCAACCATCTTCGCAGTCCGCAGCATCCCTCATCCAAATCAGAAGACTTTCTGGTGTTTTCCTGCCAACTTTGTTTTCCAGTTCTCTTAGATCTGGGAAGGGGTCGTTGAGGGTTTCCTCTGTCATCCCGCCGCACTGTAATTACCTCCAAGTATTCCGGTCGGTGGCTTTAGGCTGGAGAAGAGCTTGTGCGTAAAAGTCACTTCACCTTTCCAGCTTCTACTGCGAGATGTTAGACCCACCGCAGCTGGGATAATCACACACCCACAAAACTCCCACACTTTTCAACTGGCAACAAAGTCCACACGTTATATTCCTGAACACTCCACAATAAACCATGATCTCGACTGACAAACCTGCCACAGAAGCGCACAACAAGCCATGAAAACGCTGGAAGTGTGAGCGCGCCACTCATCTGTCCTGCTGACTGCAGCCTGTCACCATTCACTCACAGAGGTATTGCTGGTATGTGGCCCAGAACGTGATGCTGGAAAGTGGAAGTGCTCTTTGTGTATCCTCAAACAATGGTGGGAGTTTCATACCAGCAGTCACATGGAGAGGCTTCAGAGACACCTGTGATCTTTATTACTTTGATTAGAGTTTAATTTCATTGTTTTGAAAAACAGCTATGTTTTAACACAGATTATTTGTTAATTTAGGCTATTTATGACCTATATTTTATCATGTATCAAAGATTTTACATCAGAATGGATCTGATATAAAATGTAAATTAGGCTGTAGGGATATGGGATCAACTCCTGGGATCAAATCCTACTGCCACTGCAATCATAAGATGAGATAAGATAGGATGCAGACATGTCAAATCCATGATCACATAATGTAATAATGTTGTAATTGTAGTGGACATAACATGACTAACTTTAAAAAAAAACAAACAAACCTCTAATTCTTATACCCTGTTGTAGCATCTTATTACCAGAATACTCCCAAAAAACAAATGAACACATAAACACAAAAATAAGTGACTGAATGAAAAATTCGACATATGAACACATATGCATATTAAATGTGCAAATTATATAGGCTATCTAGCTACAATATATAATTTCATAAGCATAATTCAATTCATACACACATCTTGTGTTTTATAGAAATAGTTAAAGAGCAAGCGAAATGTCTAAATAAAAAAAGACTGCTGACAACCTGGGTTGGTTTCAAGATTCCACTGTATGTATTGAATGAAATGTCTGGAAGATTTATGTTTTAAAATGTTAAACATTAACAGGTAGATAGGCAGCCTACTTGTTCAAATAAATGTAGTTCTTTATAAAAAGAAAGAAATAAGAACAGTGATATTGAGTGGACAGACTATATTTTGGATGTATAGATTCAAGTGCTGGCTACGGTTTATGGTTCAATATTCAATATGCAGTATACAATATGAGTGTTAGTAAACTAATTGTATATGCACAGATTACATGGAGCACTTTGCAGTAAGGAAGTTCTTAATACTTTCCAAAGAGACTCTGCAGAAAAAACAGGTCTGTGCAGTTGCACAGCCCACTTTTAGACACAGAGATGAGCCAAATAAGCAGTGACGAAGCTAACATCTGCCACACACTCAAATAGATGATTTATTTTTATTCATCTGTCATCTTGCCCCATATTGGTGCCTTTCAAAACCAGGGTAACAGTTATGGGAGCTTCCTGCCTCCTCATGTTTGAGGTTATGGCCTGCTAAGTGCGTTGTTTTAAGTGTGTGACACACATTGATGAAGCAGCAGCAGCCAGAAAAAAGATAAAGAATGCATGACGGAAAATACATTTAAGATGCCTCCCCAGCTTATAGAAAACTAAGCTGATAACTCAGAAAAAAAAGTTATTTTGTTTATAATTTATTACTTTTATGTGCAAAGAAAAAGTCAGACAATGGGAGGCAGCTTTGTGACTGTGGGAGAAAACTCTCAGGAGGGTTTTACCACTGGCTGCTGTTAGAGGGAGACAAACACTGCTGCATCCAATACAGACCTGTGAAGAAACTGTCAGCAGCCAAGAAGCTCCAACATTGCCAACTGTTTAATAAGGGAATATTTTTAATTTTAATAAAATACATAATTATATAAAAATACATAATGTAAATATACATAACTATGCAATGAACATACCATTAACATGAGTAAATGTATGCCTCACACAAACATACACACACATACAATTATGGCTGGGGAATAGACTGTTCAAAACCCTTAAACAGGTTAAAAGAGCTGGGTGAAAAACTACTGTTGGGAAAATGTTCAAGAAAACACAAACTATCTATGTAAATGTAAATTTGCCAACATATGAAAACGTATCAACAAATAATACACATAGCAACACAAATACAAAGTACATACATGGGTAGAACCATGTTTTAAAGAATGAATCATGATCTCACCTGGGCGATTTAAAGGGTGACATTTTATTAGCCTATAGCCTTACCTCCCTCAGTGGGTTGCTGCACAGTTTAGAGGCTCATAAAGTTCAGTCACCTTTACTCTTAAATCTCAACAGTGCAACACAATCCCCTGGTTGGGTTGACTGGAGCTGCTCTGTGGAAGCCAGTATAATGCTGTAGTTATGGTGGGCAGTTTCCAGGTAGGATTGTGTTGAAATATGTATGTATGTGTATGCTCTTGTAGATTAGTTCCCACATGCAAACTGCATCTCTGAACATTGCCACATTTACAGGAATCATAAACATTTCAACAAAACAATCTCACCACAAAGTCCATTCAGTAGCTGCTCTCGAGCTTTTGATTGCATCATTTCCTCAGAAAATGTAGAAAATGCAGTTTGCCCATTGGTCATACCAGTGCATTACTGTGCACTTCAAGTACATTTGGGCTTAAAAAATTAACATGTGGGGGTCAGGTATGAGCCTGTCACTTCATACAAATTTCATTTTGGATAAAAAAATTAAATAAAATTGCAATTACAGCATCAGTAATAATGACAAATAACTGCTGTTTGTCATATTCTAAACTGAAATATCAACAGTCTGTTAGAAGCTGTTGTCTTTTCAGGGTTTATATAAAACCAGAAATGCTTCTGTACCACTAAAACAAGTTATCAAGGGCATACAGACAAATTCAGTAACAAAGCCAAAAACCTTTGAAGAAATTAGATACATTTGATTTGAGATAATAATGAATGTTGGAACACACAGATAGATCTGATCCAGCTAGTTGCTGTATTGCTACAGCGGCTGATGATGCTCTTGATTTAAAAGCTTTAAATTGATTTCCATTCCCCTCTAATGGAAGTAACATGAAGCATTAATATTCCCTCCACATTAGTTGTCTGTTGCAACATGAATGTCTTTTTGAGGGAGGGGACATCTGCTTAGCCGGCCACGCTCTCTGACTTTTGGTCATTACATGCAGCTTCTTTTGACGTGATCTGGTAATTGATGTGTTTTGGAGAATCAGCCAACTAGATTCAAAGAGCTTGTTTCGGTCTGTAGATGGCAGCAGACATTCAACATTTTTAAGCGCCTGGGTATTTTATGACATTCTCAGAGGTTGAACAATCTAGCTCGATTTTTGCACCTCTGGGAACACATTCATTAGGTCTGTTTTGTTAAGACTACGGATCAAGTGTCACAGATGAGGCACACAGCAACCCTGAAAACTGAGCCTAAGACAACACTCTGAGGTCATCTCATCTACGTAGGAATCATAAAAAATATGTTTTCTGTAATTTTATAGGAGCGTCTCGGCCATTAATTGTCCACATTTCTTGACAAATACACTCGCCTGCTGCGAACACGTTCCATGATTTCATCAGAGAGAAGCATAATACTGAAAGCAAATTTATCATACTTGACACAACATTCTTGTAATTTCTTGGATTGAAAAACAAGTTGGAATGACCAGTGGATGAAAAATCAGGTTACTGCAACCCCGAGGGGGGGGGGGCTGTAAAATATTACCCACGTATAAGCAAGTGTTTTTTAGGGCAGCTCAGAGTGACCCCTGAGGTCAGCATTACAGGAAGTGGAGGGTAAGCATAAAAATGTTTCACACAGAAAGAATTATGTTTTTTACGAGTCAGGGCCTCTGACTTCCAGTTTTAGGGAAATCATAAACTTACACAAACATTAAAAAATGGTCAGAGTGTGGATGTCATAGAAAGGCCAGCATTATGAGCAGATAAGATTTTACGGCATCTGTCAGTGCAATTAAGTGTGATTTACCATGAATCATAAAGAGGATGTGGGGTTTATTAGGGGAGTTGCCCTACATTTTTTGCCAAACCACCTGAAACGTGAAGAGCCAAGTAGTGAACCACTTTCACTGATGTGGACTGAATTCATCCTGAAGTCTCTTACACACAGAGAACATGTGAATGGGAAAAGAGGACTAGATATTTTAACATCCTCGCGGTGTAGCCCAATTCCCCAGTGAATAAACCTGAAGTGTGTGCATGTGTGTTTGTTTGCATTGAGTCAAGGGTCAGAAAAACAGCATAACAACTGAGGCCACTAGACCAGGAAAGCCCTCAGATTCACATGGTCTGTGGAAGGCCCTCACATTCAAACAAAGCTAAGTAGGGAAGGTGGGGACCCCTGGACTTGGACAGCAAGAAATTAGGTCAGTAGGAAGAAAAAGAAAAAGTGTGGAAGTTGAAATCTTTATATTTTCCAGCCAAAGTCTTGTCAGAACTGTCAGAGATGATGTCGGAGATGACTTTAAATTTAACATTTTGGAAAATATGCTTACAGGTTAAACTTTAATTAATAGCCCAGGCTTTGTTTTGCTTCAATCTCTGAACTCACCCTGCCTTTATTTGGAACAGGCATCTATATCAGACAGGCCTTTAAGTCCTTTTGCACAGGAAATACTATAGTTTATACATGGCGGGTCCACAGAATTTTCTGTAGAAAAACGACTTATTCTAAGGTAATAAAAACACAATAATCCTTATTTTCAGGTGATTATACACTAATGAAAACACACTGGACCTGTCACTTCACCAACCTCAGATATGTTCTGGTTAAGTCTGTAACATTATGTTCACTGGAACACATATTTTTGTGTAATGATCATATAGATTACATCCAACATAAAACTGTTAGAAGTATGATAAGTAAATGTAAGATCAGATATTAACATACAGGCACCCTGTTTTAGCTGCTTAGCTTACATACATTGAAAGCTTGATTACATCCACACTACACACATATTTAAGATATGTGAAAAAGAGGCTAAGGATTAAAAGAGAAACAGTTAGTTAATAACTCCTGCTGCTCATGAATGTTTAGTTAGGAGATCATGCTGCTCTGTGCATCTGTTTCCATTTAGGAACCTACAGAGAGATTAAATGAGTGTGGAGAAGTAATGGATCTCATATGTATGGAGAGGCCCATTTATATCCTGTAATTGTGTTGTGTTTATTCAAACCATGACATAAAGCACAGATCCTGAAGCTGAGAAGACACATAAATAGAGTGTTTACAGTGCGTGAGAGGCATACCAAGAAGTCCATGAATTTCCACTGAAAGGCAAATATTAAAATGCATCAACTTCTAATGTGCATATTACAATGTCACATTGAGGCAAAACATATACAGAGATGCACATTGTGTGAATGCACTGAGGCAGGCTTTTTTTTTTAATAACAGATAGTCCATGTTGTCTGACTGCAGGGTCATCAATAGATTCCTGCGGCATCAGTCTTTGTTTTTTTAAACAGATGGCGGCGGCACCAAAGACCTTGTGCTGTGCCTGATCGAATACTTGATAGGAAAGCCCAGCGGAGCCTGTGTCGGAGGCCACAGAGGCCAGTAGATTCTAAGCACATTAACATTCCTGAATAAATAACCCCAGGGAATGTTATTGTGGAAACATTAAACAGGATTTTCCTCCCAGAGCCCAGGAGAACGGCCAGGCATCACTCTGGTGTCTCCATCACCCCAGGTTAGGAAAAGCTAAAGAACCCTCTGCCAAAAAGAAGAGCTTTTTAAAGCCCTTATATCCTCTCCTTCCTTAGAAAAAAAATTTAATCTCTAAGAATTGCAGCAAATTGCACCATTCTGGCGATTCTGGGTTAATGGCCTTCCTGGTGCAGCCTCATTTCTCATCTTCACTTAGATACTGTTCATCTTTATATCAGTGTGCATTCTAACACGTCTGACCAATAGTGACAGTGTCAAGCACAAAACCCCACACTTGAAGTTACATTTTATATCTTTTTAAACCTTTCCAAATAGGTTAATTCTGCTATTTTGACTACACTATAGGTTTCACATTGTATATCATGCAACATGTGGTTGTAATAATAGACTTTCAGAAGGCCCAGAGGGGGTGAAGAGGTTAAGTATAGTCAAGTCAAGTCAAATGTATTTATATAGCCCAATATCACAAATCACAAATTTGCCTCAAGGGGCTTTGCAATCTGTACAGCGTATAAAACGCTCTATCCTTAGACCTTTGATTTGGCTATTAAAGTATAGAAGCACAGTGAGGGTTTTCCAAAAAGCACCTGATGGAAGCTTTGCTAAACTATGTGGCATTTCCCACTTCCCCCAAACTTCTCAACTACATTTAAGATCTTGTCTTGCGTTTAATTGAATTCTTTAAAGATCAAGTGTTTCCAGGCAATTCTGTTACTCACATACATTGTGTTCAAATTGTGACATTTTGGATATGTCACTGACTCAGACTCTCTCTCCATTCTTTCATGGCATATTGCACATGCTGGACACTCCATTAATATGTGTTGCAGTACACTGTGCTAAAATAAGTCCTCAATTTGCATTGTTGCCCTTTAAGTTCAACATGTATGGGGAATATTTTATAGGTGCTCACAGTTTAATGCATCTTGTAGTAAATTATACACTCAGTTTATTAGGTACACCTAGCACTAATGCAGCCTAATACAAAAGCCCTGCAATAAATCCTACCTCAACAACAAAGAGTGCTGTACCGCTGCTACATTACAGCCTGAAAGGTCTGACATGCAGATTTAATTATTACTCATTGTACAAATTCACTAAAATACATTCACCCATCTTGTCTCTTTCCTTTTCATTAAATAAAAAGTTATAAACTATAATAGATTCTGAAGATTCCACTTCATCTCTTCCAAATTTTAGCCCCCACACTGAGAGTTTAGATCAAAAAGTACCATATATTTGAATTTAGGCTTTTTATATGTATATATACCTATCTAGTACTATACTTATGCTGGTATATAACTGCAAAATACACACTTGCTGTATAGGTTCCACAGAATATCATTAACACAGTTTTTCTTGTGAACCCTGTAGGTTCCCAGTATTTACAATAATACTTGTAATACACTGTCCATTTAATTACCAGTAGGCACAGATATATTTGTTTGATTTCTTATTCATACAACAAATTGCAGGCGGTCTTATAATGTCTTATAAAGAGCCAGGCTAGCTGTAGATGTAGTTTGTGGTGAAGATTAATTGTATTGTGTTATAGACTCTTATTAATATGAATGTGGTGGACCAAGACCCAATGACATCTGAGACCACAGTGCATAAAAGTCACAACAAAGTCATCATTGATATCGACTGTTACTACACAACTCAGACTGCATCATTGAATGGTCATCAACAGATCAGACATATCAATATCCTGTAGTGTCCATAGGAACATCAATACGCAATCAATATGGAAACAACATATAATTATAAGCAGTAATCAATACTACTACTGGTATTCGTGTAGTCAGAATAAAGCAGGTTACACTGATAGATGAACAGCAGAAATATTGAGCTCTAAATCAATATTGATACCACAGGGAGAAAATGTGTTTCAATCACTGCAGCATTTTAAGAATATCCATCAATGGCCCTTCCTCTTCTTTTAAAAACAACAACCTGCATTCATTGATTTATTTTGGCCACTTGGGCATATTGCAACAAGCTGTAAATACAATATTGAAGATGTAAAGGGGACCATGCTAACCGATTTACACATCTCACAGACAGAGCAACATTAGCCATCATTTGGAGTCTTGTTTGTGTCACCAAAACAATTAGCTGAAAGACCGCTATAGCTGCTAGAGCCAGTGTTTGGTTTGTCCCTTCAGGGCTACTGTAGAAATATGGCAGCATGGTGGCGCGGTGGGAAACAGCTCATATATGTAAAATCACTCGAAAATAAGAATCACTGGGTTTCTGTTATGAGCCGTTTTTATCTACAAACGCCACAGATCGCCTTCCATGGAGTACGCCATGTTGAGCGGCTGTGTTTCTACAGTAGCCCAGGAGGGACAAACCAAACACTGGCTGTAGATATGCATTTCACAGCCAGCATAGTTTCTCCTTCATGCTTGGAAGGGTGAAGTGACGGAGTTGCGATCTGCAACTACACTGGACCTATAAATCGGTTCTCTAAGATTCAGATATCATGTTAACAATGTGAGTCAACAGCCCGTGATTTAACTGTTGCCAAGTCAGTATTCAGTGTGTGACCACATCATCGTATTGTGAAATAATTAAATTATATATTTTGAAAGTTAATTTGATTAGTCAAAATCACAGTTAGTTTTGAAACACAACCCTCAAAGACATTTTACTTGTTGAGAGTCACAGTCTTTTAGCACAACAACAATACTCAACAAGACCAAGCAATCACACTGAACTACGGTTCTTCAGTCTCATGGCGATTGGGTTGTTGGATTTCTAATTCTGCTCTATAATCACCATTAAATGACCTGTTAAACAGCTAACTAGTGGATCTAAACGGAATGATACACAATAAAATCCCCCTGCAATTGAATAGCTCTACTTCCACTCAGAAAGGCTGTTATTGCCAAATCCTTGACGACCTCTCCCCCTCACTCCCTCTGTGCATGTTGTGGAGTTGGAGACGCCTGGGGAGGAGGTAGAGCCCACTGAGAGGATTCCTCTGGATCAACCTGTAGCTCTGTTATAGTGCAGCTTGGAGTTAGCTAGATACGAGCAGAGTGCACCCTTTTCCTCCCCCGGTGAATCATACATTCCTAATGTTGGAGGTCAACACTGGGGGAGGACTACAGCTGCAGACACATTGATGATTGCGTGAAAAATAGCTGTACTTGATTGGGTGATTTTTCTCATTAAGGTGCGTGAAGGCTTTCTGTAAGTGATCTTTCTCCAGAGACGTGTATTCATTGCCCGAAAGGTCACAACCAAGCGCCTGCCAAGTGATATGAGAAAGAAAGTGAATAAGGTCTCTCTGGCCAGGTGCCAAAGGAAATACAGGTTTCAGGGAATGAGTGTGGTACCTGAGATTGAAAGTTATTCACACGGGGAGAGTTATACCCCGTCTTCCTCTTTCCTGCTTTTTTTTCTGGTCTCAATTCTTCTGTCCTGTCCTCATGCTTCCCCCTCTGCTGTTTCTCTGGTTACTGGCTGAAAACACATAAGAGGGGCCCTATAGAGGAGTTCTGGGATTTCATTCACCTCCATAACACTGTACATACGGAACATTTAAATCTTTGATAACATTATCATTTGAAGGCCTGATGAAAACAAACCCTCCTCTACACACTGACATGTTATCTCATTGGTGATAGCAACAAGCACGACCAACCTCTTTCCACCTCCTCGTCACAGATACTAAACATGTGGCATAAGAAGATAAAGAGCCTCACTGGTGAGATGTTGCTGTGCTGTCAGTAAATGGCTGCCAGTGCCAGGTGAGCATATGGAGAGCATCAGAACACGCTGCTCGCAATGTTTGATGAAGTCAATGTTTGTGTTCCGTCAGCAGTATATTCTTCTTGGCCCCTTTCCCATGGGACTCCTTCAGACACATATGGAGGTAATTTGTTCAATTTTTTCAGCAGAGAATGAAATAAGAGGTGGGGGGGTGGCCTTGGGATTTTGGGGTTGGAAATCAGTTTGAGAGGTTGGGTCTGGGGGGAGTATTCGTCTTTGGGAGTACAAGGAATTAGGGGTTTCTGTGGGAAATGGCTCTCGTGAGCTTCAAGTAACATTCTAGTATATGTTTAGAGATGTTATTGTAGTTGCTACATGACAATGGCATTAAATAGAAAACAATCCAAAAAGTCTCAAGCACCCAGAGCCTTCAGTATTCATTAGTCCCCAAAATAATTGTTGGATAAAACAAACAACACATTGATTGAACATTATATGTTTGACCTCAGAATGTCACTAGAAAAAAGGTCAGTTGTGGAATTACCACATTTACAAGGGATCTTCCCCTGGTGTGCATGACTGTGTTCAGCAGATGTCACGGCAATAAATCTTTTGCATTATGTAACATTATGTAATCTTTGTACAAGAGGAAATGTACACAATTCATGAGGCTTTATCTTCCATGAACCATGAATAGTCATAATAAAATAAAATAATCCAAATCTGGCCATTTTTAGTATCTTGTGATTTAAATTTCGCCAGATTGTGCCACAGGAAAGCTAATGGAGGGCCAAAGAATGGGTTCAGCAACTGGAGAGCCTGAATGATGAAGTAAATGTCCAGTCTTGGTCATTATTTATCCTCTGTGGTTCACAAATTTGTTGGGAAATCTAGCCATTGTTTTTCTGGATACTTTGTCTTGAAACTAAAATTGTTAAAATAGCAAGGTGGGTACATTTTCAAGAGTTATTAATGGGGAAGGTAAAAAGTTTGGCTGCCGAATCTTCCTACAAGAGAGGAAACAGTGGGCGCCCGGTTAGCTCAGTGGGTAGAGCTGGCGTACCAAGGCTGAGTCCTTGCTGCAGAGGCCCAGGGTTTGAATCCGACCTGCGTGTCATCCCCTCTCTCTGCCCCCCTTTCCTGTCTATCTTCGGCTGTCACTATCCAATAAA
>NW_023339796.1:18176478-18181334 GCF_004916995.1 Morone saxatilis | reverse complement strand
GTTGTTGAGATATTGCGCACTGGGACAAATAATTTCTAACTGACCAATAGGCTGGCCACCATCAGCATCCTTGGACGCGGTCGCCAGCAATCAAAGTAGCTATAAAGAAGGAATGGTTTTGATCTTCCATGGCAAACACTTCAAGGGAAGTCCCACATGAGATAGATGGCTGACATATTTATGGTGAGCGGAAAATCCCCCAGGACGGGGCTAAACTGTCAACAAAATGTTGCAGTATTACAATCCAAACACTAATCACACTTTACCCTCTGTGTACATTAGACTGTTTCAGACTCAGACTCCGCCGGTTCAGGGGTAGGCCCGGGTCCTCCCTAATCACTGTGAGAAAGGTTGTGATGGCAGAGATTCTGGCTCCCTCTTGGAAATGTTTACATTCCTCCACGACTACAGGGGGGAGGAGGAGGAGAGAGAGAGAGAGAGAGAGAGAGAGAGGAGAGAGAGAGAGAGAGAGAGAGAGAATTACTTACAGCTGCAATGCTTCAACCCAAAGTCCTCCAAGTCCGAGGGCTTCTGGGCACGGACACAACATATTATGGCTAACATTAGGGTTTAAAGTAGTTTTTATGAAGGGCGTTTTGGTGTATTGTGTGTGGATGAGTGAGGGGCAGATAAAGGAGACTTACGTAACATGTTAAACGCCTGCTGTCTTCACCTTGGTTTTGTTTCAGTCCACTCAAACAGCTCTTGTAAACAACTAGTGTGTAGGGATTAAAGATGTGGTGTATTTCTGTGTATACACTGTGTGTTTCGGGCTGATAATGAAAGTCCTGGAAACTGATTGTGTGCCACGAGCCAAGTCAAGAAAAACTCTCGCAAAGTCAGAGAGCTTGGCATCGCTCAAAAGCCGAGGTCTCCTGGGGAGCCAGCCTTCATCAACGTGTTCTGTGAATAAGAAAAACATGCCCAATGGAATGAGGTCACTTATCAGCCAGGGCATTTGAAGGGTGTGCCTCGCTTCCTCTCAGCATCCCTCCATCTGTCAGGGAGAGGACAAATGACCTCAGCAACTACTGCCAATAATGTCATGTGATGTCAGCTTTAAGTTGACCAAAGGAGCAGACAGGCCAAACTTTATGAAGTCCCGCCTTCCTAGAAGAATGAACCAGGTCAGATTTTAGCTCTTGCTTCCAACTCCTTAACGCAATTGAGTTTTTACAGAAACTAGAAACTGATTATTGCTGTTTTTCTTTAATAGCGAAACCAAACAAGCCACAGGAGCAACCAAAAACAACTCTCACACTGTAAACTCAAAGATACCCTCTAAATACAGGGTAGCAGTGTCTAATGTGTTTGTGTGATGAGAAAATACATCGGTTTAGTCATTTAAGTGATAACAGTTGTGACTGACAACAATCTTAGTGGGAAAGGGGGTTTAATTGTGTGTGTGTGGGGGGGTGAACAAGAAAGAGAGTAAGGCATCGCTTCAGAGCAACCACAACAGTGCTACAGAGTTCATGAGAAGAATTTGTAAATCACTCAGGGTAATTACTGCGGAGGGAAAACTGTTTTTTTATCTCCAAACCACATGAAAAGGATTCCATTATTAGAATGTTAAGCGCTGCTGATCAAGAAAGCCTTTTTAAATCCCAAGAAGAAAAATGGGTCCAGCTGAAAATGTGAAGAAAAAAGAAGCCCCACAGGACTGTGCCATTTGTTAGTCTGGTCAACACTAAAAATATACTCTGCATGCAGCCTCTTTCACTTTCAATTACAACTTAAGATATCTTTGAGAAGATCTTGCACCACTGATGGTTTAATGGAGTGGGTCAGGACTGGTTCATAAAGATAAACATTATGTCAAACTTTTGGCACTGGACGCAGACGTTTATTGAACGCAGAGAGCCACACTCCTGGAACTGAAGGCCATGTTTCGTAGCAGAGGAGACTTTACACCTCAGATCAAACACGCTCCAGATTAGGTTTAGAGAGAGGAAGATGCAGAGAGAGAGAAAGTTAAACACCTAATATCTACGAAAAGGAAGGGTGTAGTCTTGTACCCAATTAAGACAGTGGAAAAAGTCATTTAGTGGTAGTCATAACAAGGAAACTGCTACACAATGATGTGTCACTGCTGGGATGGTCCTAACGAGTCATGCTAGCTGAGCATGCTAACAACAGAACGCTAACTACGTTAACAGGTTGATGTTTAGCACGTTCAACATCTGTAGTGTGTTGGTATGCTAACATTAGCACTAAGCACAAAGTAAAACTGAGTTTGACGCGTTTGGCAGGTATTTATTTGGCGTTATACCAAATTAAAGTAAATGTTAGCCTGTTGACGGCGCTACATGACAAGTTAATGGATCATCTTTTTACAAATGATCTTCAGGGGGACATAGCTATGGAATTTCATGGCCGTCTATCCAATCTAACATCAACCTTAAGTTAGAGGAAAATAAAGCTATTAGGATACATGGTCATGAAGATGTGTATACTTGTGCCAGCCAGTGCTGTAGTCAAAACCACCTTTGTCGAGTCCAAGACCAGGAATAGTCGAGACCGAGCCCGAGTCCAAAGAGGTTCAAGGTCAAGTGAAGTCTGAGTCCTAATGAGAGAGACAGTCGAGACAGAAACAAAAGAATGCTTTTGCCATTGCCAGTGAGTTGAGGTTTGGCAGCCATGATTGGCCGCCAGGTAAGCATGGTTACCAGGCAGCCAATGTCAATGACCAACTAGAATATCTGGCTAGACCCAGAATGGCAGAGACAAGTGTGAGTGCAAATACCAATGAGTTCACACTCAGGTCTGAGGCCAAACTTGAGCACTACAGTGCTGGTGCCAACCTGTCTAGTAGATGTTGAAATATTTCACTAGATAAATGAACATTTTTGGCCTGCAGGTGTTGCTAGATGAGAAATCAGGGGATTGTCAGTCATTAGGGTTCATTCTCCAGGGACCGTGCATGGATATCTGTACCACATAAAGCCAACATTGCCATCCCTACAGCTACAAACAAGTAATACAAAAAAATAAACTAAACACACACACTCTGTAGGGTGTAGTCTTTTGCCCAATTAAGACCCTGGAAACATTTAGTGTAGTCATAACACAAGACAGCTGCTATACAATAGTATCGCCCCTGGTGTGGTCATAAAAACAAAACACATTTTGCAGCTTATTAAACTAATCAACTCTAATCTCCTTCGGGCAATGTGCCTGATCCACACTGAAATCAACCAGCTTAGGATACCATGTGAACACGCTGACCCAAAACCAAGCTCATGATATGCTGGCACATACAGTAACTTTGAGTTAGATGGTGCAACCTGTAGATGGTCTACAGGCTGCACCATGAACCTGAAAAGACTGAATAATGTGTCTGTAGTTTATTCAGGTTTTGTGTGGACATAGTGGTCTACAAGGTTCGTACAAGACACTAAATGCTTATATTCCTATCGCTTATATTATATTGCTTCTAAGCATTCTCATATGTGAATGTATTTTGCCACTCTGGCATACTTTCTGTGTGCAGTCTATATTATTTCAGAGAGCCATTGGGGAGAGGGGTTAAAGCCTGGAATGTATACTATTTCCCCACAGGAAGCTGAGCATGGAAGTCTACCATTGCCCCACGCCCAGATCTCTCCATCGCACGCACAGTTGGCTGGCTACTGATTTATAGTACAAAAGTCAGAGATTCTTATGCATGTATAATACAAGTCATGTATGACACAAAGAGTAAAATAAACATCACAGAACGCTGCTCTTGATCTTTCGTGTTTTATTAAAGACATTTTATCTTTGATACGTCTTGGTTTCATTGTACAACATTTCACGACATTACAAAAATACTGAAAGGCGTTTTTTTTATAAAAATGTTCTGAAGCTGTCTGAGAGCTTTGTTTTTTTTTAATAAAACTTAATATTCACAAGTTGTCAACGTTCATGGAAGACATCTGCCACGCTTTGCCTCTTTAAAGCAGCATGTTTTACATTTACACAGGTCTCAACACAAGGTCATAGTGGGTGTTTCTTCAAAAGATATACTGTATTTACACACATGATACAGTACTGTACAATTTATGGTAGCATGCAGAATGTTCCGATGCTGAATATAGTAGATTTTCAAGACATGTATTAAGAAAAAAATAGTTTCCCTACAAACGTCAGATCAAAGTTTGTCTGAATCACTGAGTGAGGACGATGCTGTCAGTGGTTTTAAGTATTTGTTTTCTTCTAAAAAGTTGATTACATGAATGCAAACATATTAGCATCATTATTACTTTAAAATTGTATCACAATATAATGATTTTCACCTATCCTAATGCAGAGCGTCATTACCAGGCCTATTGTATTACTTTACAAGACTTTATGAGATATTAAGTAGGTACAATGTGCCAAAATAATGAATTGTTTACTTTTTTATTTGCTTAATTGTGCTTTTGGTAAAAAGCCTCTATCAGAAATGCTCTAGGAAGTCACTGTGTAGCAAACAGTATATCACAGGATTTCTCAGTGATGGGAATCATCACTATGATTAGTAACAGTAAAGTACACGTACTGTATGTGATGCTTTTTTTCCACAGTGATCCAATCTCAAGTTACATGTGTCTGTTGGAGCAGGTGCCTGTTCACTGGCTGGAGAAAGGCACACTTGTAGGCTATAAACACTGAAATATATAGACATGACATTAAGACACACTGGCACGCTCACAGAAAGGCCTCACCCAAACACACAGACATAAACACACATCATACGCACAGGACACACACTCTCACACACGCGCTCTGACCTAACACATGTGAGCACCCGTCTGGTACATATAACAGTCATTTCATTAAATGGCTCAGTGGGGGCTCGTCCTACCCAGCAGAAAGAGGCCCACATCCAACAC
>NW_023339796.1:18171334-18176460 GCF_004916995.1 Morone saxatilis | reverse complement strand
CACTGTACTTTCCACCTACTGTAACTTATGTGCACATTATAAGAAACACTACATTATGGACATAATAAACGCTTACAAAGCTTTCCAAAAGCTTCACTTCAGGTCATTCAAGTGGTGACAAACAGTATGGAGTTTAGCTAAAATAGTGCTCTAAATCACACATAAAATGCTTATGTTTGTAATAAAACCAAACAAAAACAACATCCTTTTTGGAATCAAGGAATTTGTTTTTTTGTCGTTTGTACTAGTCACACAGTGAGTGAGTGGCGGGATTATTAGCACAGCTCCCGTTGCTGGATGCAGCTTAGGGGAGAAAGGCACAGAAGCCACACACAGCTTTGTTTACAACTGCAAGTTACTCGGTTTTGTTTGATTTCAGACTTTTGTCCATGTAAAGGCCTTGCCAGAGGCGGATCTCCAATAATCTTCATAACAGAAGAGGAACAAATAACCCTGGTCCTCTCTCTTTTCCACATTAAAATGTCTGGTGAGACTGAGGAAAAACATGACTTTCCGTTGAGAAAGCAAAACTTGCTTGACTGTTTTCCACTGCCTCTTCTCATCCTCTGAGATGTTCAAGATTTCATATTTGTCTGCATTATCCAGATTGTTGGAGTTTATTTCATCCAGTATTGGCCAGTGGCTGTAGTAGTGATTCAGATGGCACAGGTCAGGGTTATGTACATTCAGTTTGCAGTCTTCTCTATGCCATGATGAGATGGTTGCTCCGCTCTCTGATGTCTGCTGGAGGAACAAGATCTTTCTTCACTGGGGTTGGCGAAAGGGTAGAGCGTCTACCTTTGGGCTTGAACAAATCAGACACAAAGAATACCTGTGGAAGGAATAGAAAAAAACCTTCAATGTCTCAATCATTGCAAAGTGGAACACTGCATATCAGAATGAATGCTGTTACCAAGAATTAGAACAGAAATAAAACTAAACATTTCATATATTTAATGTTTCTTTTTATTATGCCTCCTGTGGATTGTGGCACTACAGTTTTCTGTGGTCCAGAGTAATGCCACTTCCTTTCCTTTGCAGATACAGTATGGAGTCCCTCAGATCTCCTACTGTTTCCCATTTACATACACCCTCTCTACAATATAACTTGATTAATTAGTTTCATTGTAATGCTAACAATCCCCAACTGTATGTACCTGTTGACTGCCATAATTTAAGTAGCTGAGATAAAAATGTTTTTTAAGAAACTTGCTTAATTGAATGAAGAAAAATGAATCCTGTTTTAACTGTATATTCAAGACACATTGTTACAGTATCATTTTCAGATATAGAGAATAACATTATTCACGCATTATGATCATTTGGATCACTGCAACTTTTGTTTTAAGGCTTTGGGTGTTATGCACACTCCTGTCTTAACACTTCACATCACAAGAACAGAGAACAAGAAAGATTACCACATGTCACAATTTTTGGATCCGTGTTAAGTCTTGGATTTTAGAATTAAAATCAAAATTATTTCACAATTAATGCCACTCAAATTCTTAATGATTTCGGATTACAACATTACACATTACAACATAATAGATCCACTCACAATGCAGTAGGCCACCAGGGCTCCCTGCACAAAACCCGCCAGCACATCAGTGGGGTGGTGCTTGTGATCAGAGACACGGGACAGGCCGGTGTAGAAAGACATCATGATGAGGGTGAACTGGGTCAGAGGGCGCAGCAGGCGAGCTCCATGCCAAGTGAAACGAGACTGCAGGTAAAACTGCAAAAGAGACATACAGAAGCTCTTAATTGTCGAGGGAGGGAAATTTGTTTTTAATATGGTGTGTATTCATGCACGGTACAGCAGAATGTGTGTGTGTGTGTGTGTATTTTAAAAATGATTTAGTAACTCACCACCAGGTAAAGCATGGTGTACATGGAGAATGATGCATGTCCTGAGAAGAAAGACTTCCTGAGAAGAACAGGGAACAATCAGCACATAGCTTACAATGTAAAAGCTATCACTAGTCAACATGACTGCAAACACATATGTAAAAATATTTGGCAATTACCTGGCCTCCTGAACTTTGCTCTCTGGCCCCTGGCACTGGTAGTCAGTGATGTAGCCCAGGGAGCAGTTGATAGTGGAGAAGTCCGGTTTGCACACATCGAGGAAGTGAGGGCGCATGCGGCCCACTGAAACTTTGGCGATGTCAGTGAAGGACTGGCTGATGGCACAGCCGAAGATGAACACGCCCACCTGCTTGTACAGAGCAGAAATGTAGGGGTTCCCCACAAAAGACTTGGATCCCTCATTCAGAAAGTAGATCCTGTAGCTCTCCCCAATGATGATCTGAAGGGA
Source organism: Morone saxatilis (assembly GCF_004916995.1). Taxonomy (NCBI): domain Eukaryota; kingdom Metazoa; phylum Chordata; class Actinopteri; family Moronidae; genus Morone; species Morone saxatilis. Next base: position 18,174,143 of record NW_023339796.1, on the reverse strand, counting down.
CAGAAGGGATGGAAACTCGTGAAAATCGAATATAATTTTGACAAAGTCCCAGTGTCCACTGTAATTGACATTAATGCTCAGTGAAAATGTGTGAGTGCAGGAGAGCCAAAATATTTTATGAGGAATGGAACAGCACTTTGACTTTATATGTATTGCTCATTATCTAAATACAAGAATACCCTAATAAACTTGTTCTTGTAAGGTCTTTTTTCATCATTTCAAACATCACTGTTCTTAACATTACAACACTGTAAACTACTACTACTACTGTAAAGACTACCAACTTTGTAAGTGTGTGTGTGTGTGCGTGTGTGTGTGTGTGCGTGTGTGTGAGACAAAAATAACTTTTTTCCGGATCAAGATGTTATTAAGACAGCTAAAATAGGAGTCAAAGCTTTCTCTTGAAGTGGTTTGAGAAGGGCTACTTTATAGTTGAAAGTGTTTACCTGTGCCATTCTACTGAGAGAGAAAACAGTGTGGCGACTTGGGAGGCAACTCCAACTGTCTGCGACGTATAGTTTTCTGTAAGTGTGTAAATAAACCACCGTCTAAAACCGACGATTGACGTGTAAGGCGCACTTAGGGGGAGGTGGATAGCTGTAACTCGCAACAGCTGTTCAAGCTCAAAACGCGCCTTCCCAACCCCCTCATCCCCCGTTGTCTTCCAACAGCTCACAAATAAAAGTGTGGAAGAGGAGTCAGAGAGTGTGGGGGAGTTCCAGGGAGAAAGTGAAGGGATGGAAAGCAGAGTGACAGGATGGGAGGATAGAAAGCAAAACAAGTATGTGAGAAAGAGTCACAGGACAAGAAGAGTGCAAACGAGGAGAAAGATAGACGAAAGAGGAAGGTGAGAGGAGGAATGAGTAGTGGAGTGGGAGGGGAGGAGTGGGGGAGGCACCGCTGGTTCTAATCAGCAGAAACGCTGAGCTAGGCGACGTGTCTGATTTTGGTAGCCAGACTCCACCAGGCGCATGTCGGGGGCACGTTTGTTTTTCACTGCTTCGGCTGTCTCTCTGAAACGGCTCCGATTTCACAAGGGATTTCTGGCTGTTTTCATGTCGGTTTCATCAGACATTCTTTTGAGGGGCGCAGAAATAAGTCTCATTCTGGAAAACACTCTATGCGGAGGGATAGCCTTTATGGAGATTTGACAAGCTGATAGAGTGTGTTGTTTCCACCATCCAGGCCTTTAGAGCCAGCTCGATAAAGCCCAGCTGCTTTCATGGGAAAGAGGGAAGGGGGAAAACACACATCTGGTTCCCCTTGTGTGAACGATTTAACTATGTGAATGAATAAATGAATTGGCATTGCAGGATATGCAACTGTTGCACTGAAACCTCAAGTGATAATCATGGGGGCAGGACACTGATTTGTGGCTTATGTCAAATGTCTTGTATTTCCAAAATGACACCATGGTGTTTTCATTTCTTCTAAAAGGGGTGTGCATAAATTATAAAGGATGGGGCCTCTTGTGTTTCTCAGCTCTATTCAGAGAGAAATGAAGCACTAAATGACATAATGTTGGCGTTTTCAGGTTCACAAAACACAAAGGCTAGCCAGAGCACTCGAGGGGTCACGTTTTGCCGGAGGAAAATGAGATATCTGGCGATGTCTTCTTGTTTGGAGCTTTCACCACAATTCCACCCCACCAATTACAGTATTTAACCGAACAACCATTGCGTCAACCATAATTACACGGAGTCAAAACTCCTTCTCACCATGAAAACCCCTGTGGCCCCAAGCCTGTATAGTAGTCTGCTCTCCAGGATGAGGGCACAACTGGCAACAGGGAGAGGCAATGGGGAATTTAGGGCACCTTTCCCCTGGGGGTCTGATAGGTGACAACTGCACATGCTATGGCAGTGTGGCTGTGTTAGCGGAAATGCTAGCCATTATGGGGCCGTGTAGACAGATGCATTACTGAAAACTGTGGCAGGAAAACATCCGGACCGCTGAACTCCTTTGAACCTCGGAACAGTGGCAAAAATGAAATGGAATTGCAGGATGTTGGGAAGACGGTTTAGTGTGCCGATCTCGGATACATCTTCACTGTTTTCTCCCAGGAGAATGCAACAAACTACTCAACACTTCACTTACTCAAGTGCCTTAATCAACTGAGTCATCTTAAGCCCCCAGAGAGAAAGCCTTGAACAAATGTTGTGGACTGGTTTTTATCTAAATGTGCTGAAGCCGATCAGATGGACTGATAGCACAGGTATGGGAGGTGTTGTTTCAGTAATCATGCAGGATAATCAACTGTCAGATAAAGCCCTCTGACGGAATGTGTGCAAGTGTATTTCTCTGAAGATGAGTGCAGGAGGAATGTGCATAGTTTGCATGGAGAAAAACACACACATTTCATTATAATCAACAACTACAATCAACAGTCTAAAATCTATACATCCTGACCATGTTATTAGATTTTGTTAGAAAACCTACTGTTATAAACAAATTAGAAGTGCTATTAGAAATACTACAATGCACTAGGGATGAGAATTTATGCTGTGAACATCATTACATAAAGTGTCAGCGGCTGCTGCTAGTGATGGTGAAGGCTGCTGAAACTAAAGACGTGATGAGGACATTAGTGATCAGAGTGAGGTGACTTACAGAGAGGATGGTGATAAGAATGCCAGCAGCGCTAAGCACACCGTCGCTAATGGTGTCTCCCTTTTTGGCCGGGTACTTGATGGACTCATCATCGCAGTAAAACCCTCTACGGTAGGGCTGAACAGCGCTGGTCTCAATGACCAAGAAAGGCAGGCCGGCTAGTGTGAAGAAGCAGTGATCGGCACAGAGAGAAAGGGGG
>NW_023339796.1:18171053-18171291 GCF_004916995.1 Morone saxatilis | reverse complement strand
GAGAGAGAGAGAGAGATGGAGGTGCTGGGTTAATGATACGCAAATTACAGAGGTCGCGGGTACAAGCGAGAGGCAACAAGGGAACATCTGGGACTGGCTCAATCCATTCGGAGGTTGTTATCTGTGACTAACTCCAGATTTGTTCAATATTCAATATTAGTGGCATCAGAACCTTTTACAGGACCGTAAGTGTGTGTTTAACCTGGTCATAACAAATCATTTATGCTTTGCTTCCCTT
>NW_023339796.1:18170748-18170873 GCF_004916995.1 Morone saxatilis | reverse complement strand
GTCAACTTAGTAATGGAAACTAGCCAAAATAGGGTACAAAAGCCCAACTTAAAGTCTGCTTATTCTTTGTAACCAAGATAAGCGATCCCCATTACCCAACGGAAAATGCAAGATCCTTAATTTAT
>NW_023339796.1:18155974-18170648 GCF_004916995.1 Morone saxatilis | reverse complement strand
GTTGACTTTTGAGTTGACATTATTTTGCCAAAATACCAGAGCTGAAATAATTAGTTGATTAATCCCCCAAACCCAAGTGTTTAAATATGACAATCTGCTTGTAGACAGCTAATTGTTTTCACATAAGAGCTTAACTGAAGGGCATTCCACTAGTTTTATTAAAATATAAAATGACATTATTTGAGGCAGCTGCGTCTTTATAAATGACTACTTTTAAGGTCAAGAGGGAATCTTTGGTATTTTCACTTCATGAATCATTTTAGCAGCTATTTTTCTAACAGTAGTGAAATAAATGGAAAGCAATGGCTGTCACAGCTCAATCTGAAAGCTCAGGATAATATACATTAGCTGTGGAAAATGGTTGGGAGTAATGTACAGCATGCAAAAGCACACAGTGAGTGAGTGAGTCTGTCGAACCAATCATGTCTTTTAAGGTGTCACAAGCCAACCACTGGATGGATTGAGTGTCCCAACGTATGCTCTCTCGTTCTCTTGCAGTACCACAGCAGGACTTACTGAGACCATGGGCACAGTGACGCCCACGGCTGTGAGCACGGTGGTGGACACAGTGCTGCTCTTATAGGTCAGCCTGATGCTGTTGTCATTGCAGAAGAATCCTCTCTGGTAAGGCGGGAAGGGAGATTTGTGCAAAAACACGGCAACAAGCAACACTGTAAGGTTGGACACACACGGGCACAGGTCAGACAGCTTTACACCAAAACAGTGGACCGCTGCATGAACAGACATCAACAGGAAGACAAATATGAAAGCACACAAAGACAAAAATCTCAGACAGTGGTATAAATAGGTTAAAAACTCATTCAAGCTATGGATTTAATCCTGTTTTAAAAACTGACGCTGATGCTGTCATGAGAAAATGAGGCGAAATAAACAAAATAAAATGAATGTCAGAATCAAAGCTACGTCATTGTTTTAGACTTAAGTGAACCTTTTATGTTTAGAATAACATCAACTGATCTCAAACTGGCTGAGTTGGCGCTAAGAGAGTTGCATGTGACATGTTTGGAAGAGAGACCATTGCAGCTTAGTGGCAAGAAAAAAAAAACCCACAAACACTATCAGACTCTTCCTTCCTTTCCTGCCGAGGCTTTCAAGTGCACTTACAAAGGCCTACTTTAAGATGCCTCGGGGGGTGTATGCGTCTGATCAATTTAGTGTCTTTTGCCACTTAAAGTGGCAAAAAGATCTTATTTATCTCCAGACAACAAACACAGAGTGGGTGTAACTAAGATGCGAGCCAAAAAGGACAGCTTATTTTCCCCCATCTACCAAAGGCTTCAATGTAGGACTTTGAAATTTGAGTGTGGTGGACGTGGTACCCAGGAGAGGCCTCAAATCTCTGACAGAATTTGGAAAACACACTTTCAAATCACTTCAAAGCTGCATTTAACTGATGACAGAGCTTTCAAGGCTCACTTTGAATAATTCTGCGATCTGCCGATACAAAGGAAAACAAACATCGGCGCTCCATTTCTAATGTGCCCCTCTTCCTCTGGCTCTCTGTCTCAAAAGCTAAAAAGCACTGGGGTGTAGAGGTCAGAGCTGCTGAAGGCAGGATGGTTGTGGTGGCAGTAAGGGGGGGGGGCATGATTTCTCAAACCAAATGTCAACACACGCTTCAGTTGCTGAGCCCCTCAACCCCTAACATCCACACACAGCTGACTTTGGCCTTTGAAGGTCCAGCTGGGTTGAGCTCAGATTACAGACAGAGCTCTGCTGCCTGATGGGAACTCCAGAAGGCTGGCGTTCCCTCCACATTCAGCAGGATTCACATTATTAACTTTCTCATTTTCATTCTCGCTCTTCAAACAAATACCTGGACGGGGCTACACTCAGCTCCGAAGCAAGTCTGGAGACGAGAGAAAGACCAGGGTGGTATGTATTAGAGTTCTGTAACTGTAAAAATATACAGTTCTTTAAAGTAAAATCCTCAACGTCTGATTCCTTCAGTTTGCTTAGCCTGGCCATGAACAGAGCCACACAGGGCTTTCCAAAACAACAATAAAAACGCATACGTGTCTGAAAGTGCTGGATGGGAAACACATGAAGTCCTGACCCCTGAAAATGCCTTTAAACTCTTTAACAGACCCCAGGACGGAGGCAGAGGGCAGAGATTGATAGAGAGAAGCAGAGAAGTGGCAAAATAAATGAAAAAGTGTCCACAGTTAGCCTTTAAGGGACCTGCACGGGTCGAGTGCTTCAAACAGCTGATTGGAAACAGAAGAAAAAAAAATAACACAACCACAACAAGACACTGTCAGGTCTTGTTTTCCAGACATTCAGCAGGGTTTTTTTCTTCTCCGCTCAGTCCTCCGACCCCTTCCATCCGTCTAAACAGTGCAGCATCAGCATCGAGTACAGCGTGTTAGGGTTTTTCCCCTCCTACCCTCTTCCTCCTTTCCCGCTTCTTACGGCTGGGGGGAGAGGGAGGGTGTCCTCGTCTTGCCAACAACAACACCAGTCAGCAGGCGTGGGATGTCTTTTGCGTTAGCTCAACATCAACCCAAAGACAACAGAAACAAACAACATGGACTTGGAGCTGGAGGGAGACTTCCCCCCCCAGTTTTCGGTTCCTAATGTCAACATCAGGTGTCCTCTGTTCAATTTTGCCCCGAAGCGGTTTGATTAACAATCAAGCGGGGAACCCTAACTGAACATAAACACTGTAAATGAAGAGCGACGATGACTTTTTCAGCACATTACTGAGCGTTGTCTCACAAAACTTTGAATTTCCGACGCTTGCCCGTTAGCCTTTCCCCCAGTTCAGCACTGGCAGCTCCATGTAGCTGCAGTTTGTGGAAACTAGAATCAATGTATAAGCCTCATGCTGAATTAAATCCCCACCATATTTTGGAGGCATTTGCCAAAACACCACAGTGTGACTATTAAAATAAACAGACGCACATTTTCCACTTGCAGGGATCTCTCACTGTCTGGCATAGAAATGTATACACGTCTGAGGTAGTTGTGGTGTATACACAGATGCAGTTGTTTTTACTCTTAGCAGCCCCCACACAACCTACCCCCTGTCTGTCTGTCTGTCTGTCTGTGTGTCTGTGTGTAGATCCAGCCTGCTGCAAAACTTAGCTCATAGTTCCACCGTGGAGGGGGAACCAGGTCTGCCTGCTTGGGTTAAATAAAAGCGCATTTGCATTCAACTGCTAGTGGCTAGAACGGCTGCTTTTCTTCCGTTTTTCTGCTCCATTTATTATTCACTTTTCTAAAAGGAGAGGCTTTACAGACGAGGGAGTTTACATATCCGCTATTCCCATAGCCCTCCAACTGTGCGCAAACAGAAATAGTGATGCTGACAATACACTGGCCCTAACAATACATGTATGTACATACAAAGATAAATGCATACATATTAATGTCATATATAAAGTACACTTACAAAAATAAGGCAGACATTATTCAGTACCAGCGTTGGAAAATGTTCATACTGTGGAGCAGATATTATGTCTTCTAATATTATATTATATGATATTAACATGCAATGAAAATGCATCACATGTAACTCTCACGTCCCTTTCTTTTGATGACTTAACTGACTGATTTTACTTGAATTAAGATGTTCAAAAACAATCTTGAGACCCAATTGGCTGTGGAGATGCAGATTTCTGTTTCTGTTTTATTCGCTTAAGTTTTGAGATGTTTGAGACTACCCAAACATAAATATCACGAGCATTAGACACCATCAACATTACAAGAGCTTTGTGAACGAACCATTAAACTCCAACTGTCTGAACGGTTTACCTGGTTCAACATAAAAAACAAGGGTCTGTGTTCATTAAACCTAAATAGTTGCTGAGTAGCCACCTTTAAACTACTGCTAAACCAGGAAAACAGAACACGGAAACATTATAAGACGATTAACTGGGAAACATGAAAGCCACCTGCTACGGCTTAATGTAAACTGAACCTGATCACCTCATCTGGGCTTTAAGGAAACAAAAAAAATAACAGCCTTCAGCTTTCCTCAGTATTATTTGTCAGGATCCAGTTCCAATCAAGGTAAATTGCTCTTCTAGTGTACTGACCAATGTTATCTTTACTGGCACTGATGCTCTCCTGGGAACGGAGAGTTCATTTGCATGAAAGAGCAGGAGAGCGATACGCAGTCATACGAGAACTGCAATCAGTGTGTGAGAATGGAGGAGTGACGATCACCAGTACAGACCCACCATTTCCTCCCTGTGGCTTCTCTCCTTACACCACATCTTAAACAGAAAAAAGCTGCTGGTTTGTTGACAAGCTTCTCTGTGGGAAGTTATGTACATAGAGAGCAAATCATGGGGATTTACCCTCCATAGTCCATAGACAAAAACTAGACCAAAAGTAAATATAGATTGTCAGAAAAAGACTGTTTATACTGTAAATCTTTCATCGGGTTGTTTCAACAAAAGCTCGACTGGTGCTTTTCCCATGGAGTTGCAACAATTTTGTTTTATACTGGAAGACTGCTTTGTAGTTTGCAGTGATGCTCTTTCTCACCACACTGGAAATATGTGGTTACACCAAAGAATGAAAAAAAAATTGTGACATTTGTGAATGGTCAAAGGTTTAAGCCCCAGGGACTGGCAAAACCCTTAGAAGGACTTTTGAGTTCAAACTTCTAACAACCTTAACTCAGTGTTTGCAGCTGGTGAACATCATAGGACCTGAGCTGATCAACATGAACACACTCAAGTCTGACCTTTTCACCACTTCCCTTAATTACTCCACACACACACACACACCTATATTATGCCAGATGTTGAGATCAAGAGAATTCCTGCTGGTGTGGAATGTGAACCATTCTGGAAAATATAATGAGGAGTCAGAGGAAGCAGCGGTACAGTACAGGTGTGGGTGGAGACCAAAGAAATAAATCCCTCCAGGAGCAATTTATTACTTTCCTCCCTTTGCCAGCACTATTATTTTGGAGGGTGTGGACTGAGGAAAACAAGACTTCCACAAGCTAATCTAATTTCTGGAAAATATGTAGTTAAATAGCTGTTACTGCTAAATGAGTATGCTGCAGTGTGTAGTGGGGCATCACTGGTTGCTTTGGTAACACAGCTCCTCGAGCTGGGGCAGATAGCTTAAGCGTCTTAAACACTTTGGGTAACTAAAGTGTTTAAATATGATTACTAGCTTTAAATTAGTAGTTCAGTATCTACATAGCTTCCATTAAATTGTGTTGATAGTAAAGCATAATAGGATATGTTATTACAGCAGTTAAATATCACAAACTAGAACTTAAGAATATCATATTATAAATTTAGCTAACCTACATGTATTGAAACTATCCTATGGCATATAAAGATAATATGAGTTGAGGAGAGAAAAAAAGCAATTTTGTGGTCGTAGTAAGGTGCTACAGGTTACTGCTCAGGGCCATTAACACACAGCGGGGCTCTTACCTAGGAACAAACAGAAGAGGTCCACTCCGACCAGCAGCTTCCTCCTGCTGTGGTCTTTGCAGTTATTGTTGTTCAGTGAACTCCCGCCGTTCCTCGTCTCGGCTGCCATAGTTTTCTCATATATCAAACAGCGTTGCATTTAAAACGCGTTACGTGGTTCAAATAAAAAAGGGAATACAATCTAGTCACTAGCTGTCGCAGTGCTGCGTTTACTTTATTTTCTACTAAAAGTGGCTAGCGAATCTATTTAAATCCCAAGGAGGAGTAGTCATGCAAGTCTGTACTAATATTTGTCTATTCAGAAAATACGCTGTTTCAGAATGTAACCCCTAGTTCTGGTCTCTAACAATTACAGCTCGCTTTCTTCCAACTTTTAACCATCCTTTACTACTTTCCTTGGGTAGTGAGGAGTCCTGCGACAGCCTTCCAAGAAAGCCCCTCCTCCAGCGCCTCCCCTTTCAATTAATGCCATATGGCAGCTCCTTCACACACACACACACACACACACACACAGGCTCATTCCCACACTCACCTCTGGGTGCTGCAGGGTGGGGGATGCCCGCTCTAACACAGCAGTAACAACGGGGATTTCACAAAGCACAGTGAGCCAGAGAACAGTGAAAACATCCAGGGATGGGAGCACATGTTGTACATCTGTGTGGTTAGTGGGGTCTTTCACAAGCACTGTTGTTTTCGACTGTAAAGTTGTAAATTGGTGAGTAGTCTGTGGAAAAGCAACCGACTAAAAATGACAAGATTTAATACAGACTGACATACTGCACACCATGACAAATGGAAACTCTGCTGTGCTGCAAGGATGATATATGTATGCCACATTGACCTTGCTGATAAGGAGCAGGATGGAAGAATCGGTTATCTCAGGAGTGAATGACTTTATGTTATATGTAGGTCTGCAGTAGTGACACCGTGCAGTGTGATTGCTCCAGCAGTTTCAATCAGGGAGAATGCCATAAAAATTTAATCAAAAGTCAATGACAAATATTTATTTGATGTAAGGCAAAAGGCTGATTCAAAGAAACATTCACAAACAAATCCTTAAATGTAAGCTACTACAAATTAACAGCTGGCTACTTAAAGGTCATTGTCATTTATTTTGAGTAAAGAGCAATGATTCAATTTGTGCTCCATTAACAGTGACATCAGAGAAAAGAACAAAGTGCAGAACGCAATGTGAAAATGTACCGACAGGCACAACAGAACAAAAAGGTGAAATCTGAATTATAGTACAGTCACATCAGCAGATCTCTTTATGATGGTTTCTTCCACTGTAGAGGGTTAAACAAGGGTCTCAAATCCTAACAGTTCTTTATACTGACAGTCTCCATTTTGCTCCATGTAGTGATCAGAAGGTGTCGGCATATAGCGGTGGGGGAGGAAGAAGCTCCAGCTCTGTGAAGTCAACCTCCTGCTCACTGTCATACGAAACACAATGGGACATCACAGTTCAAGAGCAGAATGCCAAAGACGTACTCTGCATTTCTAAATAAAGATCAAACGGAGCCTCCCTTGTTGATTAGAAGGAAACCGTCAACACTTACAGATATGGAGGCTCCTCAACAGCACGCAAGAGGTCTGGATGAAGACAAGCAGATACAAATGTCACATTAACTTTGAACTGTCTCAGTCCTGCACCATGTCTCCAGGTTACAGCAATCACATAAAAGTTATTTTCCACTAGAGGCAAGACGCCAGCCAGTGTTCAGACTGTAGCGTCCTCAAAGAGATTTGTAAGTACCCTCCTCTTCAGGTTCACCGTTATCAGTGAGTGTGATATTAGTGGTGACAACAGTGGAGTCATGGAAACAATGAAACTCTGAACTTACTTGGTGGCTCAGCACTTTTATAGGATAGAATGGAAAGAGAAAAACATTTTATATCATTCACACATTTTGAATACGACAACATCAGTGGACATTAAATAAGGTAAAGATAGAGGTTATGGATAAGAGAAAACTGTACTTGGTCGGGGTGGCTTCTCCACTGCCACCAAATTCATCTTTGCTGTGTTGGAAGAAGATGGCTAGTTTCTGCAGGGCCTCGTGTCTGGTCCTAAAGGTTGAAGACAAGAGCACTGTAAGGTCTTCTTTTACTACTATAACTCTTACTTTTCATATCCATCAATGGCCTACAGGGGGCGAGGAGCACCTATACAATACATTAGGATCCAATACAGTAACCCTAAAATAATTGCTACCTCATTAGGCTTACGATGATTTGTCCAGGAGGTGCCGATACCCTCCACATGTTCCAACAGGAGTACAAAGAACAAAGCTGATGATAACACACCCAGAATCACTCATTGATTGTTTTGGAGTCATTTTTAAAGATAAAATGTCAAAATTCTCAGATTTCAGCTTCTCAAATGTGAAACATATTTTCTGGTTTCAGTCCTTTGTGACAGTAAAGTGAATATCTTTGGGTTGTGGACAAAAGAAGACATTTGAGGACGTCACCCTGGGCTTAGGGAAACAGTGATCGACATTTTATGACATTTTATGGACCAAAAAACTAATTGATTAATAGAGAAAATGATTCACAGATTAAATGATAATGAAAATAATCATTAGTTGCAGCCCTAATGTCATTCAAATCTGGTAACATCGACTTGGAAGCATCCGATTTTAAACTAACTTTTTGGCCCTTTTTAGGAAAGTTAAATTGCCACTATTTTGCTGATTCATTGTTAACAATTTTTCAGACAAAAATAAAAAAAAATTTGAACATTTTATAGAAGAAACAATAGATTAATCAAGAAAACAATCACAATAATGTGAAGAGTTATCAATAATGACAACTGTTAGTTGCAGCCTTACATGTGATCATTACTATTTATTGGAATATTTGGAAATCACTGTCAGTTTATATCTTGTTTTATAGGACTAGTGTGTAACATTCATAGGTATGTTTTCATCAGTGTATAATCACCTGAAAATTTTGTTTTTGTTACTAAGTGGTCCTCCATGTTTCTACAGTAGCCCAGAATGGACAAACAAGCACTGGCTCTAGATATGGCCTTTCACGTTTTTCATGAGTTTCAGGTGAGTGGTATTCAGTTAGTTCCAATCTGCAACTTCACCAATAGAATAGTCACTGAATCCTACACACTGGTCCTTTAACACGTTAAAAAAAAAACACGTGTTGTCACTGTGTTGAGAATTATGTAATTCTGCTGGCCTTCTGTAGGACGGGGCATTTTGATCTGTTTAAACCTGAAATGCTACACTCAAGATAACTGTGTGACAAAGCTGATCAGGAGCAAAAGAAGAAAAACTTGACTCATTACTCCTTAAACCTTCAAATCCATTTCAACAAATAAAAACTCCCAAGCTTTTCACCACAAGGACATCTCTGTTATGCCCATATGAACTGAATGCAGCGTTAGCCCAACATGACTTGCAGTGAGTCAGACCAACAGTTTTACCAGTGTTCTGTGCCAGGAGGTAATCACTCAGTAACTGCTCTTAAAGGTCACTAACATACTGTTGCACAACACCAGAGCTACAGACTTTAAATGAGCTGGGAGATGAGAGAGGCAGGAGATGAAGTTGCGAGTATTTCTCAGCTCAAGTCAACAATAAAACAAGCGGCCTGTTGAGTCACACAAACATGTAACCGGATTGATGCAGCAGTAGTCAATGGCCTCGATAATTTACCAGCAGTGAGTCGTAATGACCGGGCCTGATGACCTTTTGCTGGATCAATAGCAGAACTGGTCATTCATATTGATGCACGGCATAATTTAGGTTACTTTTAATAAGCTCGTAAGAGTCACTATGTCTCCGGGGTGCACAGTTTCATTTCTGACACAGTGGCCAAGTGAGTCATGGCTAACATGTTAAGTCAGTGGCTTCATTCACCGCCTTACTGGTTCTTCCTGCAGAAATAAGAGGCCCGTCAGAAGCAGAAGAATACTCCACTTGTTGTTTATGGTTAGCTCAATATGTTGTTTTCATGCCATTCTGGGCAGTAATGATTTCGCTGTCTGTTTGCATGCAACAATAATAAAAACAGCCTTCTCATAATTGGCCACTCAGAATCTCGCATTCATTACTCTTTGATTAAGCATCTGCCATTGCTATTCACACAGCATGTAAGAATAACTCACCTCACTGAGAAATGGCAGTCTAAGTTTAAGGAGAAAATTATTATTTTTTAGGCATATATCTTGCCTCTTCAAGTCTCTTTTATATCAAGTAGATCTGGCACCATTTCCATCATTCCTGCAACAAGTGACTCTCAAACATTCAAGAGCCCCAGATTCAGCCACAACCTGTTGCTTAGGTAATGGATAAGTGGACTGGAATAAGTGGCCTTTATGTAACCGCCCACTGCCTCTTCCCTGCTCTGTTCCCCCTCTTTGTCCTCCACTGCTCTCTCTCTCAGCTTAAATGAGCTTTCATCTTTTCATAGTGTTGTTATCAAAGAGTCACGGTTGGATGGAGTTCATTAATTTCCTCCTCCGCGGGTAAACAAGTGCATTGTCTAATTATAAGCCATCACAGATAATGAGCGCAAACATCTCTGTCTTAACTACATAAATATGAGAATACTTGTGTACTCTTACTGCTGATTTTAACTTTTAAGCTGGAGTAGGTAAATTCTAAAAACCTTTTGATACTTAAAAATTAAATACTTTTTGCCATATTTGCTAAAACTTTTACTATATCCTGACAGTAGTACACGAGACAGATACTCTGTGAAAAAACTGGTTCCCCTGGCTCCTCCTAGTGCTCCTAATGGCATTTACAAGAATCCACAAAAAACAACCAATCAGAGCTAAGAAAGATAGTATTATTGAGTCTCATTCCCAGGTGTTCAAATACAGATGCTGAGAATGAGACTCAACAATCAGCTATCTTCAAGCCTCTAACTTAAAGTGTCTTTCTATCTTTCTCAGCTTTGATTGGTTCTTTTTGATCAAGCCGGGTAGATTCTTCAAATGTCATTAGGAGCACTAGGAGGAGCCAGATGAACTTAATTGTTTCACAGATTATCTGTCTCGTTGTTCTAACTGTCAGAGATATAGTTAAAGTTTCAGCAAATATGACAAAAAGTGATTTTTCTAAAAGTTATCTACTGAAGCTTTAAAATGAAGCTGCCAAACTTGTGTAATTTCACTACTAATGACTTTTACTACATATAGTTAAACATACTGCTGCACTGTTACAGCTGATATTTTAACAGCTTGAAGCTAAGAATAATTGGAAAGTGCAGGTAAAAATTGAATGTAAATTAAAATGGACACTGGTCTGAAGGGGTTAGCGCAGAGAGTTTCAGAGCAGTTGAACCTGTGAACACACAGATGACAAGGTAATGACACAGAGGAAAGTCAAAGAAACCAGGGCAACTGACCATGTCTGAGTCCACTCCTCGCTTCTCCGGCAGCAGGGGCTTCTCCTCCGTGAACTGCTGCTCCTTCATACCTGCCATCCTGGACAGCAACCTGCAATCACCATGGCAACACACACAAAAACACACACACACACATGTGAGGTTACGCTATCATTTCATCATACAGAGTACTGTTTGTGTTCATCGGCATTTGCATCACTAGCACTGTCCTACATGATGATGGTAGTTCAGTTTCAATTGAATGGAATGAAACAGTCCTTCATGGAGTAATTTCACAAATCCACATTGTGAAATTATGGAGGGGATCAGAACACTGATTAGATGTTGTACTGAACTGGAATAATCTGAGCAGCTGACAGATGAGGAAGGAAGAGATGGAATCAAGATGGGAGTATGTTTCGCTGCCCTAATTTATCGGAAGATTTACTTGTTCAAAAAGAATAATAATAATTCACAGCTACAGTCCAGAAATTTAATGAAAATTCATGATAAAACATATGATATAATATATGATATAGAAGCAGTGATGCTTTAGATTCAAGCATGATGTAAATCCAATCCCTACATTAAAGGTGTTCTCTGTTTTCCTGTTCACTTTCTTGTTTTGTTCTTGTATTTCCTTCCTCTTAAAACTTCTGTGAACGTGATATTTTGGGCATTTTGAAACCAGATTGGCTTATGTCCATGTTTATGTGCTTGCGGTCTTCTTCTTTCTGACTTTGTGGACACACTGTTGTGTTTACTGGCGCATTACCTCCAGTGTATCACTGGAGTCCGGGGGGGTCGCTGACAGTCGCCTGTGTGCTTGTACAGTATGTCCACATGCAAGTGCAGGAGATAAACATGTTAACAAAGTGCACAATTTATGTAACTTTCCTGCAGTCCTTCCATGAGTTGGGTCCACCTAACAAAGGTGGCTGTGTAAGGCACTAATGCAGATGAAGATTGTATTTGTACTGTCCACTAGAAAATGCTTCTGCTCACAAAATGGAGAGAGGCAACAGAAATATTGGAGTATAACTCATCATCCTTTTTTCCCCCCCTAAAGTTCAGTGCCTGAAATGGGGCTCTTTTCTGCGTGCATGCAGAAATGCTGGTAAGGCACTCCTAAAAACAAACAGCACTGAAAATGTCCTTGTTAAAATAGATAAAAACACCAGTAGAATTATGGTTAGATTTATGTTGTGTTTAGGGTTAGGGTTGAGGTAAATTGGGGTACTGGCACCTTTTTTGGCCCAATTCAAGTACTGCCAGGTTCAAAGCATGGTATCAACAAAAACACAGTTAAGTGATGTTCTGTTCTGGTTTGCGGGACAACAGAGATGCATTCAAAATTGGACTTGACATAAATGCTTATTGACCGAGATTACTGTAAAGAGTGGAGCTCGGAAGTGCACAGACTACTGCATTAAGGTCTAATTAAACTGACCGTTTGTGTTTGGGGTCACACAAACACACACACACACAGCCATAACACACAGTCATACACAAGGACACCAATATACTCTGACGCATCAGCACACAAACAGATCAGGGTCAGAAAGCATCAGTACAATAACACTGCTACATGATGGCATAAGTCCACCAATGCTGAAACACACATCACCACACACACACACACCAAGGTTATTATAGTTAACTAAAACTAGCTGCAAAAAAAACATTTTAGCTAACTGAACTAAAAATAAAAACTAGACTGTAAAATAACTGAAACAATATTGCATACCTACACAACTAAGTAAAATACAATTAAAATATACAGATATACAAATTTGACCAGACAGTCAAATTTGTCAACACAACAAGCATGTGCATGTGCATATGTTTATTGAGACTGGGATGTCAGCAATTTGGAGATATTTTAAGCAACTTTTACAACATTAGCAACATTTAATTTGTTACAGTCTTGTTAACGCTTGAGTTTTCACACATTAACATTTGTTACAGAAAGTGAGGAACATTTGAAGAAAATAAAACATTTTTACAAGTCATTGTTTGAGCTGTTATGGTATTACTAAGTGCTCATATTGGTACTTGGCATCAGCAAGTACCAAAATGTAATACTTGCATCTGGTCTGAAAAGGTTGGCATCGATGCATCCATGAAATAAACAATAATAACTAAACTGAAACAAGCAAGCTCACTGTGGAAATGATAACCAAAACTAAACAAATTGAAAAATGAATTGAAAACAAAAATGAAATGAAACTAATGAAAAATACAAAACTATAATAACACATACACACACACACACACACACACACACACACATTGAATTTAGTTTCTATTGATACTACATCACCTGACTGATGTACCATTGGATTTAGTACTCCCTGTTAAAACTGGCAGATTGGTCAAATTTACAGTTTTTTTTTAATATATATTAAATAACACTATCAGGGACTACTTCTGCCCATTTAATGTAAGTTAGAGAGATGGATGATGGGAGAGTGGGTGTAAATGTATATAAATAGCCTTATATGTTATTTATTTTATGTTACCCTAACTTAATCATCTGTAATGTTCTATGTGTGTATAGCATGAAGGGACTACACATTTCTTTTTAATGTGCAACCTTGTGTTGCTTAATGATAAAAATAAATTACCTTGTACCTTGTACCTTGTAACGAGTATGGCTGTGGTTTCCGAAGTGTTAACTTAACATTAATTAATAACATTAGCCTTGATATAGTGGCATCCAGGACCAGCTCACAGACAGTGGGAATAATAAACAATGAACAGGGCTTTTTATAATGCCATGTCACAAAATAATGTAGTTAGCTAATGATATGCTCCTTGTTCTTGGAAATGATGGTAGTCGGGCAGCCTGTGTTACAAGCACCCAGTTTAATCTGTCTTTGGATACCGACTATTGCTCCAACTACAGCCCCATGCACACCACTTACTGTAGGCACACAGAGAAATACTAAAATACAGTAAAACACTGTAAAACTGATGTTGAGTTTTTCTAAATGTAAGTGCTTAAGCAGCACAAACAACATTCCATTCACCTCCACTGAACTGAGGCGGTAACAGACATTTTCGAGGCAAATATCTCAGAACCAGGGCAAATAAAACCAAAACTATCAGCTTTTTGTGTGTGATTTGGGTAACTGGCCGTGAAAGGGCTTGCAACACCTTCACAGTGACATCAACAGTACACACAACACCTCTCTGTCTCTTCCCTGCTGTCTCATTCCACCCTGTCCTCTCTGTCCAACCTCATTTGTCCTCTGCTGTTTTCTCTCTCTTCTCTCTCTGGCAGTCATTCAGCCTAATGTGTGTTTTTATCTGACACTCTTTAAAGAGACAAAGCCCAGATGCCACTTACAGTCACTCCCAGCAGCCGATTAAGTGTGTGTTTTGCGTGTGACCCTAGAGTGTCACAGTCACTATACTTACAAGGGAAAATCCAACCTCAGAAATATACATCATCCCAGGACAGATTTTTAAAGTAAAGTTCCACCTGTCAAAGCTAATCTGTGAATAATCTGCACACAGACAGTGGGACAAAGCCTTTGTGTCCAAATGAGCTGCATTTCACAATAGTGCAAATAGGTCAGTGTACTTAGTAGCCAACAGATTTTCCTTTTGAAATAAATAAATACAGGAACAAATAACTGAAAACTACGGAAGCCGAGAACGGCCATGGATTTGTTTGTTTTTTTTATGCACTGTTATGTCGTGATAACAACTTATTATCTCATTATCTCGAGATAACAAAGTTTGTTTTCTCAAGATAACGAATTAATTATTTTGTTATCTCGACATAACAAAGATCGTTTTCCTGTGATAACAAATTAATTAATAATGTGTTCGTCTTGTAGGCTACCGGTAAATTACACTTTACATTGGTTTGTTTACTTGACTGGAAG
>NW_023339796.1:18150280-18155874 GCF_004916995.1 Morone saxatilis | reverse complement strand
GTGGGTGGGGATCGGAGGGATGGGGGGGAATTATGTAAAGACAGTAAGACAGTGGGAGGGAGAAAGTAAACGGCCTGGTAAAAATGTACATCAAAGGCATGTTACAGTCTGCCATATGTCAATGCACAACATAAAACCACTAAACCAGAAGGCTGAGAGGGGGGGAAAGCAACAACTTCTGTTCATGTTTTCACTTCTAAAAAGGAGTGGATATAAAATGTACTCACACATGTCAGACATTGAGGCAGTCTGCTGGGGAAAGCTACTATACAGAATGAAGAGAAAGAAAATAACTATATAGACTGTGCCACATTCATTTAAATCATATATTTCAGAGGGAAAAAGTACTCAATAGTTTGTTATTCTTCTTTAAGCCACAGTAAAGAGTAAACATATCAGTCTTACTGGCTTTCAATGGAGGGTGAGAGGGTCTCATCTTCGCAGGCCCACTCCTCACTGTCATCTGTGACTGTGGAAAAACAGATTCGTTTGATTAAGCACAGTGTGCAGGCTGATGATAGATGCCGAGCAGGCTGGAAACCAAAAACCCTTCACAATCATAAAATAACACATGGCTGTCAAGCAGACGACAACTAGTTGAGTTATTCAGGCCAGACACTGGGCTGTGCCCGCCTTTGGGCTCTTAATCAACCTCTGTGTAATTGTTCTCCGTCAGTCCATACATTACATCAACCATTTAAACCTTGCGTGAGCTGTCTTTATTAGGCTGTACTTCTTTTTCACATGATGCAAAGTTGGGGTGAGAGGTGAAACTACAAGAATAATAAATTAACCTTAGAGCTTAATGTCTTTGTGCAGAGGCTACTGACACTTACAGCTGCTTGTTAGTACAGGATGGCTAGAGGATCTGTAAAACAAAGAGTTATGCATCACTTCCACACACTGATGGACTGGCAACAACAGCTGGTGACTAATGTTTTTTTATTTGAGAAACCAATGAATTTGATCAGTGAGCTACCCAGTACCTGCTCCCAATGCTGATGGTGTCTCCCTCCTGGTTTCCTCCTCGTCCACCTGCTTGGGCTTTTTTGCCAAGTTCCAGCATCTCCTTGATATTTAGTTCCACATTCATAACTGAAATATAACCATCTGCAATACCAGGTCAGAGCGGTTAATATACTGCTAACGAATAAAGCCTAATGACATTGTGGTGTAAATATGAAACCGTAATTACCCTGTTAAGAATTCACATTTCTTTTATGTGATCGAATGCTATTATTAGCCTGTTTGTGTTAAGTTAAAAACATGCTGGCATCAACGACCAGTGCGTTGTGTTATCTCAAATCCTGATTTGACAGAAAATGTCAACTACTTCTGGCTTCATAATCACATAAAACCAAATCGATATGTCTGAACTCACACTTGTGGTTGGCGTCTCGAGCCAACCATTTGCCTTTGGGGCAGCTGGTGGTGCGAATGATGCTCACTGTGTCCCCACTCTTCACAGGCAGGTCATTCTTGCGAACCTTGCTAGCCACCATCACCTTGGCGTGGTACATGGGCTCCTCTTCGCCGGTCACCTACAGAGTCAAATCTCAGCAATGAGTGTGCTGCCATGTCACAATACCATGCGGAATTACTGTAAATTAGAGTGCTGAGCAACTTTGAACTGCTTTTTTTTTTTTTAAATACCGTATGGCCAAGTAAAAATATACTTCAGCCAAGTAGATTTCTGACAAAAAAGTCATTTACTTTAAACCTTATATAAATAAATAAAAATAAAAAAAACAGCTCAACTTAAGGGAAGAAATTATCAACTTCTGAGTAATTTGATTGTCTAATTTACTTTGAACTTCTTTTTCATTTCATTTTCCTTCTTCTCCCTTTCTTTCTGCTCCTTTTTCTCCTTCTCCAGTCGCTGCTTCTCCCTCTTCTTCTGTTCTTTATGGTCTGCAGTGTTGGGGCTCTGGCGTTCTTTACTGAAAGCACATCAGACTGTTTAGTGGCAAAAAAATTGCTTATTTTCCATAAAGATTACAAGTACCACCTGAAATATAAATGGAACCATATGCTCGTAAAATTACTGAATAAGAAATAACAAAAGCATTTCTCAATGTGATAACAAAGGGCAAATGGATATAAATATGACCTGCTGTACAACATCATATTTCTAGTAAAACAGCAACAAAGGGGACGTGTAACATACCTGAGGATATGATTATGGGCTGAATGTGCATGTTCTCCTGATACACTACCCCTGCAGGTTGATTACCACAGTAAGAGAAAAATCAATGGATGCCTTCTATCAGGCAAAAAAAAATGACGATGATAAAACACAGGGCTTATAGGTTTGAAAAAAAAAAATAATAAAATAAAAAATAAAATACATACCATGGATTCCGCGGCCATATGTTAAGACATGCCTCCTCTTTCTTGAAATAAACACAGGATTTTTAATTCACCACAGATGATTGTTAAACACACTGAAGCTGATCATTTCTTCTTTGCACAGAGCGTCTCTGGCCATAAACTTAACTGTTCTCTTATTACTCACTCACTCTGATGATTTTATATTCAATTAGATTAAACAATTAGTTACCATAGGGTGGTTGTCGGCATATGGATCTGTAAAAAATGATTAACAAGGAAGTTAAACAGGGTAAATGAACGTTTGCAAATGGGTTTATAACCCCGCCCTCCCCACTGTATCAAGTAAACATTCTTACTCTTCAGAGGACCTTTACGTTTCCGCGAGTTCTGGCCCAAGATAAATTTGTTGAGGTTCTCGACATCCTCATACACATTATCGCACGCCTCATAGTAACTGTCCTGTTGATTCACACTAGAGGGGATCATAACAAACAACAATTGTACAAACAGGAAATGGGTAAAAATGAATCAAAGTGGGATTGCAGGTACTAAAGAAAACTCACCTTGTGTGTGGTTGAATCCCATCATTCAAAGCGGATTCCTGTGCAGCAGAGGGAGACTCGGCAGCTCCCAGATCAGTCTCATCAGCTTGAGAGTTAGACAGAAGATCTATGCTGCTCACCTCCTCACTCTGAGACCACTGCTCTGGTCCAGCACACTCTGGGAACTCTGAAAGGTTTATTGGTTCAGGGAAGCAGGCTGGATGGAGGGGTATAATGTTTTCACTGCCAAGGTTCACATCTTGAACGCCCATGCTCATAAGGGGCTCCACAGGACCACACACTGACATGTCAGGTTGTTGACCCTCACAATCGGTGACACCGCAGTCTGGTACAGGAGAGTCAGTGCTGACCAAGTCTAAGGACTCCAGTTCTAATGCACTGAGGTCAACAGCTTCACCCTCTGCTGTTTCCATCTCTGAATTCTCAAAGTCTGGAAACTCTGGAGCGTCAAGCACAGACGATGGGTGCTCAGGCTCTGGCTCTTCACTTGGTGCTTGGCTAAGACCTGGTGACACCTCTATAATAAGAAACCAAAATCAGCACTTCAACAGATGTTCAACTTTACCACAAATAAGTAGAATGTAGGCTGCAGTACAGATGATACACGGTGAGTAATGTCCAAGGAAAATACAACTTTTTGCCGTCATATTCTTAAGTCTGTAGCCACAAAAGGGGGAAACAAAAGTCAAATAAAGTGCAGCGACGGGGGAAAAAAAAAAAAGAAACCAAACATTAAAGCAATATAACATACCGTTTGCTGTGGGTAGGTGGTAACAGCTGAGATCTACAAAGGGAGGTCTGTGGGGCTTCGGTGGTAATGGTCCCAGTGACCTTAAGTCAGGTAGAGGCTTCGCTGGAGGAGCAGAGGGTGGACGAGGTTCACCAGTCCTGACAGAGGGAACTTTACCCCTGCCAAAGGGTTTGTCCAACGGAGACTCTGGCCATTGGGAAATACAATATTAGAAAGGTTTCTGATGTGGACAAATAAAGTTTATCACTGAATAGAACTTACTGCGCGCAAAGGTGTTGGCTTTGAAGAAAGGCCGCGCTGAAATACAAGTCAGGTGTGGAGGACAGACTGGTGGGGGTATGGGTAGATGAGCCTCAACACTCTCAGTGGTCTGTGGCGGCAAAGGAAAAGCCTTATCTCTTGAAACATAGTCAGGGGAACACAAGCTCTTAGGTCTGACAGAGATCAACATTTGCCTGCGTGAAAACTTCTTCTTGGCCCTCTCCAAGGTACTAATGATTTTGTTGTCCGAGTCGACGCTTGTCTCTGCGGATGGAGGGGTGACTGGGATATCTGGGCTGGAGAGGGGGAACTCAGCGGTTGATTGGTCACCTTGGAGAGAAACCCCATCCTCTCTGCTTTGTTTTTCTACAGAGGGCAACTCGCCGGGAGCACTGGAAGGTCTGGTGGTCAGATCAGCATAAGTCGGCTCGACTCCGTTTTCCGCACTGACTTTTGATGCTTTGGCTGACTTGAAAGGAAGGAGCAAACCTTTCTTCTTGATTTTTGTCTGTGGCATGACTTCTTTCACTGGCTGTGGTTCTAGGTTGTGCTCCATTCTGGCTGGCAGTTTGGTCTTTTGCTCTTTTACAGGCAGGACAGGAAGCACCAGAGGCATGTGTCGGTCTTTGAGGGACTGTCTTGTTGTGTTGTCTCCATTAGCAAGCTTGGATGGGGGGGAGGTCTGCTGAGGCTGTGGTGGAAAGGAAATTGGTCGCTTGCCTCCAGATGTCCGCAGCCCCTCTCTGAAGATGACCCGGGGAACCACTGGTGTCTTGTTTTCTACAGCAATATGAATACTGCTAACCACTGAGCTGCAGTGACCTCCAGGAGGAGGAAAGTGTCTGGGTTTCTCTGCAACAACTGGTCGACTGCCTTTGGATTGAGCCAGGAGAGCCTCTTCCTGAAACTTGGCCCTCAGAGCTTTGAAGTTGATCAGTCCCTCCTTAAAAAAATAATAAAAATCATCATGAATCAATAGATTTCTGTCAATAGATGATAGAAATGCCTATTACTTTTATAGAATTTATCAAGATGATTATTTAGGGAGCCAAAACCCAATGCTGACACAACATAATTTCAGGGTTGGTTTACCAAAATACTCTTATCTTAGTCTTTGGGGAAAAAAAAAAGTTCAGCTTCAAGGATTGGTTGTCTAATTGATTAGAGTTTTGATTCTTGGATGTGAATATGTGCTGGTTTTCTTAGGTTTCTATGATTGTAAATTATTTGGGGTTTGGATTGTTAGGTGGACAGGACAAGACAGAGAACTTTTGATGGGCATTTTTCAGTTTTCTAAAATTTTACTCACCAGACGATTAACTGATTAAGCTTAATCAATAATGAAAATAAATAAATATCCACAGAACCCATAGTGAATTGATGACATTGAGGTGTACGGGTTATTCAGAATAACAGGAACACTGTTTCTCAGAAGAGATGGTGTTGCTGATTTTTAATAGTCTCAAAGCTGTGAGCACCACTAAAGACACCCAACGTGCAGGCATCATTTTGAAAAGAAGACATATATATAAAAGGGAAAACCTGAATCCCAGATTAGACTGGAAGTGAATGAGAAAATGTTTTGTACTTGGGATAAACCAACCATTGAATATACTACAGCATTCACAGTCGTTGTGGTAACCTAACGTTAGCTAAGCCACACACTCACATGGTATACACTGGGGAAA
>NW_023339796.1:18099817-18150265 GCF_004916995.1 Morone saxatilis | reverse complement strand
AAGAGCTAACGTAGCGCAGGGCACAGCGAGAAGGCTATGTTACCTGCATTTGGCAGTCTTCAAGCTAAAGCTGCTCAGAAATAAACCTTTAAAAGTTACCTCTTCCATTGTGGCATCAATGTTCAGGTGAGTACATTTAGAAAGCGGTCAGAAGTGAAAAGACGTTGATAAATGTAGCGAGATGAACCCGACAGACTGTTTTTGCTGAAACAAACAATTTGAAAGCGCCGCCGAGACACTGGAGACGCACCTGCGTGCTGCGCGTGACCTGATGACGTGCACGTTCATGCTTTTTGATTGACCAATCAGAAGCGCCGGAACCCTTTTTGGGCGTGGATATGTATTATAATGTAAATACTACGTTACATTACTATTACTACTGCCAATGATAATAATATTGTTTATGTGTGATATATGTGTAATAAAATTGCCTGAAGAACGTGTACTGTTGTTACAGTAAAGTGTTTGTGTATGTTGGGACATGTTCTGGCTGGATTGGAGTGTTTGCGGAGTGAAGACGTGAAATGGGGGTTATAGATCAATACAAAAAAAACAGTACATGTGTTTACTCTTGAGCAATCATTTCACAATTCACTGTGGTTGGTCAAGACTGCAGTGGCAGAACTCCCCACAGGATCACAACAGCTGTTTTGTGATGTTGCATTTTAATCTTAAGGACTAGCTACTCATTTTCAGTATGGGGATGTTTATTAATTTACCTCTGACTTTATGCATACTGTTTCTGTGTATCAATTTTAGCTCAATTGTGAATGCATCAAGGAGGACAAGGGCAACCGCTGATAACAGGTGCAGTATTTATTGCTTCACTACCTCTTCCAATCACTTGATAACATCTTGATAGCAGTTATTTAATATAGCCTATGCCCCGTGGGTATTACAAGAAAAACTAAGATGATAATGGGTGTTTTTGTGGGCCAGAGAGGCTGGGACAAGGAGGGCCAGAGCTGTAAACAGACCGATACCCATTGATTGTAGGCTGGGGAGGTGGTCATCTTGGACTCCTTGTAACTCCTGCACGGACAAACAGGTGATTTTCACAATAAATTGCATAAATATGTTGTTTAAAGATGTTGAATAAAA
The DNA here is from genome assembly GCF_004916995.1 of Morone saxatilis. Taxonomy (NCBI): domain Eukaryota; kingdom Metazoa; phylum Chordata; class Actinopteri; family Moronidae; genus Morone; species Morone saxatilis. Next base: position 18,149,164 of record NW_023339796.1, on the reverse strand, counting down.
ATTATGATTACAACTTTTATTAGGGGTGGTTTGTGCAATACCTTGCAACAGCAAAACCCAAACTCTCACCTTAAAACACTGGTTGAAACTGGACAGTTTTTTTGTCAGGTTGCTCAGATCAGTGTACTACAGATAAGATGATCAATAGGTCCAAAGGAAAAATTATTATGCTTAATCAGCACTCCTGGTCCAATAAGGTCAGTAAAAGTAGGCCTTGCTTTTACAATGTTGCTCCAAAATACACAACTCAATACACTGAAAATGTGTATCAAATGTTAAATAGCATGAATTTGTATGGAGATATCTCAACAGTGGTATAAAGGAATAGACATAGTAAGTTTAAGTGCTGACTGTATTTAACTGTGGCTTAGTTCCGTTACCGAGACTTGGAGAAGCCCTCACAGTTCGGTGGCACAGAGTGCTTTGAGACACTGTGGGAAAGGCTGGAATGTCCAACAGCAACCGGACAGTGTATGGTGCCAGATTACTGTGGAGAGAGCTTCACCTGCAATGAATCTGGCAAGTCCCATCAACAACCATTCTGTAGTTGTGATGTACGATAGCCTACATGTAAATCTGAGTGAGTGAGGCTGTCTCGCTGTCTATCCAGGGCGCTGCGTCAGCCAGTCCCTTCGCTGTAATGGAGAGACAGACTGTGGCGATATTTCTGATGAAGACAACTGTGAAAACTTCAACCAAAGAGATGACGTGTGTTCCACCCTACTGCCCATCCCTGGAGCTGAACGTGGCACTCAGGGGTGAATACTGAATAGCTATTATTAGTGTTATTGTTCTTATCCACTTTACTTCGTTAATATCATATAATCACATGAAATACGTTTTTAAAAGCAATGCAAAGCCAGGAATTAACAGGACAGTTGTAAAAAAATTATTTCAATTAGCAGCATCATCAGCACATCAAAATCACTATTAGCTAGCAAATTGCTGTGAAACATTGTAAATATATACACAGAATTTCACTAGTCAGCCTGTGACACCATTATTTTTATTACTTGACATATATGTCATACTTTACTTCATGACTGTTATGAATGATTCTCCTTTGCCTAGCTACAACGTCTTGACTGGAGAGTTTGTGGATCATGTACTGGACCCGACATACTTCGGAGGAAAGTGTGAATATGTCTATAATGGTGAATGGAGGAAATTCAGCTATGACTCGTTCTGTGAGAACCTGCACTACAATGAAGATGAGAAGAACTACAGGAAACCTTACAATTACCATGCCTATCGTTTTGTGGTATAGTAATGTTCTGATTTATTCCTTTGTGTAACTGAATAAATGGACTGTTGACATTTTGACATAAAATATAAAATGTTACAGGCTGAAGCCAGGTCAGAGGGCTCTCAGGAATACTATGAAGATATGGTGAGCATGCTGCGAGCAAGGAAAGAAATGAGTTCAGGCAACTTTGGCTTCACAGTGGGGGTCTCTGTTGTGGAAGTGGGACTGAGTGCAAGTGCGGAATCTGAGTTTTTCAAGAACATAACGCAGCATAAAAGCCAGGTAGGATCTGTAGACCAACAGGTCAACATGCTTTACAGAATAACAAGTGCAATTATTTTTGTCTGGCGTTTTAAATACATCATTATTAATTGTTTGGTAATTTTTTAAAGCAATAGTTTGACATTTTGGAAAGGATGCTTGTTTGCTTTCTTGTGAGTTTACTTGAGAGTTAAATGAAAAGACTGATACCACTCTCATCTCTGTCTGCTCTACCGCCAGACGTCAGTTAGCTTAGCTTAGCATACTGTGGTATCAATTTTCTCATCTAACTCTCAGCAAGAAAAAACATGTATTACCTTAAATGTTGAACTCTGTTTAGCAGTAGTGAGTGTCTGTGAACATAAGCAAGGACATTATTTGGGATAAAAATAAGTTACAGTGCTATTATTATTTTTTCATTATAATAACTATTTCACCCTCTAAAAAAAAAAAAGAAATCACTTATAAAGTGTTACCTTTTTGTTCTCAGGAGCTAGGGTTCATTAGGCTGTGGTCCAAAGTGCAAACGGCCCACTTCAAAATGAGAAGTAATGAGTTGATGCTCCATGAGGATTTCTACATTTCACTCATGGAGCTCCCCGAGCAGTATGACTTTGGGATGTACTCCCACTTCTTCAACACATTTGGCACCCACTATGTCACAGAGGGAACTATGGGAGGAACGCTTGAATTTATTGCGGTTGTCAACAAAACAGCTATGGCCAAGTCAAGTACTGTGGACAATTTATTAATCAATATCATCTAACAGTAAATGTAATGTAAAGTGACCTTTGCTTAATTGTTTCCCCTAACTCGCACAGAACATGAGGCTCACCAAGTTGGTCGATGTATTGGTGGTTCTATTGGTTTAAACCTTCCGATTGAAACTGTGGCCACTGTAGGTCTCAAAGTTGGTGGCAAGGACTGCAAAAAAGGCGGAGATTTTGAAAAGGGTGAGAAATTAGCTAACCCATCCAGAGGTCCTCATAATACTTAATCATTTTGAATTTTAGCTTATGTCTAATTTCCATTCAGCTGACAAGTTATAAAGGATTGCTGCAGTAATGTGTTATCAGAGCTTGTATTACAATGTGTTTTTTTTTTCTCTTTTATTTTTAAATGTAGTCCAGGATTCCAATTCAGATTTAATTGAGGACGTTGTTACTCGAGTGAAAGGGGGGGTCATACACCACAGCAGTGGCCTGTTGGCTATCAGAAACCCTGACACCCACAGGAAGTGGGGGGCGTCCCTCAAATACAACCCAGCACTCATCGAATATGAGGTAACTTACTGGAACTCATATTTAATTATTTGACTTCCTAAAGGTCCAGTGTGTTACATTTAGGAGCATCTATTGCCAGAAATGGAATATATTATTCAAAGGTATGTTTTCATTAATGTATAATCACTGAAAATAAGAATTCTTGTGTTTTTGTTACCTTAGAATGAGCAGTTTCTATCTACAGATTCCATGGGTTGCCTTCCATGGTGTCTGCCATGTTGAACTGCCATATTTTTACAGTAGCCCAGACAGGAAGAAAACAAACACTGGCACTAGATAGGGGCGTTCGATCTTTTGACACATTTTGCGGTCTCCGGAGTTTCTCCTTCGTGCTTGGAAGGGGAGGTGAAGTTGGGACCTGCAACTACACTACTAGATGCCACTAAATCCTACACACTGGAAGAGAAACAAATTATAGTTAAATTCCCAATTTAGGTCATTTGCTTTTCATTAACTTTTCTCTTTCTCTTCTTCCTCATCTCTGTCCTTCCTCACCTATGATCAGACCATGCCAATTTATGAGCTAGTGCGCTTCAGCACAGCCGCCGACCATGTCGGTGCTAGACTGGCTAACCTGCGGAGGGCCTGGGATGAGTATCTGCAGAAGTTCGACTCCTGTCTCTGCGCCCCCTGCAAGCACAACGGGATCCTTGTCTTCACAGGTACCTCCTGTAAATGCCTCTGTAAGTCTGGGTACGAGGGAGACGCCTGTGAAGAGACTCTCAGAAGAGGTGAGACTTTTGTCAAAAGTAAAAGCATTGGAGGTAAACACATTCAAATCATTTCCTTTATTAAAGGAATAGTTTGACAGTTTATGATATGTGTTTATTTGCTCTCTTGCTAAAGGGGGTGAGAAGATTAGCACCACTCCCATACCTGTTGGGAATTTTAAGATGGAGACGGTTATCTTAGCTTAACTAAAAGACTAAAAGCAGGAGAAAAGAGCGAACCTGTTTTTCCCAAAGATTTTTAAAAAAATCTGCCGACCAGCTCCTCTAAAGGTGACTAATTAAGATTTTATATCTTGTTTGTTTACTTTGCACATATACCAAAAGTGTTAAAATGACAAGCTTCTTCGCTGGGTGCAGTGAGTGTGAGGTTGCCAGAAACCTCCAGGAAGTCAATGCACACCCAAGAAATATATTAGCAAATAAAAAAAACACAGCTTGTTGTTTGTTGGATTAAACAAACAATACAGCATGTCTGTTTCATCCAGGTTAGCTGTTTCCCACAGTTTCCAGTCCTTATGCTAAGCTAAGCTAATTGCTGCTTCATATTTAAAGTGCAGATATGAGAGTAGTAAGGTCTCAACGAAAACAAGCATATTTCCCAAAATGTCAAACTACTCCTTAGAAATAAGTTTCTTTTAAAGTTAGCAATTACATATAGGATGACTATGCTATTAAAAATCCATGCATGCAAAATATTTGCTTCTGCAATGCTATAGAATATAATAGAACGTTTATTTTAGTTTATTTGGTATCTCCCTTTTTGAATTTGAATCACTTCTGACTTAATGCCAGTTTTATTGCCTGACAGCAAGTGCAAACCTCTTGTAAAATTTGGCATGCATGTGCAGTATTGTTTTCTTGTATTTGACTGATCTGCTGCCTGTTTCACCTGCTCCTCGGGTCAGAGGATGTGATGAAGTAATGGCAGTGTGCAGACATTTCCTGTTTCCAAATCTATATCCTTTTGTTAAGATCAGCTTAAACCTCCCCTTAATTTCACTACACAGATACCAAGACAGATGGTTCATGGTCATGCTGGGGGTCCTGGTCACCCTGTGCATCAGGGGGGAAGACACGGACAAGAACCTGTGATAATCCTGCACCTGAGGGAGGTGGAGCCGCCTGTCTGGGCTCCTCCTCTGAGACTCAACGTTGTTAGAGTGATGTTTCCTTCAGACTCACATGCGCTAATTCAGAATAATCTATTATGGGTTTCCTCCAATTAATTAAAACTGCTCTTTCACAATCTTTTAACATCAGAGCTCTTAAATATAACACACACTGTATTTCAAGGTAGAAATAAATGTATGTTGTGCAGACTTTACCACGTGTTCGTTAATTATTTTCTCTGAAGTTGACTGAAACTTTTCATTTTAGATGCTTCTACGTGACATTTTATAAATGGCCTCCAATGTGAAGGTCAAATATGGGTAACAGAAGTTTATTCCAGGTCAGTGCAAATCTAGTTAAATACTATCTTTTACTATCATTAAATGACACAAGTTTCTTTTGCTTGTTCTTCTTGTTGTTCTTTATATTCATGGTATGTCTGTTTTATTCCTGATTCATTATGTCCCACTAGGCAGTCAAAAAACAAACACACCACAGACCAAACTACTATTTTCAAGAAAGCTTTTATTAATCTTTATGTCAAAGTTGACATTTGACAGTTTTAAGAGCATTCAGTAGACTCTTGCTGCAGTCCTCTGCACGCCATGCCTCCATTGCTGGGCGCTGGGTTGTTACACTGTCGACTCCTCGTCATCGTTCTTCCACTGCAGGATGACCATGCACCCCAGCAGCTCCAGCTGCCGTCAATGGCTATATCTGTCACAAAAGACCATATCACATCTCCTTTTCGCCTTTGAGTAATCTCACAGCCTCGTCCAGTGTAGCCAACAGGACACACACAGTCACACCTGGTGCCTATTAAGGAAGATGGACATCAACAAACATCATTACCATCACTGCAATCATCCTCAGAGTCACTTTCTTATTATGTTGTGCCTGAGATGTTAGTGTTACTGACTTTCTTGGTCATCTGTTAAGGGTGATAAAGGTCACTTAATGTTCCTTGAAGTAAAACTAAACCATAAGCTTTGGCTTAAACTATGGATGAAAACAAAACAGAGCTTAAGCAAGAATGTCAGGATAATGTAATGGGTTTTCAGTCAGTAACTGATGGAAGTGGATCCATTCAAATTTGTCATAAACACCAAACAACAGTATCATCTGAGGTACCTCTCAAAACAGCCACTCCGTTGTTGTGGCAGGGAGCACATCGACATGAACTAGCCTCTGCTAGGTACTCTGACAGGGCTCTCTTCAGGTTTCTTTTCAGGGTGGCGTCTTGGGAGAAGTCTCTGGAAGTAACCAGCTCATACAGTGGCCGTGTCTAATGAGAAACAAATGTTTATTAAACTATTAAACCAGGATCCTTTTACTGTTTAAATTCTCTTAAATTGAGCTTTTTTTAGATAAAGCCAACTGGAATGCCCCACAGATTCTGACACTTGACCGTGTTGGAGCAGGGCAGCCTATTTGTATTTGGCACAGTTGTTATTTGGCATCTTTTGCTGTCTGTTCTCCAACTTCCTATTGATCAGCCAAGCTGTACTTTGCCTCTCTGTATTTGTGCCAATCCTGGTATCACCACTGATCCACTCTTTTGTAAATATTTTGCATCAATTAGTCTGGTGAAACTCCCTTTAGACAGCTTTATTATAGCTGCAAACTGAGATGGTGAAATATAAAGGAAGAACAAAAAGAAGTGTCAATTGTGTTAATGTGGGGATACAGGAAACACATAGATACGAAATAGACAAGGTAAGTGAGAAAAAGGAAGCAAAACATTAGATTAAGTGAATGACAGAGAAACTCACTGTTGTGCGAATGAAGTCCGGGTTGAAACGCACTGCGCTGCCCCATAGCCCCATCAGCTGTGGGGTGGGAAGCTTTTTAGCCACCAAAGCACTGATGGATTCACTGCTTCCACCCCTTACAACAGAAACAAAGTCTTCCACCGAGCTGCCTTGCACTGTGTCCTCTGAAGAGAGACAGATGGACTTCAGAGTTTCAACATCAGCTCATGTGTTTGATGTAGAACAAGGGACGTTCTGCGGGACATCTGATAAAATAATCAACCTCACCTCCCATCTCATTCAGCAGGCCTCCGCAGTTTCCAGCCTCAACCCCCACCGACACATCGACACCCTCTATGTTGACCCCAAGCTTAAGGCCTACCTGCGTACATCGCTTGTAGTCGTCCAAAGAATAATCTACAACAACAAAATTATGTCAGGTGGTGGTCACTGCCTATCAAACATTGAACACAGCGTTAGTACAGGCCAAATATAACATTCTGCATTTGGAAATAAAGTTTTCTTTAGATATAAAATTGGACCATGACAAGATATATATGATGTCACTGCCCTTTCCAAACCCCAGTATCTGTTGATGATAATTATTTTTATGCATACTCGCAACTGAGAAACAAAACCAAACATAATTTGAGTCCCCCCATGAGTCCTGTATGGGAGCCACTAATATCTATTACCTGATTTCTCGAGCTTCTCCTTGTTCAGGATGATGGTGTGCTCGTAGTCTCCTCCGAGGGCAGCCTCTGTGATGTAGTGGGTGCCGTAGTCTCTGTAGATCTGTCTGTATTCCCCATAAACATAGGACTGTGGCAAGGATCGCAGGCGCTGGAGGAACTCAGGGTGAAGCACCAAATCATCTGACTTCAACATGTACTGGGCCAACTCCAGTTCTGCTTTGGCCCTTACAAAGCTGCTAGACTGAAGAGGGAATCAGCGGGGGGATACTTTTAATTTGTATGAATCTTAAATCCATGAAGTTAGGGTGTTTTTTTTTTTTTTTAGGATTCAGTAAGTTGTGCAGAACCCAGGAGAAAATTAAATAAACAATATCTCACCTTGCCAGAGGCACGGCGAATCTTCTTAACTGACTTGGTATATTTGTCATCATTGTAGTTGAAGCCAAACTGAAATGCGCCTGGAATGGAAAAGCCAATAGAAACCTTGGTTTGGGTGGAGCGCTCACTCATGGTGTAGTCCATGTAGTCAGAGTATGAATCAAAGGACTGCATGCTGAAATCGTATGAGCCTCTTGTCTGTAAATGCACAGGAATAACAGATGCAGGAATGGGATGGAAGATAAGACAGAACAGGTTCAAAATGAATCCTGGCTGATACACCATACACAAAGAAAAACCTCTCTGGTGGTGAAGGAACCAGAACCAGTGGAGCAGTACCAAATCGATATAGTTGCAAAGTGGTTAGTATTTTTAAGTAAGTGAGATAATGTTATTTAGAGACTTGTTTAGAGTGTGGATTGGATTATCTACTCCATGCAAGGTTGTTTGACTAAATTCAATTAAATGTCAATTGCTTTGTCTTTTGGCAGCTTAATTTGCTCTTTTTGGAGTTATTTTTAGCCAGATACATGGGAAATATTCACTACAGGACCTCCAGTATGCTTTGAAATAGATATTTGTTAGCATTTTTCCCAATCTGTCACATTCCATTGAATACAATATGCCTCAGATGATAGCTGTCCATCAGTCAATGTAAATATTGTTCTTATTAATGGCTTAAAACTGACTAACTGATTATTAACCATCACTAAAGTTACAACTTATTAACCTATTGTAAAGGGTGAAATATTAGAGAGCAGTACAGAAAAAACAAATTTGGTATCATTACTCATTATACTAAAGTGTGATTGCTGGCCGGTTTCACCTGAAAAGTGTACTGTTGCAAATTGTAAGGCTTCCTGAATCTGACATTCTGGACGTAGTGTGGCAAGCAGCTGCCGGCATAGTATCTATTATCAAGCACCACTCCCTCCAGGTTACTGTTCAAGATGTTGATTCTGCAGGATAGACAGCAACAGCATTAATGGTGAACAGATTGATTTGGGGACAGCGACATCTTTAGTCATTGTAAGTATCTGGGACTCACATTGCAGACTAATGGGAACGTGACTCACCCTTTGGCAAGGTTTTCAATTCCCCAATACTCTTCAACCTCCTCCCTGCAGGGCTTGGAAACCCTCCTACAGCCGAGTTCATCTGACATGTCCCCACAGTCGTCCTCCCCACTACACCGCAGAGTTCTGGGAATACAGCGGCCTGAAGAAGAGGGAAGACGTTGGATGGCGTTTAGTAATGCTTGATTTCAAAATGAATAGTTTGACATTTAGGAAAAAACGTATTTGCTCTCTTGCTGAAAGTTAGATTAGAAGATCGATACCACCTCTACATCCTAAAGTAGCTAGCCAATTAGCTTAGCTTAGCGTAAAGACTGAAGGCAGGGAAACTGCTAGGTTCTGTTGAAATGTAAAGAGGGAGTCATGGCGCTAGGCCAAGAAGTTGTCTGGTTTAAACCCCTTTAAAACCAAAACTTTACAGACAGATTAAACAAACAAGGTCGGTTAATTAGAAATAACCAGTTGTGATTGGGTTGGTTATATAACAGACTATTTATTGTCTGGGTGCAGTGCCCTTCAGAGATGTTGTTAATCCGATTTTTTACTTTTGGACAGAACCAGGAACTGTTTCTGTCTGTTACAGTCTTTATGCTAAGCTAAGCTAAACAGCTGCTGGTTCATATTTAGTGTACTGACATGAGAGGAACTCTTTGCAACAAAAGTGAATAAGCATATTTCCCAAAGTATTCCTTTAAGAACAACCCTCTAAAAAAATGCAAACTAGTGTAAAATCTCCTGGGATGAAGCGATGACTCACTCACATGAGACAGTGTTACTACTATGTGGTTGTATAACAAAAGACTTAATAATGTTATATGATTTTCCAGAATGCAGAGCATATCGGGATGGGTGTAGGGGATACCTGTTAGGGGGCAGAGGAATCCCTCACACAAAGGAACATTGTCACAAGTGTAGCGGGCTGGAACAGTGCAGGCCTCCTCCTCCCTGCCTTGAAAATTGCATGGCTTCCCTCCAAACTGAGACGGCTGGACCAGTTTGGCATGGCGATACTGGATAGTTGAGGCAGACAGACACATAAATGGTCAGAGAAATACAGAGGAAGGTTTGCCACTACCCAATAAAGGTGGTTGAAGAGCTTGGAAACTGCCCCGGGGAACTATAACAGTCGTAATCCCATTAGAGGACTGTTTTCACTTTGTCATGTCAAGGTTATTAATCCCCCTTCTTTGTAAAGTGGATGAGATAGAGCACTGAAGTACATCAGCTGAGACCTTTGCCAGCAGTGTTACTCTGTACCTCACAGAAAAACAACCCACAAGGGTCAAAACACCTCAGACTGCAGAATTTTAGTAATCTCTCAATCCTAACACATAGGAAGTATTTATTTATCCAAATCTATTCTTATTTACATAGACAAATCTAGTAGTTTAGTGTGGTAATGGCCATATATTTTGTTCTGTGCCGTGCATAAAACCAGTGTTTTTTTGTATATTAGATTTATTTGCTTGATTCTTAAATTGAAGTTAACAGTTTTCAGTTAATGGAAAAGTTTGACATTTATTGTGTTTATTGCAGAGAGTTACATGAGAAGATTAATGACACTCTTATTTGGTAAAGCTATGGTACGGCTATGGTAGGTACAAAATCACCACCACTATTTCTTAGTCTGGACCAGTTGCTAGGCGACCAGCAGATACTCCAAGTTACTCTACCAAGAAATAGTCCGGCACATAACCCCAAAAAAACTGCGTTTTCTCGTTTTTACACGTCGGTTCTTGTAAGGATCAAACAAAGAAGAATAGATACAACATCAAATCATGTTTATGCAGACTGTTATAATGAGATACTGACCTAGCTGATATTCTCATGCTGCCAGAGCTTCCAAGCATCCTCCTTATGTAGTATATTTGGTATTATTAATTTAACTAAGAACCAAAGTTCATGCATTGGTTGAGGGCGGAGCTTAACCTTTTCTTCCAAATCTAACTGTATCACCATTTGCTATGAATTCCTTGTCATAAGTGTTTCTGAACATCAGCCAAAATATATTAGCTATGGGAGATTTATTCCTTTGTAATAACAGATTATCAGGTAAACAATGGGGCGTCATGATGGGCCAACAAACACATGCCATGTATTGTTGCTGTTATATCCCCCAGGCGCCTCACCTGTCTGGTATTATCATACTTACTCTTTTTTTCTGACAGATGTCACAGCGTGACCATGAGCTCCAGTCTGATAAAACACAGTCCACTGGTTGAACTACTACCTGACTGCCCACTGACCGAACTTCACGAACACTAGGCTCTTCATTGTTGGCTGTTGTGACCTGACTGTGACATGTAGATGAAAATCAGATGAAATTTAAATGGACATTAACAGACTTTTATTATCACTTTGAAAGCAATCAAGGTCTTTTAGTTTCTCTGGAGTATCTTTCTGTAGAATTGGCCACTGATAGGATAGATCTTGATCAGAGAAAACATTTAGTGCAGATTTCAAAGTGAAATAAAGTACTTTTAATCTGACATTGGAAACTCTGTTTTAGCATTGTTACGAATTAGCATGTATCTGACAGCAAGACGTTTACATTAGTTAACCTCAATGGGAGTAAAGCTTAACCAGAACATTTAAAAAAAGGAATCTATTACCAAACATACAAATAAAACTCTTACCTTAGAAGCACCAAGCTCAAAGTAACATGGAGTAGACAGCACTGCAAATTGAGTGCACTCATCCGCATCACCACAGAAATCATGGTTGTGTGTTATGACAGACTGTGAACAAGAAGACAGCAGTGTAGAGCTTTCTATGTAAACACTCACTGATCAATACTGGCCTGGATATAAACTCACTGCTGCCATTAGACTCAGATGTGGAGCTGAATACACAATACTGCAGGTCTCAGACACACAAAACTATGTGTTATAGTTTTAGGTCTTGTCTTAGTGTGTATTTAACACAGGTATGACAAAGATGTCACATCTATAAAGAAACGGCAAACCGTCTTTTCAGTTACTATAAACTTTATTATATAACCTGTATACATAGTGCTGTAATGAATCTGAAATGGCTAGAAAACATACTTTAGATGACAGTGGTGGAAAATGAAGGCTTTGTAATGAAGTAAATTCCTGTGTGGTCAGATCATTTGAGTCATGTCTGTGTACTTTGTTCACCTTCACTGATGTTGGATTTTACAGAATTACACAATCCCATGACCCAGACACTTACTGAATACTGTAAACTGCTTTGACGACAACATGTTTTTTGTTTGCGCAAATGAAGCAGAATACATTTGAATTTATTCAATGACCAGCACGGTAACACGTGAGTTGACTGACGATGATCTGTTGGTAGTTCCACAAAATGAGATTTCCCCTCCAAACTTCTCGGAAGGTTTCATCAATATACGGTAACTGTTCAAGGCTCAGAGAGGTCAAATGATATAGTATTTCACAACAGAAGCAAATATTAAAACAGTCCAAAAAGCTTATGCAAATATATTTAGCAGAACCAGGTCTCTCTTGAAAATCAAACCCAGTGTATCAGTGAGATTACCTGTCTAAATGACCGAATAAAACGTTGTTTCTTTTTCTTTTTAATCATCTTGTGACCCCACACAGATTTATCTTGTGTCAATTCGGAGATGGTAAACACTAAACTAACTAGTTATTTCTAGCTCCACTTAGACAAGCTAAATAATGCTTATATACTGATGCATCAGTACTAAAAATCGAATAATGTAATAATTATATATCAGTAACAGTATGAGTACTGTTACCCTATCACTTTTGACATCACATTTTGCTTTAAATACTTGCACAGTACAATTCTGAATGACACTCTTCTATCATGTGATTAAGAAATGTTTAAGTAATGTAGTCACATGACAATGATTGACTGCATAGAGGATTTCTGAAGTATATGTGTGAGGAGAGCAACCTCTGTTGGCTGCTTTAATGCTCTTTACAGTTGATCATTAGAAAGACGGTATCAGGGTAAAGAAAGACAAAAACCAAGCGAAAAGTGGGAATCACATGATATTTTATTTGTGACTGAACAGTGGCATGGGTACAGTGTATGGGGAAGTCATAGACGTACAAAAGTCCTTTTTTTCTCTTTTTCATGACAATTCTTAATTCCATAAATAAAATTTACAAAATATTTTGGACTATTTCTCATTTTTCTTACACGAGCAGGGATACAGTTACCATTTGTTATTGTAAGTCTAGCAGTTAATAGTGATATCTCTATTGTTCGTATTATATAACGTTGCCTTTGTTTTTGACCATTTCCATTCAGTGGAGCAGACCTACAATATGCCCAAGTGCTTTGTTACAACAATGACCTGTATACAAATGACCTGACAAGAAGAACAGTGACTGGACAACAAAAATAAACCTGATAAGGCATAGAAATGCACTCTACTGTCTCTGGGCTTGTGGTTATTAAGCACATCAGTATGGGTTTATTCTGCTTATTTATTCAAGAAACCAAACAGAGATATGATTCTAAGAGGCAAGTTGTAAACAATGCGACCTCAGCTGGAAATGTAGAATATCTAAAAACAAAGAGATGCAGAAAAATCTGCCTCCTATTTGCTAAAAAAAGTACTTATGTAGTAGGATTTTTGTCCCCACCATTGCGTTCATCTGCCGAGCTCAAAATAAGTGAGACGTGTACAGCAGGCTTTATTTTGAATGACCATGTAACACAGATTCACAGTTCATATCTCACCAACCAAACAGAAACATAGACATTTTTCAGAAATAAAAAATAAATGGCAGCAAAAAGCGAAACAAACATCCAGACGTCAAAAATGGAGGTGCTGGTAGGGCATTGCTTGAGAGAAACACAGGTAGTTGGCATCCAAAGAGGCAGAGAGCTATCTTATGGCACAGAGGCTCAGGTATGGGGGACTGGGAAGATTCTTATTTACAAAATAGATGTTTGGCAAATTTTGATTTCGACATTGATGCCTCAAAGTCATTCTGATATCTCTAATGACTCAGCGTCATCAACACAGAATTCACAGCTTATAAAATAAGAAAAAGATATCTCATTTTTTTTCATTTGTTTCAGATCTAGAAGGAAGCTGCAGAGATCAGTTTTTGCTCACAGCTGAGTCCGCTGAATCCACATCAAGTCTGTTCATGCAAATGTACGAATCGGTGGAGCAACACTATGAGAACATTTGGCAAATCCATCTGCTGTGTACAGTCTTTGCTGGTGGCAGTTGACAAACTGAAAGTCAACCACGTACAGTAGGACGCTGCTCCTCTTGAAAGGTTCCAAAAAATAATTTGCATCATCAGTGTCACCATGGCCGTGTAACGTATCCTCGCAGATATAAACTCATTAATCCGTCACAGGAGGCTGCTATCGCCTCCTGTTGTAGGTTTCGGTTCAAAGATCAAAGGTCACTTCCTGGTTGAAAGGTCTTTTGATTGGATGATAAAGCCAAAGTCTGGTTGTCATGCTGAGGAGTACAGTACAGTATGTGGCCTCTGAAGGAAAGCAGATCCTAGGACATCCAGCTCATTACAGAACTGCCAAAATATCTTTTCAAGGTTGAAAAAACAGAACTAATCTGTGTAATCCAGCTGTGAGAGACGCTGCTGATCACAGTCCCTCATCTCTCTTTCTCATGAGCTTCCGTCTTGGCCTTGAGAGCTTCCGTCCCCTAAGAGACAAACAGACACAAATGACCATATCGTGAAGCTGTATGTGTGCGGTTACAACTCTGACCACCAGGTGGCAACATTGTGCCTTCCTTATCTTTCATTTGGGTGACGCAGAGAAGCATAATGACAGAAAGATTGAACTAAACCAAGGCTCTTCTCCAACTGGCAGCGAACCACTCATCCACAAGGAAAAGGGAGACACACTGACAAATGAAAATATAAAGCAAATAAAGAAACAGAGCAGGGTTATGAACAATGAGAGGGGGGAGTAGTTAGACACAGGAGATGAAAAGAGCAGGAGGGAAAATATATGAAATGCCCTAGTTTAAAGGCAGCTGATAGATAACACAGGCAAATAAGAGAGGAAGGGGACCATGAGATACCCACTCAGTGTCTGTTGTTGTCTAGCTGTCTTCCTGTGGACAGGTCTGATCCTGCGGTGGATCAGGAGCTTCACTGGGCACCGGAGAAATCGACCTTGCAACAACACAGCCCTGAGAGAGAGAAGAAAAGGCTGTAAAATGTATATATTTGCAGGCAAAATCAACTATTCTCCAGCGTGTGAGGACTTGCAAAAAGTGCATCTCTTTTTTTCTCACATTTTCCAGAAAAACACGAGCCAAACATTTAGGAAAATGAGCTATAAAAACAGCTATAATTACCTTATAATTACTAAAAATAATGTTACCTTATTATATATGATCTAATCAAGACACTTAAATCATTTTTGACCTTTTGTGTTTAATTGACTTGACATTTTTCTGAAAAAAGGGTAAAATCAATTCCATTTGGCCGTATTAATCACATGACATTCCACCCTGTGTGATTACATGCGATTTACTGGAGAACTGATCATCCATATGACAATAATAGATTACAGCATCATGTCAGTCAGTTGTGAAATCAAATCCACAAATCTTATTGACTGGGATGTGACCCAGGGGTCATGGTGCTTACCGTTTGTTCCTCCTCCTTAGCGTTGCTGGAGTTGCCCTCTGGGTCTACCGGGGAGTGATTTGTTGGGGGGTCACTGGCCTGGGAAGGGGGGCAGTCTGAAGACGAGCTCTGCTGAGGGGCTGGAGTAGATGCTGGGAAGAGAGAGAAATTCCACTTTGTTTTACACCATTATCTAAAATAAGTATAAATGATACTTGAACATCAAGCTAGTAACATGCATAACCTATACTGAGAAGTAGTGGATTCAAATGTAGATTATGACCTTTTATATATACTGTCAAAGCCTTTACTCCATGTCATCCCCTCACCTTTCTTTTCTATTATACCTGACATTCTGCATTCTGCATACTATCAAATGTCCTTAAACCTTATATTCCATCCCGTGCACTCCACTCTCAGAATACAGCGCTCTCATTTGGCCTAAAAACAGGTCAGCTGCCTGCGGGACCTTTTTCTGTTGTCCTACCTTCGTCTGGAATAACTTCAATGCTGTCGTCTGACTCCTTAAAATACAAACCTAAAACTCATCTTTTGGCTTTAACTTTCAGTTTGTTGCTTATTCTTTGATTACTTCAGCCCCTCCACCCGATACCATTAACCTTTTGGTGGGTCACTCTCAGACTCAATGAATCTATTAAGCCTTACAGTCCATGTTTGTCCTGCCAACAAGAATACTGTTAACTGGGGCACCCTATAGCTCGCCTGGTTGAGCTGGCTCGATGTGCCAAGGCTGGGTCCTCGCTGCAGTGGCCATGGGATTGAATCTGGCCTGTGGCCCTTTGCTGCGTGTCATTCCCTATCTCGCTCCCCACCTTTCCTGTCAATCTTCAGCTGTCCTATCCAATAAAAGGCAAAAGGCCCCCAAAAAATATATAGGGAAAAAAAAAGAATACTGTTAACTCTCTGAAAACTGTCTAACCCTTTGTTTGTTTGTTGGTCACCAAGCACAGCTGTGTGCCTCTCTCTCTCTCTTCTTCTTGTCCTCCTTTTTCACTCAGGCTTCTCTGACTGACCATAAGCCGTCCTGGGACCTCTCTCTCTCCCCTGGCAGTTGGTGCCTAATTCCAGATGTTTTGGATCTGGATCTTTGTCCCCCTTTGTCTCCCCTGTGTGCATGTTCTCCTTGTCTCTCTCCCCCTACGTGTGTTTGTTTATTTTCTGTGTGAATGGTGCGCTTGAGCTTTGCTCGTTTTTGGTCATACACTCTTTTTAATGAGGCACAGTGCTGTAGAATAGTCCATAGCCAGTGCTTGGAGCTATTAAGTGTGAACAAAAGCATGCTATCTTGCTCAAAACGACAATGTTTACCATGTTCACCATTTTAGTTTAGCATTCTAACAGAAGGTCATGCATGTGACATGAACATGAATGTCTTAACTACATTAGTTGTGGAGACATTTTATTCAAAGCCACAAATATCAGAGGAGGATCAAAAGTCAGAAGATCATCCAAGGACATGAATGTCTATACGACCTTTCATAGCAATGGATGTAATAGATGTTTAGATAGTTCAGTATGGACCAAAGTGGTGAATTGACTGACAGACATTGCCATCTTTAGAAAGCTGCAATTGCATAAGAGGACAATAATTAAAAACACTTACGAGATTCAGTAGACGGTGATGTGGATGTACCTGGGCTCAAGGTCATCCTAGAGAGATCAAGGTCACTACAGCTCCCTTCCTCTTCCTGGGTTGCAGAAGCTGAAGGGGGCAGCAGCTGACTGCAGGCCAGAGTGTCCGGTACACTCATGAGGCCTGGGGTCCCACACCTGCTCACCGCTGCTGACGCGATGCCAGGTCCCACACCTGCTGCTCCAACTCCTGATGTAGAGGGACCCTCGCCTGCATCTGAGTCCATGCCAAGGCCTTCCCTCCCAAGGCTCAACTGCCTCTGTAGCAGGGCAGGGTCTGCCGTGTGTTGGGGGCTGGTGATGGCAGAGGATGGGGCTGATAGGTCGCAGGCTTGGGGGCACATGGTAGTAATGGGTACCAGGCCTTGGAGCATGGCAGCTGGTATGGCGTGCCCCCCAACGCCCACGGTCTGTGCCGGCATGTAGGCAGCCATGGCCGCCCACTGCTGCTGAGTGGCAGGGAAAATGTTGGCCTGGCCCCAGATAACCGGCTGACCACCAGGGAGGACCTGAGCCACCTGGAGGGGCCCCTGCACAGGGAAGGCCAGAGTCTGGGCCTGGGCAGGAAACGGCTGCTGCGCCCACTGGGCTGCCTGCACCGGACCCATGGTCATATAACCTGGAGTAGAAACAAAAGGAGAAGGGAGAAGAAGAAAGAAATATAGAAAAAGATTAAAGGACATTAAAGCAGGAAAAGAAAGTGGAGATTATTACTATTATCAAAAAGAATACATTTTGTCTATATAAGTTCAATACATCGATTTTTAAAATTACAGCATGTTCCTCCACTATATTAATATTGCTGTTTCCAAAACATATCATACGATTTAACATTGATTGTCTGCCTTCCAAACAGCCACATGCTTCCACTGATTTTATTACCAAACTTGATAATCATAGATTTATTAAGTGCAACTATATTTCAAAATTATGTCCTAAGGTAGCCTCATCATGTGAGCAAGAGGTTCAATATTTTGACTTCAGCAGAAATAAAGTATGAATCCCAGGTCAAGTCTATCAATTACATGCACACATCATATAATTTATCATATTAACAACACAAAACTGGGTGCAAAAACGCTTAACTCCCTGAAAGCAATCGCTTCTGAAAATATCATTATTGTACTCAATAAATATTTTCTTGCAGAAACTGGCTTTAGATTAATGACTTCTTGTCCTCTTCTTGTGCAATGTATGTGACTATTGCATGGTAATTAATTTGCAAGCTAGGACTGTCTTGAAAGTGCTTCCTTGTGCTGTGTTCCAGGACAGCATCTGAAATTTGAGAGTCAGCTGTCATAAAGCATTTATAAGCTGTTATCATAGGCAGACACATTGATGATGTGAATTAAGCTGTTTTTTGCATTAAAAAGGTCGCTCTTCAGTAGGCTGAATGATGTTGGAATGTTCTTGAATGTTCCTAGAAACCCATAATGTCAGTAGTTTCGTTAAAATATGTAAAACCACCACTGTGGACCTTTAAGAGGCATCACTTTGCAGTATCTCTGTGGGTTACAGCATAATCACGCTGCTGCCCGATGTGTGGTCTTTATAAAAACTGAGATAAATCCTGCCAAATTCTGGCAAGGCTTTTCACAAAATTACATATCAAAGAAAGACATCCCCACCAGCAGTTAATTCCCTTTTATGTATTGTATTGTGGAAAAGATGTAACATTTCAGTCAGGGTAGCTACCTGACGGCACGGAGGTGGGGCTGAAGGGGGCATACATCTCAGCAGGATTGTGTTGCTGCTGGCGGCTGCTCCTGCTAGGGTCCAGTGTGTTGGCAGGTGATGGGGGCATCTGGGAGGCAAAGCACACACACACACACAGATGTCAGCACTATCAAAGTCACCTAAAAGTCACTGTGCTGCACATTTATCTTTAATCTGCAGTACTGCTGGATATTCAGGTTATTTAGATCTCTGTGACTGTCCTAATGAAACCACCTAAGATTACAGATAAAATATTAATGTTATTTCTCCATGCAATTCTTAAAAAACTTTACACAAAGTTAATCAGGACTAGGTTTTGTGTGGTACTCACAGAGGGAGGAGTGGACATGTCGCCGAAAAGATCAAAGTGGTTGATATTCTGCGAGTCGGACCAAGGGATAAGGGAGAGAGAGACAAAGTCCAGTGATACATCACGACAATGAGATTTGCACAGTCATGAAACCTTGAATTCATCTCCAGATAGGGTATGGTGGTTGCATGGGTGGGTAGGTGTGGGGAGTGAAATCTATTCACAAAGGCAGTTTGAGCTGTGGATGGCAAGAAACAACTATCCTCTCATTTCATTATCAGAAAATGGATCTAAAATGAATCTTTCATGGCTCGCTATAATTGAGTGGGTAAAAGGCTATTCAGTCCTATAAAACTGGCTCTGATTAGATATTCTTATGTCTGCCAATCAAGAGGGGCCCCCGTGAGAGTCCGGGCCGCTTTATCATGCTGATTCTACTCTGTGAGCAGACACATACACAGAGGACTGTATTTATTTCATGGAATGAATGAAAGAAGAAGCTCCTGGAACCACCCAACCGACCAATTGAGACCACCTCACCCTATAGGCAGACGTGACCCCTGAACTAGTCCCCTCTGTCCTCCACTTGCACTACTTAAAGGAGAGGGGATGTGGCTCTAGAAGAGACTATGGAATGGCTAAGTTGCATGAAATGTCTCTGGGGCCATGCACAAGCAGACAATGAGTCACCATAAAAGCACAAAAGCACACAGAACACAGGATATTCATGCTATAAATAAACAGATACACAAACAAACAAACACATATTCAAACAAAAGAAAGAAAAGGGAGGAATCACAGC
This sequence comes from Morone saxatilis, assembly GCF_004916995.1. Classification (NCBI taxonomy): domain Eukaryota; kingdom Metazoa; phylum Chordata; class Actinopteri; family Moronidae; genus Morone; species Morone saxatilis. Next base: position 18,129,568 of record NW_023339796.1, on the reverse strand, counting down.
AATCAGTGTTGCTGCTAACAGGGTGTTTATGTCCTCCTTGAATAAGCCGGGACATAGCGGATCGCACAGTTTGCACGGCACTTTGGGACCATTGAGGGGGCACAGAATGAGTCAGAATTTGGAAAAAGGTAAACATTGTACACAGTGGTCTCTCCCTGCAGGCACTGACACACATCAGGGGAGCTCGAGGCTCTCAAAAAGCTCCAACTGAATGAACAGACAAGCAGTAACACTTAGAGATATGGAAGCGCTGCTACTTATACTGGCATGGGCTGTTTGGGTGAGATAGCAAGGGGGCTGGGACAGTTTATCTGTTTGATATGCTGAGCAACAAGCACACAAACAGCAAAGAGCAGAGATGCACTTTGCTAGGGCTGTTTTCAAAAGTCGCGTGGAAATTCTCTCTGGGTGAATGTTTGGCGAAATAGGCTTGAATGAATGTTTTTATAAGCGATTTGAGAGATGTAATAGTGTGGTCACTGCATGGTGGTGAAGAACTCATAAAATCTACCAGGATGAGATGAAATATATTTTCAGTTTGATGGAAAGGGAGGAGGAAATCAAAAAGTGCTTTATGTTTTCTGATTAAATAAATTCACTGCAGAAAAAAAAAATTATATGTCATATATTCTATGAGTGGTTGGTGACCTTGATTGTATGTAGCCGTGACTACACTGCATGCAGCTCAACCCAACACCCACCCCACCAACAAACCTCTCGTCCTCATCCTCTGAGGAATCCTCAGCCACCCGTTTATTCATCTAGTCAGTCCAATGTACCAGTCAGACGGGACCAGCAAACAGAATCTGATCAAACTGATTTTGTCTCGACCATCTGGTCCTGACATGAGTCGGATTCTGCACAGGATTGGATTTTGGATACGAAGCCTGCCCCTCTAATGTCCTGTGAAATTGCTGACATGTCTGACTTTGGTTGACCAATCAATTAGACTTATCTTTTCAAGCAGGCTAGGCATGACCAATGTAGCTTTGTTTCATCATCATCACAGAAAGCGGATGCAGACACAGAGCCTGTCTGACTCGTCGTTGGCTTGGGAAATGTGTTTTAGAGCCTGTCGGCTGTAATGCATAACTAAAACTATTAAATACAGTAGAGCAAAATATTACAAATGAACACTGTCAGAGGGGGCTTAAAGCACTTCCTGTAAGAGGATGTTAAAGAGAGGTTTGCAAGTAGAAGAGTAAAGAAACAAATAATAAAAAATAAAAACACCTACAGTCATGAAATGGCGTTTTGGGACATCATAGATCCCTTCCTTCTGCTGACTGGTTGGGACCTGCATTGGATTGGAGGTCGATTCAAACGTAAGTAACAGAGCAACACCTTTTTTTTATGTTTAGGCTGGGTTATTAAGGAACAGGAGCTTACAAGAACTGAAACATATCTATTGAAAAAGAAAAGGCTTACTACATCAATTTTGATTCAGTCCATATTTTTAGACCTAATTTTATCTTTTAGAGCAATAGGATTATGCAAATTCTACAGCTGTTTTGTTGAATCAATCCTACTTAAATCAATATTGATTGCAAACAATGCTTGAGGATGGTGCATGCTGGTTCTGTAAGTATTAAGAAAGGCTATTGTTATTCTGCAATAGTATGTCTCAACTGGTTCATCTGACAAAACGAAAAAGCCTCAGCTCTCGTCTCTTTTGTATACTTCCCTCACATTTATTCGAACTATATGTTGCTCTTAACCTCGCCGCCTTTCTCTCCTATCACTCCCTCGACTGGTTAACTTTCCGTTACGTTTTCCCCAAGTCTATTGATCTTGTTTCATTCTGAGATCAAATGGCATGGCAAGTGATTAATCTCTCTCTGCATCTTTCATCTTCAGAGGAACGCAAGATACAGAGAGGCAAAAAGAGGAGGAGGAGGAGGAGAGGGAGAAAAGGGGAGGGAGGGGGATAGGATTAAACCATACGACAGGTCCCTGGAGTCCTCCTTCAAATGGTCTAAGCCAAAAGGTCAAAGTGTTGGATATATAAAAGGAATCTGGCATAGCCTACAGGCTTTGGGTGAACTATCCAGACAAAACAGCTGACCTTGACTCTTCTGCAGATGTTTTTTATGCTATATGAGGCATCATTTTACACATAAAGCTGCTGCCTTTTTCATTTGTAGCATTTTAAAAGTTATCATTCTTAAGATTTTCATGAAATCGATTGGTTGTCATTTTTTCAGCAATAGCTATTAAATGTATTTACATTCCCTAACTACCTCTCTATATATTAATTTCCATTGGTAGTGGCGGAGTCTGCCATTCCCATGCTAGATTCAATTCTTACTGCCGCTTCAACTGGCAAAACAAAGGTGACTTTTAATGGGAAGAAGCCACAGGAAATGAAAAATATTTGTCATCCTGGTTAGACCAGTAGTAGATATGCATCTTCAAACCAACTTCACTGTGTCCCACTGGTGCGTGGAAAACTACTCACAGTTGCAACTATTGACTGACTTTATTAAAACATGTTTGTTGCACTGTAAACAGATAAACCAGTTGCTCTTGTGCTTTATTTCTGACAGAGTAGCTGCTCAAATGTTTGCTGTGTTCAACCAAACTTGGAAACCAAACAAAACTTACGGATTATAACTTAAACATGAACTGAAACCTAGATTGATTGCACAGCTTCATTTGGTTCTTCCCTCAGTGGGTTTTCTTTAGCCACATTAAAACAGAAACCTTAGTTTGATCTACTTCTAAAGCTCCTTTCTCCAAAAAACAATCTGCACTTCTTCAAGAAAGTTGCCATAAGGTCATATTGTTAGTACTGTTACTATCATCATCTATCACAGGGTATGAAGAGGGGGAAAAAAAGGGGGCAATGCTTGTCTTTGTACCTGATAAACGCTCTCCTCTGACTGGGGGCCACGGAGGGGTTCGTGTCCAGCCTCAAACACTATGTACTATAGAACAGAAGTAGTGGGCAAGGTGTAGAAGTGCAGAGAATAATGAGATGGGAAGAAGAGAGAAAGGTTGGGATATAAAATAGAGAGATACAGCGAGGGAGTGATACATGACGAGAATAAATGAAAGCACAGGGGAGCGAGGATGGCGTCGAGTAGGGAGTGAAATGATATCAGGTATATGAAGGGTGTAAAAAAATGGGGCATGGGAAAGAGGAATGGAGGAGATGAAGAGAGAAAGAAAAAAGAGTGAGGTGGGAAGAGGAAAGAGCACAAGTATAATAGGTCAGGCAGTAGTTCAAGGCAATGTGGAGGTCCTAGCTAGAAGTCTCCCTTCAACATCAGCAATGTGAGGCTCCACTTCTCTGAGAGAACAGAGACCCAGAGGTCAGAACATTTGCTTGAGATCCATGAGTGAAGTCCCATAATTCCTAAAATTGGTCAGTATCTCCTCTGAAGGTTGACGTTAATAAATGCCTTTGTGTATCTTAAGTTAAAGAAATAGTTTGAAATTTTGGGAAATATGTTTATTCACTTAGAAGATTGATATCTTTCTTATATCTGTGTGGTAAATACGTATCTGGAGCCAACAGCCGGTTAGCTTAGCATTAAGACTGAAAACAGGGAAACAGCTAGCCTTGCTCGGTCCAGTTGTAACAAAACTTGTTTGACAGCTCATCAGTGTTTATTTTCTGAACAAAAACTATGACGGAAAATATTCGTTGACTAACTATTGGCAAAACATGATGAAAACGAGACTAAAACTAAGTAAAGAATACTTAAAAACAAGAACTGACATATGAAATTTAAGTGAGGGAGCGGCAGCAAAACATCTGGGACAAACTACGAAAACATGCAAGCAGCACACCAACATTTAAAAAAAGGTAAGTTAATGTAACATTATCAAATGCTGTGGATGTAACCTTTACACTTTCAGTCTGCTATCTTTTTGTTGCTATCAGAAGGAATGACTAAATTGTAGGATTAATGTTGATAGTCCACCATCTAAATCTTCCCCTGGATGTTTGCTAAAGAAATATCACTAGCATTATCCGACACTTTAGCTTCTCCTCTCAAGTTAAACCCAGACAGTATTTTAGTGAAGTGAAACCAGATTCTGAATGATCCTCCACTCTGCAGTCAAGAAAATAGGTAAGTATATAGGTAGTAGCTGCGGTAATGCAAATGCGAATGCTAATGCTAATGTCAATGCTAATGCTGATGCTGTTGCTGATGCTGAGCAGGAATGAGAGTTAGCCGTTCTGTTTAAACAGCCAGAGTTTGGAAATGACAACTGGATTTACTGAGCAGAGCTAGTCTGTTGTATAACTTCAGAGTAAAGTCACATAGGCACTGTGTGTGAATAAGGAAATGTGCCTTTACAACTAACCTTATGATAACCAAGAACAACACCTGTAACCATGGTAACTGTGCACATCAAAGATGGCGACAGCTGCAGCCTAAAATGCTTTTAAGATATAAAAGATGATTTTACTACAATGTGAAATGAAACCAAAACAAGTAAATAATTAGTAAAACTAATATACATTTTTGTCAGAAGACTAAAATTAAATCAGGTGCCAAACTATACACTGCAGCCTTCCGGCACCTGTCATGCGTCTACTAATTAGAGAACTTTACAGGTGCTGGTAGGTGGACTTTGCTCCCTTTGGACAGAACAAGGCTAGCTGTTTCCCCTTGTTTCCAGTCTTTATGCTAAGCTAACTGGGCAGATGTCTCCAGAGACATATTTACTACACAGACATGAAAGTGGTATTGATCTTCTCAGCAAGAAAGTGTATAATAATAATGTAATAAGTGTATTTTCCAAAATGTCAAAGTACTCCTTTAGGATTCTGGCCACAGTCTGGAGTTTTGTCAACCAACATCAACATAATCGAAAGCTGCAAATGGAATGACTTTATGCAAAACACACTTCAAGAGCAAAGAACAGAGGTGATCTGGGAGGTGGTTGGACGTACCACTGAACATAGCATTCAGAGTAAGAGTTAGTGTTGTCTGTATTCAGTGTGAGCAAACACAGAGAAAAAAAAATCATGTTCAGCCAAATAAATGCACAGGTCAAAAAGGGTGGGGTAACAACCAGTCAGGGGGGCATGTCTTTGGAAGAAATCAGAACATTGACACAGATCAACTTAAAAAATATGGTTTTACAACACTGCACTGGCAAATGGGAGTTGAATGGTTGAACAAAACTGTCCACTAGGATGGTCTACTGTTTACTGGAATGGTGGAATATCATGAATCATTAATTCAAGCAGATCAGTGACTGGAGGAGATATTTAAATTAAGGATTATTTTTTTCTTTTATTCAAAGCTTTATGAGTGAAAACAGCACCAGTGAAGCTAGAAAAGCATCAAGGTCAGCAGTGTTTGTTTCCTGCTCTGTGTGCCTACAGTCCTACCTGGTAAACTGGATCGTCCACTTCGTCCTCCAGGATTGTCTGTGCAGTGGTGGAACAGAAGGCAGATGACACATTTTGTTTTTCATCAGTAAGACAGCTGAATTTACAGTCTCATTAGAAAATAAATGGAAGAAGGACGGAAAACAACTTAGTCTGTCTTTTCCTGCAAGCAAGCATAATTACAGACTGACAGTGTGAAACAGGGATTTGGGGTGTCACAGACACATGTATACACGCATACATTTCCTGTCAAAGATTCCAGTAAAAATATAATGCATCTAAACCAGTTGAATTTTACAATATATTTAGATATTCAACATAGGAATCAATGGTGCAGACAAACACAGTCTGAGATGCACTTCAGAGGGAGCTTGAAAGTGTTAAGATTTTTGTTGTGTGAATGAATTGCTGGCTGAGTTATAACGTGTGATCTCGCCTCCGAATGGGAAATGAAACTGAGAAAAAAGCAGAAATGAGCTCTGAGTGTCCTACCTGGTAGACTGCCTGCTCACACTGTTTGTCCTTCTGGGCTTTCTTCTCCATCTCCTCCCGCTGTTTAATGTCGTAGATGAGTGTGAAGAGGTCGCGCAGGTCAATGATGAGAGGCTCCGCCTGGATGACAGACGTGGGGAGAGAGGGAATAGGATAGGAAGAAGAGGGTGTGGAAAATTAAGGAATGGAATTAAGGAGAGGGAAGTAAAGAAGGAGTGGGAATTGACAAACAAAATGAGACCCAGGTCAGTGAAGAGCAGTGTTCATGTGTAGGCAAGCAGCAGGTGGAGGAGGGTAAAATGGCAAATCCGGAAGATTTGGAAGAAGTAAAGCAAGGCAGTCGGATTTTGTAAACTTTTTGAAAATAATCTGAAGGTTCCTTGAGAATGATCTCAAGGACACACCAGGCTTATAATGCACACTCAACCAGAAATTCAAACAGCAATTAAGTAAATATCTCATTGTTTATTTAGGATCTCTTGAGTCAACTATTGCCTTGTTTTAAATACACCTGACATGAAACTAATGTAGTAGAAACTAGCACTAGAGGTGACCAGTAGCGTCGTGTTAAGATTGTCATTGGTTTGTTTGTTAGTCAGATTACAAAATCTATCACAGTATCCCAAACACCTACAGAACACATCACAGCAATCTTTTTGACTAATTTTCCATTATTCTTGGCCAGTTAAAAACATTGTTTGCCTGTTCCTATTATTCTAGTATTCTACTCTCTACTACTTGGGCTCCTGAGTTGTAGTCTGACACTTGAGCCTTGGACTCAAACTTGATAAAAATGCGAACTTGACTCTCCATTAACTTGACTTGAGACTTGAAAGCAAAAACACTTAATCTTTAATAAAAAATAAGTGTTTTTGACAATGCTTAGCCACACAGCTTAAATATTGAATTGTTAGGCCTCAGCATTGCAGGGACTTTGTCACAGATGATGAGAAGAGGTCTTCTACTTCACTGTAAAGTCCATTCGCAGTGTATGTGCACCTGTGGCATCAAGTTTCTACATCACACTGTAAAAGTTGCATACTGGACCAGGGTTGACTTATAAACTATTTGTGATGTCATGAATCATTTAAAGTCATCATCACTTAAAATCAGATATTTAATGTGAAAGCACAGAGAAACTTTCCACTTTCAGCAGATGAATGTAAAAACTTATGTCAAACACCCCACTGTAGAAAAAGAACATATTTTTGACTTGAGAGAGACTTTAACGGCCAGTCTTTAGAAATCTAAAATCGTTTGCCTCTTGACTTTGACTTTTCTTATGTACTCTTGTGATTTGGTTTGGAACTGCTGTGGAGGACTTGGACTTGCCCTCACTAACTTAAAAACAGCTCTAGCAGAGAGGAAAAGCACTTACTGACTGAGCGGTCTTGATGGCCACAAACCTGTGGTGGCCCTCCTTTCCGCAGACATAGCCAAAGGCCCGGTGGTCCCTGGTGTCCTTGGCGATGTAGCTGATCTCGTGGACTGAGTGGTGATGCAGGAGCACCTACAGCACGTGGCAGAGAAGTTAAGTGTTAGAGGAAAGACCATGTAGGCCATGTGAAATAGGGTCACAATCTACCATGTGTCTTGCTCTTCTTAAAAATGCAACAAACATCTTCATGTTGTTTCATTTTAAAATCGGACTTTTTAAAATAATGTTTTACAAGTACAAGGACTGTCACTGTGTTGGCAGGAAAAAGTAGGTCAAACCTACATTAAACTTCTTTGCGTATTGTTGAGCCAAATGCAACCGACCAGCACAGAGGGAGCCTGAAAGTCTCTGACAGATGAGGGAGAGATTCAAAGCTGTATAAATCTCTATTACACAGAACTTTATATAGAGACTATAGTTACTATAGAACTTGTAATCCAGTAGCATCATTGTTTTGTGCTGTTAGATGCGTTAGAGTAGGTGGCAGACATCCTTTTTTCTTCATCTATGTCCAGCTTTGATATCAGCAGGATTTGACTTCAGCCGAAAATCCCTTTTTTTTTCTAAATCTACTGTTTGGTGTATTGATAACATTTTGGACCATTGGGCAGCACTCAAACACTCTGCAAACATCCCAAACAAGCTCACAAAACATAGACACACACCCATATATACAGAATGAGAGTAAATCAGCTGTCACTCAGGCACACCCACCTGCTGCTCCACTATTAGCAGAGATAAGCTTGGGCACTGGGGAGAAGCTTTCATTTGAACATTAGCCGATATTCAGAGGGGAGCGTCACTAGTAACGCCTCAGATTAATGTAAAATACAAAACTAATATGACTAGTCTACTCGATTCAGCAGAGAATCATGTCAGCTTTACATAAAGTATTTCCATCTAAATGCTTGCTGACGCTGCCTGCACTGGAGTGATCCCCATTTCCACCGTAATAACTCAAGAGGGATATTAAGTGTGGAGTGTTATTTACTGCCAGTAATCAGTAAATAGAATGAAGAGCATTAGGGGCATGATTTCCAAAACAACAAATGAGCTTGTCAAAAGCTGGTGAGCTGGTTGGTGGTGGCGAGAGGCTTAATGTTCTTTTTCATTACAGGCGAAAGACACACCATCACCACCAGTCATATTAAAAAGAGATATTATCAAAGATGGCTGTTTTTTGGGGAATAGACGGTTGGTGGTGGGGTGGGGGTCGGCAGCCACGGGACAATCGCTGTTGCGTAATTATCAGTTTAGCGCTAACGACAGCTGAGGTGGAGCCGTGGTGTAATTAGCATTAGCAGCAATGATCATTAAGGGGTGGAACTGAGTGCTAATTATCGGTTAGCGCTGATGAGCAGAGTGGGCCTATCTAGCCAACACTACGCCCCAGGATGGGGGAGAGCCGAGCCCCTCGATCATCCTGTAATGGAACAGCAGGCCTCTGAGTCCGCCAGGGGGATGAAAGCCAGGGTGGAGGCGGAAACAGCCCGTCTCATAACATCACCATAACATTGCTCACTGCGCTATCATTAGCAGGCAGACAGAGCCTGAGTGATCTTAAGTAGGTCCTGCAGCAAACCCTTAATCTTACTTGGGTATATGTTAAACCAGTTTACTCAGGGTCAAATATGAAATGCAAGACCTGTAATTTATGCTGTCAAGTTAAATTTTTATGAGCTAAAGGGCAAACTGTCCTGTTGAAAGCATGTTTCGGCTTCCTTTTGCATGCTACTCAGAGAAGAACTTGAATTTTTGCATTTGCTGTGATGAAAATGACATATTCTTTCAGCATAACCTTGCGAATAATCTTCCGTCTGTGCAGGTATTGCAGTTGTACTAATATGTCAACCGTGCCAGCCAGGCTTACAAGATGGCGGCCCTGGCAGCCGTTGTGAACTGAACCGTGCGAGTGTCTGCCCTCTGGATGTCCTATACTGTAGGTTCACAGTGCAGCAGCTGGCAGAGGCCTCACAGTGCAGCTCCGCCACGGGCCCGCTCGCTGACATGCTACTCACCCCTGATCTTTCACAGTAAATCTTGATCCCGCCGAAAGAGACGGTCAGGAAGACTCTCTGCTTGTGCTCCCCTTTGGAACGTGCCGAGGAAGCCATTCCCTGCAGGAGATTAAAGACAAACGACATGAGGAGATGAAAGGATATGAGCTCAGCATGAAAGACAGTGAGCCTTCTTCACTTCCGACTCAGGTGAGTGTGACAGTGGGAGATGGGGGGAGAGATTGAGTGGGGAAGATTGGGGGGTAGGGTGACAGGAGTTACATAAGGTGTGATAGGACAGAATTTTCTTTCATGTGCCTTTTCTTGAGGCTTCACTCTCAGAGGAATTCACACATCGCCTTGTGCAGCGAGTCTTATTATTATTGCGGCCTATTTTTTTCCTCTCTCCCTTTTCTTAAAGTAGGTCTACTGCACTTCAACGTGACATACACAAGTGCTAGCTAACAACAATAAGGTGAGATATGCTGACAGAATGGATCGCGCTGCTGACCGACCAGCTCGCTCCGACAACTTCACATAGTGCTGACTGAACAACCAATCCAGCCTTTGAAGTGCGTTTTTCCCATGGATCTCAGCAGCTCCTTCTTACATTCTCAACTCTAATAAAGAAAACAATTAACATTTCCACCGTCTTCCATTTGACGCCACCTGTGTGCTTGACATGTCTTTCATAGAACAAAGCCTGCAAGAGAAAAGAGGAGAGAAGAAGGGAAAAGAGGAAAGGAGATAAGAGGAGAGTGCTGTGCTGAATACGGCCTGACAAAACTGCAGGCCCAGTAACATCAGCTACCCTCCACCTCAGATATTTTCTTCTAAAGCTTAGCTAATATTTAAAACCCAAGCCATTACTGCTCTTGCATTAATCACCATCAAGCTCTGCTTCTGCAGGTAGATGTTAAAGAAAAAAATATCCATCCATCATGACATACATAAATGAATATTCATATGAGAAAAAGAGCTGTGGGAATAAAAGGAGTAAAGAGGGGAAGATAAAGAGCAGAACAAACAACAGGGATAAGGGAGAGATGAAGTAAGTGAGAAAGAAGTGGGCGGGCGGGGGAGTCGATGGATGTTGTCAATCAGCCATCGGCTTCTCCATTTGGTGGATTAGTCCTCAAGGCAGCAAGAGGCAGTTCAATAGAGCCCCCTGTCCCCTCCTCTATCCCCTGTCCAGATAATAGCAGGTCTGTATCGACTGCTCCATTGACTGTAGGCTGGTGACTACTGGAGTCGTATGGAGGGCACTACTGAAATGTCAGATCGAGGCAGGGAAAAAAGTTGTTTTATTGGACATATTACTTTGAATGGGTTTGGGTGATGAAAAGCTTTGCCTTCTGGCTGCACTGCTCTTCTTGTGGGGCTTCCCACTCATTTAAGCTCCAGCAAAGTATGTGAGAAGATACTTAAAAAGCCATGCATATACCTCCTCTTTTGGAGAAGGATTTATCCCGTAGCCACCTACAGTACTGCAAAGATGCTCATGTGCTGCTTTTTCCCCAACAAAGAGAGTGATAAGTATTTCCTGCCTTTCACTTTGGAGCCAGTAAACACAGCTGGCATTTAAGAAGATACAGAATAAACTTTTGAGAAGAGGATGCATGCTATTTCTGAATAACATGTCATTTTCATAATTTTCATAAACCCTCCCCTGAACAGCAATTGTCTAATCATAACTTAACAACTGTAAGCAGTGTGTATGGGGCTCTATTGGTAGCAATACTTCTCATCTCTCTCTCTCTCTCTTCATACTGATTTATTTTGTGGAATTACAGGTTGTTTTTAAAAAAAGTCCCATTTGCGTCGAGTGCATCCACTTAATATTTATCCACTGACCCTAGATGATGAACGTTAGCGTTAGCTCTATTGCTTTTGGGAATCTTACACTCCAGCAACCCCATGCCAAACCTGTTATCTGAGATGGTTATGTTCGCCAAACTAGTCCTTAGTCCGAGTTCATGTGAAATATGATACAATCATTAATATTAAGATTAATTAGCTCTACAATGCAATACAAGAACAATACAGTTTATTTATTTCCATGGATCATCAACTGATGAGCATGCTAACTCTTCATCTGGGACATCTAGATTTAGCTTCAGTCTTTTAGCTCAATGCCAGAAACCGCCATAAAGCACATATTTTAGACCCCTTTCACAGGATTCTCTTTTTAAAACAAGTCCACTAAAAACACTCAAAAAACCAAATGTAGACGGTGTTTTCGACCAAGTCACGGAGCTAATGTTAGCCTAATAAGACAGGTAGCTCCAGATGATCAAATCTGCTAGCCTCAGTTATCTTTTCTGCCAACAAAATTGAATTGCTAGAAATGAGAGAAATGAGAAGCCTGCTTTTGTCTACCACTATCTGATATCAAGGACCCGTTTTTTTGACGTGTGCGAGAAGCTACACAGGAATAGCAACTGTAGAGGAGAGGGGCTTAGGGAACAGTGAATTTACAGTTAATTTTAGTCAGCTACACATATTTCAAAACAAGTTCAACAGTACTCAACCCTTTCATCCACAATCACTAGTATTCAGACTTTTTTCTGAACTTACTGGAGGGCTTTAACTTGACCTAATTTACTTGCAAAATTCTGTAAAGAACACTGGCTCAAGCATTATCTGGGTCACATTATCACAGTTTGCATATGTGCTACAAGTATAACATTGTGGACTTTGTTGTAAAAATAGAAGGCTGTGACTGACGTGAGCAGACATAGAAGAGGCAGACAAATTGAAGGGGGGTTAGTGTTCTTGCATACATTTGCTAAAAAGCGAAAATTTCTTACTTAAGTGACATACTGCTTTTTCTCCGAATAGGAAGCCAGTTGGCCCCCAAGGTCAAAAAAGCTGTATGAATAAATGCAGGGAGCTTTGAGTAAGCTAAAAATACAGCTGCACATGAAAAGGAAAATAAAGCACAAGGATGCTACCATTTTGCAAAGATAGAAAGCTCTTTCTACATGACAAAGAACTACGGAATAATACTGTTGGACTTTTATTTGTTCTGTCTGGTCAGTTCTTTACAGAGTCTCAGTGAGTCATATACAGAACAAGACAGCTCCCATGACTCATTCAGCAGACAATACAGACATGGCCGGGCATGCCTTTTCCAAATTTGACTGAGATGAGTGAAGAGACTCAATGATGTCCCCACACAGACACACACTCACACACACATTTACAAACACACAGACGTCTGCACCTTCAGCTTCATCATGGAGTCCTGGCACAGCTTGTCCCCACGCGCCGCTGTCACCTCATCAATCCCGATCAGCTTGGCCTTGTAGCGCACGCCATCTCCACGGAAACGCTTAATAAGCCCCGCCTCACTGCGGTCCTGACCTGCACCGGGAGAGACAGAGAGGACAGGATATAAGGAGGAGAAAATGAAAGAGAGTGATTACAGGAAACAAGGATGTGTGAGCTCAACTGAATCCTAAAACTTTAGTATCATGGCCTGCTTGAGGTATAGAGGCTACTCTGTGTGTGTGTGTGTGTGTGAGAGAGTTGGCTGCTCCCGGTATAAATATTTATGGAATAGGAAATGCAGAATGAATAGCAAATTAGCAGCAGGGGGGCAAGATTGAAAGAAAATTGAACTTGAAATTGAAAATGGAGTTGATAAAGGCAGTGGACTAAACGAGAAAACAACTGGAACATTGAGAACACTCCATCACCTATTGCAGGGCATTGTGGGGCATCCGCACTGAAAAAGCACGGGTGGAAGGTTACAGGGTGGCTGAGGGGGGGTGCTTACTCCTACGCCTCACCCACGCCCATAGTTCCCATGGGTGCAATTGGTGGTGACAAACCAGCTTGAATGGCTACTATTGAGGGGAATCATCTCGGTCCAGTGCTCACCCACAATCCACCAGGCCCTCCCTGGGTGATGGATGTTAGTGGTGGCGGGATGGTGGCGTGAGACAGGGGGGCATTTGAAAATGTGTGTCTGGATGGCCTCGGGCTTTATACTGTCATCCCCTCCCTTCTCCCTCCCATCCCTGCTGCTGATTATTCTGTCTGTCAATCTCTGCAGCTGCCCTGACACCACCTTGACACTGACACCTTTCTCATTTCGTCTCCGCGCTGTCTGCCGTCGTGCCGTTTTGATTATGAGGGCGCGAGCCCCGAGCACTGTCTCGTGCGTCTGCAATGTATAAACCATCCCCTCATAACCTGTACGCGGTTTGTCAGCCACAAAACACAGACTCCCGCCGCATTTACACAAAGAGATAGCAGGATTTCAAAATCAAGGTCACTGGCACCTTGGAGAATTTAACAGTTTTCAGGCCCCTTGCACACTCAATTCTAGGTCATGAGCGCATATACAGTACATCAGTTAACGGCACACTTAAATGGCTGGCTAAGCTGTGTGTGAGAAGAGAACAAGGTTTAACATTCCTATAAGACTGTTAGGCTGCACTTAAAGACCATATTACACCGAAATGACCTTATTCCACCCAGAAACACGTGTTATTGCCCTCCATACTACACATACCATAACACAAATGGAATTTCTTCTTGCATCCCTGCAATTTCCAAGGAGGAATTGAAAAGAAAAACTAGAAATTTAAAAAAAAGAGCAAATTAAGTGGTTTGTGCAAAAGGAGAAAAAGAAAAACATTCAAATGCAAGCTCTTTTCTTGGCTATGCACACCCTCTTACTAATTCATGAGGGCACAATTCTCTAAAGGGGGGAGGGCTTGACGATGCTAAAGTCATTAAAGTCTCTAAGCAAGTGAATGTCAAATCTGGGTCTAATTCAGACTTGTTTCTCTGCCAGAGGATAATGAGTCTTACATACAGCCACCACGTACCTCTGAACATGAACCAGCTTGGCATGCACACAGCAACCATGTAGAGAAATTAACATTCCCACTTTGATGACACTCACTAAAAAGACAAACTGTAGACAGTTTAACATTTGTTAAACCTTGCGGGACAAATGCAAGAGAGAGTGGACTCCTACAGTAATTATTGCCGTGCCTGATTCAAACCATCCCTCATATAGTGACTGTAGCCTATTCATACAGTATTATGTATTCCATCCTGATTTTACTGACTCATACACTCTGTAATGTAATGTAAAATGCATGCTGCTCCAGTTGCATTTTAAACACGATCAGTCCAATTCAGTGCAGCTCTCTCAGATGAGCTTTAACCAGATGTTCTGTGCCATTTGTTTCTTTACATACAGCGTGCCATTTCCCCTAATAACACTTCAGGAGAGATTTAGAGGTTTACGCACAGATCCTCAAAAAAGTAGGCCTTGCATACCAAATGAGAGTCTTGACACAGTGGCATAACTTGTACGCTACGTGCTCTGGGTTCAGATCCAGACGAGCAAGTGTGCTGTATTTGAAAACTAAAGAGCTGCGGGGCATGCTGTTTCATGTTGTTACACACTGTAAGAAAGGAGAAGAGAGAGGGAGAAGGTGTGTGTGTGTGAGGGGGGCTGACACATATTCCTCTGGCTTTCTGGATTTACAATTACCCAAGGTTGAATGGTCCTCACAATATTTCTGGCCCATAAGTCTGATGCTCATAATTTGTCTGACAGAGGGCTGCCTAAAGCATTGTCTACTGTTAGTCTGTGTCTAAGTGTATCCTACACATCCTACACAACATGCCTGCCATTTGGAAACCCTGGTGGTCTGAGATTCATGCGACCTGGGTTACGATCCAGCCTGGGACTTGTGTGACATCTCTCTCTGCCCCCAATATATCCTGTTGCCCTCATTTTCCACCAATCAAATAAACTTAAATGCCTTAAAATTGCCAATTCTTCAAAAACAGGGCTGAGATTTAACAAGCCTGTACATCAGAGGGCCTCAAATCAAACGCTCCTATCACCCACCTGACACACAGGACCTGCACCAGGACCATGGAGAGAACAATTAATGTTCGCCCTGCTCCATACTGTTTCAGAGCTTGTCTCTGATCACAGTGTTGCAGCCTCCTCCTTGCCATACTAGAATGGGGACAGTGAAGGGACAGATGGCAACAGATGGAGAGTCAGAAGTGCCCCTCCAGATATAAGGACTTGGCAACAAGAAACTTTTTGTTGGGGATCTGGGCATCGAGGCAGCTTAACCTTTGAACCTTTCGGAGTGTGTATCTGTGTCTGCCTGTCTCTTCCTGTGAATGTTCCTCTCTACTAGAAGGCCACACACGCAATCCGCTGAGTTATAATGAGAGTGCACGGCGATGCCTACTGAGTCCTGCGTTCACCTACATGCAATATACAATGTTAGCCATTATTTTGCGCGTCTCTGCACAGGACATTTCAAACGAAAACACTAGGTATGTCCTATCAGTGCAGGGGGCTGACGACTTTAAGTAGCAGTAAAGAGAATGGATGTCTGAGGAAGGCAAGTCTGTCCCCGCCATCTGCCTCCCCCATGTGCACAAAATAACTTTCATAAGCCTCAGCAAACACACAGATACACATTTACAAACATTAACGGCAGCACGTGTTCTCTCGTCCAACCCACACTGATGTCGAAATTCCTCTGCCCAATCTCTGGCATTAAACACAAGATCGAGGTTTTGGTGTAATCACTAATCATTAAAGCAGTTACGCAGTTAACTAGGGGTATTGTGCACATTGTCAATGCAGCGGACAGACCACTGAATCACTGCAGAGTTACATGCAGGTATTGATGTGTGCTGGGTGGTGATGGGTGAGATCATTCTTTAGGTAGGGGCTCCACAATGCTATTATCACATTCAAGGTGAAGCAGTAGGAGGAATGGCCGGATAAGCGCACCAGCAAATGATTTGGTCAAATGTGGGAAATTGTGTTTGAATAGGGTGAAATGGTTAGTATTTGTACAGCCTCTTTCAATCTTTCCAATGTACATTCAGTGTGCGAGGTGACTGGTGATTTAATCTGCGGTTTGTCCCTTTCTATGTCTGTTTGCTGCCCCCCCATGTCTCTCTGTCCTCCAACACTTGTCTCCCTTTTTGAAATGAATCATTTTTTTGTGTGCACAGATTACAGTAGGAGAGCAACAGTTGCTATGGAGATAGAGTAAAGTCACGCATGTAAAGCAATTCTGCTGATGGATAGAGGGGAGCTTTGGCTTTACCATGGCAGTCAGAGTTTGCTGCAGTGAGGTTTAAAAGGAATGACGAGTGCCAAAATCACTAAAACAAAACACAATATTTTGCCCAGTGCAACACAAAAAGTTAATTTTCTTCTGATATCCGTTTAAGTAAATTACAAATCAAAATTCAAATAAGCAGTGCATGCATTAAAGGATACAACTGGATATATTCTAGATTCTCCTTACAATCAACAAATCCCATAAAAAGACCAAAAACAATTATGAATTTATTCTAACAAGTGCCATTGATGTCCAGAATTGCCCAACAACGTATTTCTGAGTAACATAACATATAACACTAATGTGGTTCCTTTTTCAGTAACAAATAGGGTTATTCAGTAATAACATTACAGTTACTAATCCCAGTAATGCTTTGTTACTTTGACATTTTATGTGCAGAGACAGGTCTTGTACATGCTTGGCTCAGCAGCTGGAGAAGTGGGGAGGCCTCCAGCAGAACATGATCGTATCTTCCGGTAACTCAAGAGTCGTCTTATTTAGATGTGGTATCTTCATCTTAGCCACTGGCCAGCGAGGGTGTGTGAACAGTCTAGACCTGCTCTGTTTGTCCTGAGTTAACTTTTGTTATGAATTGGCGCTATACAAATAAAATTGAAATGAAATCGTGTGGTTTCACTGTGAATACAGGACTGTGAACAGTCACTCAGGCTAAGCTAGCTGCTAATGTGCTGTAAAGCTGGGCCTGTTGCTTGTTAAATGACCTTGGTATTTCTGCACACGTTAACTACTTTTTTGGTAAATGTACTTATTCGCTTCCTTGGCTAGTGTTAGGTGATAAGACCGGTCTTATATTTGTGCATTACAAGTTAAAGCATGGAGAGGGTTATCTTTGTATAAAAACTGAGGACAGCTCAGCCTGGCCAGGTCAGAACTACAACACCAAAGATCCTTAAATTAACATGTTGTATCTTGTTTGTTTAATATGTGCACAAGCAGTAAAAACAACAGTGGGGAGTAACATGCTGGAAGCATTTCTTGGCCATGTCAGTGATATCATGGAGTCTCCTTACAGGGATGACTTCAGTTCATTTCACTCCATTTTTTTTTTGCCCAACACTGTTCAATGAATTACACTATTGTGCTTTGGGACATGTTTCTTTATAACAATGAATATTGGAACTGTCAATCCAACATCCTAGTGCTGTAAATACTGCACTATTTATTCCTGTTTAGATAATGTTTGCTAAAAAACAACAATTCCCAATTGTTTATGGAAATAATTTACAAAAATGAAGCTTTATATTTGTGTATTTAAAAGAAAAGACTTACATCTTCATGTGTGAATGGGAGTGGAACAAACAGGGTAGAGAAGTCAGACAGTAGCGAGAAACAGATTTACACATTCTGGATTTATTGTCTTTTCATGGGGATTGTTGAGCACAAGATGAAAAGTATAAATTAGCAGCTACCTTGTCCTTTAAATCACACCAATTTCTTCTGTTGCGTTGCACCCACATGAATATAAACTGTGCTTTCTCTAAATATATGTCATCAGCCTGATCCTCAGCAGTGTCCTTCATCTGGCCCCAGACTGCTCACAACCACACTAGCTGTGCTGCCTGACACTCTAGGTGCATTTATATTGCCACATTTCCATTTATATGGATCTAAATAGCATCTTTGCTGATTGTGACAATGATCCCTGCAGCACATGTGATTAACATGGTAAAGTCAGGGCTGATAGCCTGTGCTGATAGCCCCCTCCAATGAGCCGCATGGCCACGTGTGTAATAGCTCCCTCGCTCTGCTCTCCCCCCTCCACTTAACTCAAATCAATGGGCCCTCCTCCAGCACGGCCATTTATCTGAGCAAGCCGACAGGGCCAGTGAAACAGCCACAGAGGACCTGGCCCCGCGGCCTCGATACAGCCAGCCCGCAGAAGCCAGATTTACTGGACTAGCTGGAGTGGCTTTATTCATGGATGGAGAAATGGGAAAAAAAGGATGAAGAGAGGGAGGGCAAACGAGAGAGCAACCTCTTCCTTCCCCTTCCCTGTGAATCTCACTCTTTCTGCCTCTCTATCTCCTCTTCTTTCCTCCTCTCAGCCAATTCAATCCCATTTCAATCTCCCTGTGAACGTTCAGAGAATGCCTCGTCCTATTACATCACTTATGCTGTTCATCAAAGCGACAGGGTGTGAATTACCCTGTCCATGACACCTAAATCATGGCACTACCAAACCCTTGGGCTACATGGAAAGCTGTTACTACATCTGGATCCCTGGGATGAGACAGGGAGCCTCTCGGCGGGCTTGACTGAGTGAAGCTTCTCTCCAGCGTTATTTAGCTCCATCCAAACATAACTTAAGGTTATGTTCACTGCCTGCCAAACATGAGAAAGCTGCCATCCCCATTTTATCCTAACTCCCTTTTTGACACGTTTCTGGTCTTCATCTTTTTTCCCTCAACATTATAAATCATACTTTTATCTCAAGCCACAAAATTATAGACACCGTGTGAGCCTAATATTTTAGATGCATCTATATTAGATAGAATTACAGAATCAGTGTACTAATGCATTTCTGCGGCAGAGATGAGAGAGTTTGGTAAGTAGAATCTCACGTACCTTTGATCCTCCTGGACTCCTTTCGCTGACTGGTTTTGACACCCGGCTGGAGCTCGGCCTCCGCTGACATCCTCCACTGCTGAGTCCCTTGTCCTGCTCACAGCAGGTCCACCATGGGTTAGCAGCACACTAGCTAATCCTCCCAGCTTCCAGTGTCCAATTCCCCCCCACTCCAGTCTCTCACAGTTGCTCTTTGGTGGAGAAAATCTCATTCAAATCCATGGTGAGTATGTCTGGTACTCCTCAATAAATGAAGATCCAGGATTGACGGTCCGTCACTGTTGGCCCATGGTGTTTGAGTATTGCTAAACAACACATGAAAAGATGATTGAATTATTAGTTGGAAGATCCTCTGGAGAGCAGCTTCAGATCAGATTTGACATCTTTTGGAGTGTACCTGAGTTCTCTCCGTGAAGGTCAAGTATCACATGGTCCACTGTTGCTCTTTTCTGAGGGTCCACCTATTGCTCAGGAGTAATTCCCCCCAGGGGAGACTGCAACATTGATTGAATTAAATATTGTTCTTCAGAGTAGGTCAGGAGTGGATATTATTCTTTGGTAGAGTACTTCAGATGCAGTCCGACGGCCCATCACAGTCACTTGCTCCGAGCACTGCAAGGCGAGGAGACAGGAATGACAGTTAATGTTACGCTGGAGGTGGTTAAAAATTTAAATGACAAACACATGCCCCTTGATCACTCATTACAGCATTAATTTAACGCACAAAATGGCAGGCACCAATTTAACAAATCAACAAAGATGTCATTATCTCTTCTGGATCATCAATCCTTAATGAGAGTGCAGCAAATGCATGCTGTTCAGTGCCCACCCTTGAAGACCTGTGGCGAAGTATTTGACGCACTTGTTTTATGTACTGCTTGTAAGTGAATATAGAACATTAAAGCATGACCGGTGCTTCTGTGCATGCAAAGCAAAGATGAATTTCAGAAGATGGATTGTAAATGCTTCCAGCTCATGCCAACAGCACGAGAGGAGGGGAAGTAGCAGAAAGCGATGAATGACAGGCTGTTTCAAAGCAAACTCTGAAGGAAATCCTGGCACGACCGTTTATAAACTAAACCCCCCACATTGTGCTTTAATGCCCTTGAATCATCCACTGCTAACACAGGGGCCATGCCAAGCTGGCACCGCGGCTGGCACTGCTTCTGTTGGCATGGTAATAGGCCATTGTTGGAGAAAGAGGCCTTCAGCCTACCCTTGCCTGAAAAGAGCTGCTCCACATCGGGCACATTATCCTGTGTGACATTGTGTGACATTGGGAGTGTGTGTGGTGAGAGTGAGGGAAACTGGTGTCATTTTTTAAGATTTTATCATTTTATTTTGATATAATAACATATCCTCTCACTTGGTGTGTTCAGACTGAAGTTATAAGAAGTTTTTCAGTTCAACGTACGTTCAGCAACGTACACATCAATAATAAATGCAACAATTACATTGCTACAACTTGCTTTGCATTCAGTTTTAACACCCCTTGAGACCTCCCACCCTAAAAACAGAAAGAAATTCCATTTGTGTTGCTTGTATAATTTAAACATGACATTTACACAATTCAACAGAAGATAGATGGGAAATATATCTTTCCAGAAACAGAGCCCTTTTTTATTGAAATTGCATTCTATTGAAAATAAATAGTCCCTAAGAAAGACATTCACAGTGAGGATTGTGGATTATCCAGAGTAACTAGGACACTGTCTCTGGATAAATATGTTGCCCCAAATGGAATTCCATTCACCTCCACTGTATTGTAGTGATGGAAAAAATCCTCAGAGACAGATATATCAAAACCTGGGAACATAAAACTGAAACTATCTGCTAATAGCCACATTTGTGACCTCACAACTAAATTTGCCCGTGGTTCGGTCACATAGTGGTACCTATGTCTGCCCAGAATGATACAATGTGTGCCCAGTGCTAAATCAACAGAACCTAACTACGCCTGATGGTTTGTGACGTCGGAAAATGTTTGGAAAAGGGCAAGCAGTTTCAAATAAATTGATTGGATGAACCGTCTGTCTATCACAGGCGAACTTCAATCAATCAGTTCATGAACTGAAGGTACTGAAGAACGTAGTCAAACTCTTACTGAAGCCAGTCAAAAGAAGAGCTAAAAGCATATTTTGCATCAACAAAAGCTTTCAGTGCTGTTCTTTGCTCTTCTTTCAATGAAGAAATACTCTCCAGTTGTAATATAACTGATGCTAGCAGCATATATGCTAACCTCAGCTGATATTGTTGTTTTCAAGCAAACAGTCACTAATCCCACATGTCCTCACACACACCTAGTGTTAAACCATGCCTCTATCTCATGCCGTAGTATTAGGACACTGATTGATCTGAACCAGTGTGGTTTGGACACAAGCGTCACAAGATCACAGCTGCCTTGCAAGGGTAAAATCAATGTTTAAACAATATTTTAACACACTGTGCAAAATCACAGATTAATGTAAGGTGCTGCGATCACAAAAAGGGCTACATGGCTTAATACTGCTAGAGGTTAGTAAGAAAATATAAATTTCTTTTGGAATGTGGGTTAGGTGCACCTTCCACATGGATGTTGCTTCAGCGTACAGATTCTTGCTCTGTGCATTCCTATATGTATAAAACAAATTGATCTTTGAAATAGTCTCTCTTTGTGCCTCCTCTTCCTCCTGCAGACAAGTCCTTCAACCCTCCCATTATTCCAAAATGAACTGTGATGTTAAGGCACATTTCGTTTCCTTGAACAACAGGTCATTGCAATTGCCTAATCACCATCCGTTCTCCTTGTGCATGGCTGTCTAGACCATGTGTCACCCCTCGTGTGTGCTTATGAGGCAGATAATGTCACCCAGGTCTATGCGAAGGGGCAATCTCCCCATAAGTACGTCTCAGAAAGAGCCTTGGAGTGTCAACGATGGGAGAGGTATTTTCCATGTCACAAAGAACCTTATCAGAATGTAATTTTCATTAGGAACGAGGGAGATATGCCTCATTGTATTAGACGGAAGAGCGATTTAATGTGATGTACGGCTGCTTGTCAAAAGCAATGCTATCTAGGTCACCCAGACTCCCCAATCTGCTCTGTGTTTTAACAGCTCCCAGTGTCTCTTATGATTTGGGTCAGAGTTAACGAGCATCACTCGTTTCTCCAGCTACTCTCAACTGTTGGGGGATGTCAAAAGCCCTTGACAAAAGCCACCCGTTATTTATTAATTTGTTCATTTTAGTTCTACCTCTCTCAAGTGCAAAGGAAAACTTCCTTGAGGGAAGTCAATTTAATTTCTGCTTGCATTTCTTTTTTCCTTCCATCAACTATCTCTGTCTCTGTCTGCCTGTATTTTACAAATCATCTCTTGAGATGTTTGTTTCCTGCTTGCGTCAGAATCTTTACCCCATGACCAGATTATTGAACAAAAACAGGCATGCTGTGTGAAAACCTGATGTATGGCAACTCTCTCTTCCTTAACATTAAGCACATCAATCATGCAAGCCATGGATGTTTCTCAGGAGGTGTTTGAGTGTATACCTTCACACAGCGAACTAGACCCCCTGGGCAACATGCAGGTGCATATATCTTGTCATGAAGCTTCATTGTATTGGGATAAGATGTGAACTGAATCTTTTTTTATGAAGAGAAACAATGATTTATTTGTTCATTTGATTAGCCAATAACCTTTAGTGAGTTGCAGTGAATTGCAGGTCAATCAAAACACTCTACAAGTCACATTGTAAACTGGCTTAATGACCAAAAATAAC
Organism: Morone saxatilis; assembly: GCF_004916995.1. Taxonomy (NCBI): domain Eukaryota; kingdom Metazoa; phylum Chordata; class Actinopteri; family Moronidae; genus Morone; species Morone saxatilis. The sequence goes on along the minus strand of NW_023339796.1, from coordinate 18,106,813 downwards.
ATATAGAGTCTTGCTACTGCTTTCAGTTCTGTAGATAATGCATGTACAATCAGGAATTTGGTTCACATAAAAATGTATTGGCAATAAAATAGACTGTAATTTAGGTTTTTGATTTATGATAGAGAGAGACAAAGGGCTGTAATCTCAAACAATTATATTGAATTCTATCTTCCCAGTCACCTCTATGAATGAAAACGATTCATTAGGTGTGATCAAATTTTCCATCATGTTTATCCTCTCAGAAATATAATGGGCAATCACTGAAACGTGTTGAGTTTTAAATCAGATCATTCTTGAGATTTTTTTTCAAGCTCCAGCATTCCAGCAAGTAACATTTCCTCCTGAGACTGGTGTTTAATAGACTGCACAATCAACCTCATATTGTGAGACAAGCCTCCATGCATCTTGCCACCGATGAGTAACAAAGGTTGAACAGCCATCTATCACTGGATATGGCCAATTACACTTCCATTCACTGTGGTCCCAATGGAAGGCGCAGTCTGTGCTCTCCAGCTTGCATGTGACTGCGAAGGAGGAGCGGGGAGGCCCCGTCCCCGGGACCATCTCCGTCTCTTCCTGGGCAAGGCTGGCCTGGCCTGCGGCTGGTGGAACGTTTGCTCGACAGACCGGCTTTGGCACCTTGCGCTGGTCATCTTTGTTACAAAATGCCTTCCAGCTTATGGAGTGGGACACAACTGTCACAACCTGGCCTAGCAAAGCTCCTCTGAATAGCCCTGCTGTGTTACCTTGTGTCACCTATGGCAACAAAGGCTATCCAACTACTGCTATATGGTCTCCATACACAAAGCCTTTAATCTGTACTGTTGTGTAATGTTTTATTTTTCCAGGGCTGGATATTTCATTCTGTTCTACATCAGCTCTTATCGCAGCCTCACAATCAACAATAAGGTCATCTCATGTGGCCTTACAAGATAAGCTGATAGGCCTTGAATAGATAAGGTTAATTTGTTTTGTTTTTTTGACTAATTAGATTCCTGACTAGAGAGTGGTTGACTGGCATATGGGTCTTTGGGGTAATGTTTCAATCTATTAACACTTTTGACCATATAATTCAGAGGTTAATCATGTTACACACAGCCATGGCAAGCTACGAGGGCACAGAGACATAGAAAAATATGCAAATGTACAGTAACAAGCCTATGAGTCTACCGTGTGGGCACAGCAGTGCTTTGAGCTAAATCATAACGCAAACATGCTAGTCGGGGCGGTTGTAAATCACCTCGGTACTGTATTCCCTGTTGTCAAACTGGCCTCCTTCAGTCTCAGAGGCTGTGTTTAGTTACGGTCTGCCTATGTTCACTGGGTCGCCTGGCTCTCATTCTGGTGACCATTTCGGCGCTGCTCCCTGCCAGCATTCCCTGCTTGACCTTTTTAAGTGACAGCACTACTAAGTGATCACAAAATTGGTTAGAAATCATCCTGAGGGGGTCATGAATGAGTGTACCCAATTACATGGCAATCTATCATATAGTTCACCCAAAAACACAAATTTCAACCTGGTGGTGGTGCTACAGGAAAAGTCAGGGGCTCACCAAACAAAAAAAACCTCATCATCTGGGAACCATGATTTAATGGCAATTTATTCAATAGTTTTTAAGATATTTTAGTTCAGACGAAAGTGGTGGACTGACAGACTAACATTATCATCCACAGAGCCACACTGTATTTAGTTATAGCATGGCTATAAACCAAATAATGTTGGGAGGATCAGGGCTAAAGGAGAGCTTAATCACAATCAGTGATGAAATTGAGTAAATTACCAAGCTTTCTTTTCGCTAGCACAAATAACACAAAAGGGAAGCAGGAGAAATGGGGACAACTACTCTGTACTAACATTGTACTATAAACTAACCCATTCCTTTTGATATGTGCAAAGATTTATCTGAGGCAAAACTGAAATATTGTAGCCCAAGAAAAAGAAGCACCTCTTCTTTCTTGTCCTCCTCCTCTGCCTTCCTGGCCTTCCAGGGGGAACTGATAGCCTCTGAGCTCAGGCTGTTCAGCCACGGCCCATTAGTTCACCTCATTCTGACAAGATGGAGGGCCTCTGACGATGGAACAGTCAAGTGTGCGAGCGGGGAGAAGGGGGGAAGAAAATACATACAAAAAAATTCAGTTTGGGCATTTGAATTGCTCTCATTTACTTTCTGAGGGAAAGAGAGGCCTCATTGCTTCGGGTTCAACAGCTACAGCTGGTAAACTAAATAAGCATTGCCATACAGTTGCTTTGCTGTGCAGATTTATGTCAGTAAAGGCCTCAGAGCTGTGCACCCAGTTAGGCGTGGCTCCAGCATGGCCGGGCAAAGCTACACAGAGGGCAGTGAGAAGCTGCCCTCTGAAGTGCTCCTGCATTATCCTTTTTTACCAGCTCAGCTGCAGGATAACTGGGCCCAATTTAGATGGAAGAAGAGCGAGGAGAAGATGTGTGTATGTGTGTGTGTGTGTTAGAAAGAGAAAGAGAGAGAGGGGGTTGTTCTCTTCAAGTCTGAGACATGACATAAATGAACAAATACACTCGTGCTTGCACAGAAGACGTCTCAAGATGCAAATATTAATGGGGTTATTTTGAAAGTTTGCATTTCTTAGGCTGCTTCTGCCTCTGTAAAAGACATATTCAGGCTAATAAAGTGTCACTAGCTCCCTATGGTGACAGTAAACAATGGCATGAAAACAAGATGGGCTACATTTCCTCTCTTATTCATCTAATTCCACCCACTGCATACAGTGGGTCTGGAAACATAGCCGGCGTGAGACTCCTGGACCCCTCAGAACAGTTAATTGGTGGATTTGTCTCTCCAAAACACCTCCTCTAATGTTACTCTGTGGCCTCCCAGAGGAGTCTTTAATTCACTGTTGATTTGGTTTGTTGTTGTGCTGTGTCTCAGCATCTGAACAGTGTGTTAAAACAGGCCATTTACCACGTTGGGTGGGAGAGAGAACTGGGCAGGCTCCAGAAGGCCTGGACAAACACCATGTTACCTCACAGCCAATCTTTTCTCCTTCTGTCTCTCTTTCCTTTCTTTTTGATTTACAATGTATTTATCAGTTTTAATCTCTACAGCCTTTTTTTACTCTTTCAATTCCATCTTTACCCTGTTTTTTTCTCTCCCTCCCACTCCTGTTCTCCTCTGCCCTCTTTTTCTTTGTCTTCCTCTCTTCCAACATAATGTCTATTTGTGAAAGGAGGTTGAAACATGTTTTATTTTGCTGCCACCCCCACCCCTGCCTTCTTTTGTGAGTTACAAAAGAACTGTGGATACCTTGGTTTGGTCATTATTTCAAGCAGAGAGTAATTAATGAGACAATTCGGTTTTTTTTTCCTCCATCTGTGTTCTCTTTGAACTAAATAAATAGCCAAAAGGTGTCCTCTTTAATTGCACATGGGTCATGGATATAATTAAGATACGCAAGCAGCCTCTTAATGAAACTCAACTGTGAATACCTGTTTCACTGTTTGTTGTTCTGACAGGATTCATGTCTTAAGAGACACAAATTTGATTCAGCAGCATGGGAGACAGGCAATATGACTATCAAACACAAGAAATCCATTGTAGCTGAGATAAAAGTTTCCATGATCAAAACTGCTGAGCCCAAAAACATTACCTGCAGTCTGCGAGACAGCATTAATGAAACTGAAGGGAAGCACTGAGCAAAACCTTTTTGTTTTTCTACTTACTGTCACACTGTCTATGTTTTCTTGTTGTTGTCATGTGACACACCACACACGATGTTGGGGAGTAGTTTTACTCAATGTAAAATAAAAAAAGCAGTGTGACACATTTTGCACTAACTGAAGTCAAAGCTTAGTTTTTAGTTCCTCGTTGCTGTGTCATTTTAAGCTCACTAAGGGGCTATGGACATTATTACGGAGGGAGAGTGGGTTATGTATTTCTTTTTGATAAAAAGAGGGTCTTCTGAATTTTTCTCTCCCTAGATTTATGCTTTATTTGAGCCTTCCCTTGAGCTGCAGGGAGTTGCCGCCAGTGCATGGTTCAATTAATCACTGACAGTAATAACTGTTAATTCAAAAGCCATTGGTTCCAAAAAAGAGTGGCTAAAGTGTTTGGTAAACAGGATATTGGTAAATGCACCATGTTTGCTGTCATTTCTAATTTGCAATTTAGCAAATCCTGTGAAAATTATTGTTCAATTAACATTTTTATTTTGGTCACTTAGGGTCAGGGGAAACAAGCTGTGAACTCATTATTGAGACATCCTTACCCATTAAGTTTGTATTAAATAAATGTGTTAGCAAACAGTTTCCTATTAACACATCCAACAGTCAGGGAGTGACATTATAATTTATTTAGAATCGTGTCTGGTCAGCAAGTCCAATATTCACTCTCTTTTAGCTCTGTTTTTGGTCTCTACCGACTCCTGAGGAAATATCTGGCTGCGAAAAGCTCCACTATGTTCACCAGCTAGTTGCTATCTTTGTCTGTGTGTTGTTTTTAGATTCTAGAGTGGAGACAGTGAACCAATACAGTAAAGTTGTGGGACAGACAGCTAAATAATCAACATAAAGCTGAGCTGAGCTTTAATACTGTCACATTGTCACAGGGATTCAGTCGGATCAGATGAAACAAGGCTGTAGAAACAATACCACTTTTGTCCACAGGGGGCCTGAATCTGCTTTAAGTATTTATTATTAAACACATCCTACCAATTCAACATCGTTACATTACTTTATTATATAAGCAGAAACAATGTTGCTTTTTTTTTCCTAAGTCAAAATTTGCTTAGCTGTCAAGGGTCCTGCTCTATTAAAGAGTAAACCATAAGATTCATCTGCCTACCCCACCCCAATCAAACTAGTTAGGAGCTCTGTGGTCGTTTATTTGTCATGTTACAAATCCCCTTTCTGTGAAACACATTTTCTTCTGCTATGAAAACTTCCCTGTTGTTATGTGTTTCCTTTCAGACAGCTGCATCAGGCAGAAATATGCCTGAGAGAAAATTAAGGAGTGACTGACATTATCACAAAAATAAGAAGAAGAACTCTTGTTAACATCCCAATTAGTGGTATTTTGCAGTGATGTGATTTTGTTTTTGCAGCTGTACTGTAGATATCATAATTTCCACAAAGGATTTTTAACTATTTCTTCTTTTTTCTTGAGGGTGCCTTTGTTGCAGCTCAACTTCTTCACACTGACTGAAATAACAGGTGCCTCGTATAAATGTACTTTAAAGGAAGCTTAGACAACCCACACACACACACACAAATTATATATTCCCCTGACTACGATATAGTATATGTGGGTGTAATTAGTGAATCTCCCACCACACCTCAACGTCTCTCATTAATCTCTCATGAGTGATTAGGCTGCTGCGACGTATGGAACCACGGGAGGTGTGAAACTGGGTGTGAAACTGTTGTCATCTCATATGTTATCGCACTCTTGAGACTGGGAGGATTAAACCACGCCAGGCACAGCCCATTGGCAGCTAATCATGCCTCTAATGATAAGTGAAATATTCGACTGCCTCTCATTACAATGGCATCGCAAGGTCAAGATCTCACACAGATCGCGAACACAAACAAGCAGTGCCACCGCTGTCTCTCTGAGGTGCTGCTTCTTCAGTTGTTGGTGTTGTTTTGTATAAACCCAAAGCAGAGGCCAGATATAAGCGTGAGTGAAGCCTTCTGAATATGACACTTGATGGCTGATTAGAGCGAAACATCAGGGTAGTCTCCAACTGTGATGCTCTGATGAGAAGTGATCTAAAGGGTCTCGTCACAAGACGTCATGCTGACCGCTGTTGCTGTGCCAGATGCTTGTCGCTCAGTGCAACCCAACATCAGAAATATAGAATCGGTTCCCTGCAGGCACCACCACAAGCGAGATTTCCATTTAATTAAAAAAGGTACAAAGTTCCAAATTAGAGATACTGCAATTACACTGCCTGGGCAGACATTTAGGAAAATCAAATGTCATCAGCCATTAAGAGTGAAACATTCATTCTACATTTTACTTACATGTCAGAGAGCTTTAGTTGATACTCACTGAGTTAAATACGGCCTTTCCTCGACCCTCAATCATTATAAAAACATGCATAAATGAAGGCTCATAATGATGCATTAGCAAAACAAATCCAGACATGTATGGTTTCCACTGTGAAGGTCAGTCTAAGGGTAAACTCATTTACAGTAAGAGCTGGCAGGCTAGATCACCAATCGGTCAAAGAGACCAACTACAGAGGAGCTCCAGACCTTTAGGGGGCCTGAAAGATCCAGGTGGCAATATCAGTAGTGAAATAATAAGGACATTAAAGCAACACGTGTATTATTAGCTGATCCTGAGGCTCTCTTTTGTAGAGAGGTTGGAATCTAGTTTAATGGACTTCATTATTTCAGTTTATTTCCTGCTTGCTCTGAGAATATTCCTGAATAAGAGCCAGAGAAACAGGGTGCTCAATAGGGATCCATAGCTTATTTTTGCCCTGGGCAGGTTAATCCAGTTTTGTTCAGGGATTTATTTTTTTTCTATTTGACTGAGTTACATTTGACAAATCTAGCTGCACTTCCAATTAACATATTATTATAAAAACGTTTTATTTATGTTTATTCACTTCTACACTTTTCCACTCTCTGCCTAGGTCAGTAAATAAGTGGGTGAACAACACTGTCGCCTAGAAATTACATTTATGTGTCACTGATTTCTTCTGTCAAATACATTATGATGGCTGCCTGGATTACATTGGAAATGTTTTTGTGCTATGGTTTTTCATCACGCTTTAGTTGCTATGCGCGATTTTGTAGAGCAAATTAAATACATATGTTGGGAAATATTTTACACATACCCTATGTTCTGTGTGAACATTTTGTAATTTGGCAGATACGTTAATTGAAATAAATATTTTCTTTTTATGTTGATTAAAAAATGTAACTCGGGTGTCATTACGTTTCTCTCAAAAGTATTTTCCAAAGCATTGTTTCCAGTTAGCAGTAAGTAAGGTGCCATGTTCCCATTTGTC
>NW_023339796.1:18072102-18099758 GCF_004916995.1 Morone saxatilis | reverse complement strand
ATATATATATATATAATGTATTAAATATTAAATTTTACTGTGATTGTATCTTATATGTTTGATAACTGACTTGACTGAAATACCAGTCAGGTATAATTTATGTAACTTACCTCACGTATGTAAAATAGCTCACTACATTATTATTTCATACCTGATGTTTGCGCATCAAAATACATATGGACAAAAAACTCCAGAGAGAGTGCGTATTTTCAGAACAACGGGTCTTTGGAGTAGTGGGCTTTTCTTTTTGTGATGACAGGCTTTTCTCTCTTGTTCTCTTTCTCCATGTTGGCCACATAAATGTAATACCAACAGACAGCCTACTGGCTTAATCCACTTGATTATATGCTCAGTTGCCAGTTTATTTGGTACGCAACACTAAAACTAATGCATTCTAATACAACAGCCCTGCAGTAATCCTCCCTTCATGAAGGTTATGATGTTCAGTTTTATGTTAAAACGTGTTTAGAAGACGTGTTGATTCAACTTTATGGTTATTTTGTAGGCTGCGGTCTTTGGTAGAGCTGAAATGTGTTGCATTGCTCTGGTTTCTTTAAAACAGTATCAATGAGGGGACACTAAATATCAGAAACACCACAAACTAACGTCCAAAATGACTACTGAGTTGAATTAACTATTTTATTATTATTAAAGAGATGCTTAGGTTGTGTGCGAGTGAATAACTTTTGTTGTCATTTAATGTTTGATTACTCAGAACTGTAAATGATCTAAACAAGGGGAACGCGCTTCACTCAATAAGAAAAAACATGAATCAGGGGATATGAAATCACATGAGAATTGAGTTTGATAGCTCCTCTAGGCTGAACTAAACATCTCAATTACCTCTAGGGGGTTAAGAAAGCACTGCGGTAAGGAGATGTGGCAGATACAATATTTAAATTGACTGTCAGTGGAAGAAAAACCCTGCTAAGCTTATATTTGATTACATATTTTATAGAACACAAACACAAATGCACGCACAAATGCATCTCAGCTACAGTAGTGCCTGCTGCTGCCAGCCCGCCGCACTATTATAATCATCAGCCACATATGGAGCTGCTATCCCGCCTGTCGGGAATACGGTTGTAGAACGGGCCAACGGGATGAAACCGGAGGACCTCACTACTCAGAGGTGATGAATGCTCTGCTGCTTATGGAGCCTCCTGTAGTGCATCTGTGAGAGCAGATGAATGAGGAGGAGCGGCTGATAAATTGGGTCACACGAACGTAGCGTTTCTGGGTAATGCGGTGAAAACGCTGGAGGAGTGCAGTTGGGTGGCTGCACGTGCCTACAACTGGGGCAGAGCTGCTCCAACTCCACTAGGTTCCCTTTCTCTGGCTGCCCCTGCCCTCCTGGCATTATTGAAAAGTTACGCTTTTAATTTGCAAAAACATGCTTTGCTTTTTTCCATTTCTTGAAGTCACTCACTCAAAACAGGTTGCATTCAATTAAAATTGACCCAATTCAGAAACAACCTGTTTTTGTTGATAGTTGGCTTTATGACTTTTGTACTTTATTGCTGTAATTAATTATTGACAAATTGTGGACATGAACCAATCCTAGGTTGATGCATATATTCAGGCAGATATAAGCCACTGATGTCAGGCCTTTTACATGAGGTGGTGGTTTGCTAATACATACTGTATTAGCCCGATACGGATATTTGACTTGCTACCTACCAGGCATGTTGTCAAAAGCTGATATAAGATTCTTTCTTGATGATAATTACATTGTAAAAGTTTTGCAGCATATGTTTACGTCATTTAGTGCTGCAGTAATTATATATGTAAGTTTCTTGAAAAAATCAATATTCATTTACAAAAAGTAATTTATTCCCTCTGTGGAATGCTTTAAACTTGCTAATCCTAAAAAGATTATCAGTCTTTGTTTCAGATGTTTGTTCCTCTGTTACAGATTATGTCTTGGCATAAAAATTAAAAGCCCAGTGACATGAAAAATATATTTTTATCCTGTGTACCTGCATAATTGGCGCTCTATATATGTCACAAAAAAAATCCCTTTTGATTAATTTTTTTGTGTTTCTAGGACAAAATCCCACTGCATAATTTTTAACGGTTCAATGTTTTTGATGACCCATTGTACACTTGGTTGCAGATAGGTACATTTATCCAATCAAATGGGATTTAGGATAAGCCATCCCACTGTGTACTGTAAAAGTGCACTTGTTAGCTTGTGGGTCTAGGTTGCTAGCTGTCTAGATACCCAGTGAGATGTGTTGTTTTGTTTTCGTTCATTTATTTCTCTGGCATTCTCCACCGCCTGAACTAACAATGCCAGTGAGGGAAGTGCAGATGGAGGCCAAAAGTCTCTCCAGTGACTCTTAATCTCAAAGCCACAGCCGCCTTTTAGCAATCCAATCAAATAACTAAATGATTTGACAGAATCGTTCACACAAAGATATCCCATCCACATGGAAACTACTGAAACTTTTGTTTAATTGTGATTTTAAAGGTACATAATCTTTCATATTATAACATCAGTGCCACAAATTACCATTAACCAAATTAGTCATATTGACCTTTAAAATCTTGGACGAATCAGTCATTAAGACACATCAAATGCCAGTTTACATATATGAGCAGCATGTGCATATGCCACACCACATAACATCAAGTCACATAACATCATATCACATATCTGGAGCTTGGTGTGTTCATTGCCCTTGTTCTCTTCAAGGCTACTCTCTACTTCAATCTAATTTCATTAATTTCGGGTTGTGGAGGAGCGTGATTGGGTGGTGGGGGCACGGAGGATGGGGTGAGGTGGTCCTTTACCTTGGCACAGATAAGAAGACAAACTAGATTTGAGGGCGGATAGATCTTGTCGGCAGCACACGCCGCCTCTTGGCAAGCGAGGCAAAGTCGATATTGAGCGGGGCCTTTCTTACCTCCTAAGATTTACAGTATCTGGAGCTCCACAGCCTCATACTTCAGTAGATGGATGAGTATTTCATATGGAGCCAACTGGCGCAACATGAGTTGAGCTGAAGGTCATTGTGACTCATTTCCAGCTCAGAACCTGGGTGGCTGGAGACAGAGCCGCTAAATCTCTACTACTGACTTGTTTTAATAGCACAAAGAAGACAGCTCTGTGAAAAGGAACAGACTGTAGCCCTGTGCTGGTACTGTATAGCACTGATGCAACACACATACACAGACTGTACAGTGCCAAAGACAGTTGAGAGTACAGTAGTAGGGAGTGGGTACAGATTGCCGTAGAACCTCGAGGCATATGGCAGGACGCCCCATGCCTCCCAGCTAATTGAGTCCTAATGAATCACTGGTTTGGCATGCTACATGTCCCTTGTGATGGCTGGTGTCATTGATGCATTGAAGATGCCCAGTCCTCTGGAAGTGAAGCGGGCAGTGACGGCCGTTCCGGCTGAACATGGGAGGCAGGCTGACACTTCACACTGAACACTTCACTCACTCACCAGATGTTACAGGCCAAGGCACAAGGATTACCAGGCGCCCAGCTCCACACAATGGAAATAATTGTGTGATGGGCTGGCAATTCTCTGCCCCATTTGATTCCAGTAACATTCTCTATAGTGGTAGGGTCACCGGCTCACAGTCTCAACAGGGTCAGTGCGATAAGAGATATAACACTTGAAGTCAATGGTGCTTGACAGCTGTTTTTGCAAAATGCACACGTATAGCTGACTAAATTACATAAGAATCGATGGAAACATTAAACAATCCTTGACAGCAATTACTGACCTAATTGTTTTTATTCTTCAGATAACTTACACTTTACTCACAGTTTTTTCTCATTTCAAGATGTAATTTAATAATAATAACTAAAGTGCACTTTGATAAGGTCTGATGCTATAAACAGAATGGTCCCACTTTACTTCCATAATGTATAATTGGATATGGGAAAGAGTTTAATGAATTCATATGTAACACGATGTGAATGGAAATAGAGTTGCGATTTACAGCCTCATTATAATAAAAAAAAAAACGTTGTTTAATGTGCAAGATAATATCTTCTATTCTATGGGGGTTGTATTCAGTTTTAAAAGTGTGGGCCTATTTCCAATTTTATTACCGAAACAGGTGAAGCCCAAACATATTAGGGAGGAAATTTTCATTTAATTATTTTCCCATTTCAGGTTTTATATTTTGCACAACAGCATGTTGCTATCAGCAGGAGAGCATTATATTGCCCAATCTCACGTCTGTCTGAGCTAAACATTTTATTCTGATGATTCTCCAGAAAGATAAGTAATACTTAATGGAGCTGAAGCCAGCGGCCGGTTAGCTTAGCTTAGCTTAGCATAAAGACAGAAACAGTGAGAAACAGCTAGCCTGGCTCTGCCCAAAGGTAACAAAATTCACCTATCAGCACTTCGAGAGTTCAACTATATCTTGTTTGTTTAATTTAAAAAGTGTCTCTTCGCCAAGAAATTGTTACATAACCCCAAAAAACAGAAAGCTGTTTTACACTGAAGATTTTGTAAGAATGTTCTTACTTAACTCTCTGCAATAAAGCGAATGAAAGTATTTCACAAAATGTCAAACTGTTCCTTTAACTTCCCATGGGGGAGATCTGAGTTACTTTTCTTTAACTACTTTTACACATTGTAGTTTGAGTCTTTGCTTCTGACACATTTGGTTACTACAACCCTCCCATTACACTCTCAACTTCAGATGCACCTGTCATGTTGATTACACTCCCAATGGAGCATGTGCATCATTCAGCATCTGCCAACACACCACTATCTGAGCAATCTCACCCTTTTCAACCGAAGCAACTCAGATCACCTCTGACCTGCCTCTGCCAGGGGCCACATCTTCATTAATGAAGAGACTAGATGTGATAAGGCCACGAGCAAAATGAGAACTCAGACACAATCTTGCAAGCTCATTAAAACTACTTTTATAAAAGATTTAGGCCACTCCAGCAATCGAGTGTCTAATGCTGAAACGCTACATTAATGTCAGCGTAACCCTTATTCGTTAGATGCATTATCTCAGAGCACTTGGGAAATCTTAAGGGGGTTCAAGCTGAGGTAATGCCACTGCAGTATGAAGAGAAACAACAAATGTGATAATATGCCAGGCTTTCAGCAAGACAAAAGGCAAGAGGCAACACTACAGAAAATGGGCGAGACAACCCTGAGGATTTCAAAAGGAGTGCAAAACAACAATCAGCCGAAATGTTGTCTCTGCATTGTTGTAATTGTGCCGAGATAACATGAAAAAGAAATGAGCAAACCACTTTCACCATTTTACAATAATTGCAAAAGGGGAAAAGGCATTATGGTCTTAATCGGATAAGATATAGCTCCCATATCCACTCTGCTCTTGCTGTCAGGAGCTAAATTAAGTGTCTTGATTCCACTGGGAGACCCAATAAAGAAGCCCATACTGGAGAAGTTAATGCTCTCTAGTGTTTTGTTCAGCTTCATCTTAAGCCCCACAACTCACACTGTGCTGCAAAGAACTGTCTTGGGATGACAACTGGAAATCGTACTGTATGCATGTGTATGTGCGTGCGCGTGCGACACATGTGTCCTACAATCGAGCCAGTGGGAGCCAGCTTAGGATCTGTTGCAGAACATCCTCTATAAGGAGATTACTAAAGGCAGTTTGGCCGATTGGCAGAAGTTGCCGATGAACTTTGTCACCAATGTCAACATGCTAATGTTCTTTGCTTATATCCCGCAAAGCTGCAACATAAACATAACTTTTGGTCATTTGAGTGAACAAAATGAAGGTGAGCCACATTGTTTCATAGCTGATGGCTGTTTTCTTATTGCTTTTCCACAGCAATAGTCAAGGCCATTTTCCATCTAGGCCTGCTCTTACATTAGCACTCAAGCAGAAAACACAGGGCATCATGATAGACATATGGCCCAGCAGCACTGTATTGTGCATTTGAACTGGTCTTGTTGGCTCATATTCAGTTTTACCCAAGGGGGGGTTGACTTTTTAGAGGTTAAAATCATGGAACATTGTATTAGGAAGAGGTTAAACCCTCTACTAGTAGCCCCCTCATGAAGATTACTTAGGAAATGTGCAAGATTAGTCCTACAGCAAAGTATTTTGCGTAGCACGTTTTTTTTACTTTTATTAAGAAAACAGGACTCAAATAACAGACAATAAGGCATTAATATAAATATTTTGACAGTGCTGATTGGCTCCTGGTAGTTTAATAGTTACATAAATAACCAAAAACCATAAAAGACAACAAAAAGTTGAATCCAAGTCTATTTTATGCTGAATAAAGGGAGAGAGTCGTTGGCCCCTGATGTCCATCCATCTCTCGTCGGGAAAATCCTAATGTGGGCGCAACTGCACGCGCTGACGCAGTTCAGACGCCCCTTCTGCCGAGACATTTCCACAATTATCAGGACTGTTTTCATCCCCACAGCGACCCTTGAACGAGGATAAAGACCAGAGGACCCACTCTTCCACAGGCCTAAGCACTGGTTTGAGGCAGACTTTGGCTCAGCGCTGCCGGTCAGACCGGTGGTGCTGCTGCGCTCCGCGCTCCCATCCAACCATCCATCCACAGGTACTCATCCCCCCAATGCAGCCCGCTGAGCATTTTCTAACCGTTTCTGAACACAAATCAATTCATTTATTAGCATACACGTCATCATTCACTCATTCATTTGGCGTCAAAGCCGGTTAACACGCAGTCGTTTGAAGATGACTTACTGCTGTTGCAGCAGGACATCTCTTCATTTGAATATCTGGGGAGGGAGGGGAGGGTTCAGACGTGGTGGAAAAAGCTTTTCCTGATACTTGTATCTTTAGATCCCATCTTGTAAAGCAGCACGACCTAGATATGTAGCCTAAGTCACGCATCGAAACCATTTCAAAACGAAATGTCCATTTCCAATTTGTGCGCAATTCAATGTGGGACAGCAGGTTATTTGACAGGCGACCGGCGTTTGCGCTTTAAAGGACTCCACATTCAAATCCACCAAGCACCATCGATGATCTTACTCATGAGCTCATTTCTGATCTTCATTCTATCAATATGTGACTGTTTCCAGTCATCCATAGCGGACTGTTCCGCAACCAATTTTCATTCAGCGGCCAACGCATCCTATCCATAAATCTTGACATGTCGCTGAGCTGCCTTGCATCCTTAAACAGCACCACAGTTTCACAGTTTTAAAGACTCCCGTTAAAAGAGGAGCTCAGAACTGAGATGCCACTCACCTTTTCTCAGCAGATGCTTCTCTGGAGTGTCCCATTTATGCGTTTTAATCCACATCTGTGTCCCCCTTCATTTGAGCGCTCTATTTTTTCCCCCATTGAGAGAGAGAGGGAGAGAGAGAGGGAGGGAGAGAGCGTGTTTAAGAAAATCCATTTGTTAATTCCATTTGTCGGACACACAAGGTGAAATCACATTGCCTCTGCTTTATACATGTTCAAAATTCTTCCATAATTCTAAGATCCCGTAAAGCTCTATCTTCTTCTTTTTTTCCTTCTCTCCAGCTCTGAAGTTGCCTGGTTACCCCTGTTTCTCATTCAAGGAGGCTGAAGGCTGCATACAGCGGCCAATCATAGCAGCAGCCGGAGAGATTAACTATTTCTTGGCTCCACTATTCTAGACTCAGGCGAAAATGAGGAGAGTGGGCGGGGAAACTGGGCCCCCGGTGACAGAAAAAAAAATTAAAATGCACAGAGAATAATGTAGAGAGGGGATCCGTTAGAGGGAGAATGCGTGGAGGGGGGGGGAGGGTATGAAGGGGATTAAACATTTTCAAAAAATAAAGGATTGGGGAGAGGAGGAGGAGGGACCAGTTGCCACTTCTCACAACAACAAAGATGTAAGTGAAAGATATTCCAGCCTCATGCAAACTGCAGTGGAGCAGCCTCCCCTCCGCTCCCTCTCCTCCAGTGGACCATCGCTCTTTAAGGAGCAGAGATCCATCTCATTTCTGAAATCCCCAAAAAGCAATCCATCAGGGTAATTGATCGCCCCCCTTTAACCAGCCATCCATCAAGCCCAAGCTCTCTCACCTCCTCCCTCTTCCCCTCAACCCTGTCCCACTCCAGTCGCCTCATCATAGGCCGTATTGATTTCAATTTCCCCCTCCAGCTGGGGTGAAAGGTGTAGGGGAGCGAGCCAGCTTCAATCACTGGTACACGGCACGTGAGGGCATAATGACCCCCCACCTTCATGCCCTGCTCCTGAGGGGGCTACTACATCCAGGTCAAGCCCCCTCACACACAAACACACACAATATACACACGTACTGTATGACGGCCATGACCTACACACTGGTGGCTTCAGACTGGCCCCCACAGGGTGCCATGCAGAAGTGCTGGTGCATTATGGGGGAACAGTCGGGGGTCCTGACAGCGCAACAACAAGCTTCTCAAAGAGACAGCACCCAGTAGGAGGGAGGGAGGGAGGGGGGTGACCCATGTGGCTGGTGGTGGTTCTGGGGGGGCAAGAGACTGTCTGGGACATTCCAGCAGATAAAAGTCAGCATGAAATATTGTTTGTTACATCTTAAATGTCAACATTCTTGTTTTTATACATTCTACATCTCAGAGTCTGTCATATCTGATTCATGCTTTCCTGCAAAAGGAGTTCAAACACGTTAAAAAAGTTTTTCTTTTCATTTTTTTGTTGTGTTGCAGCCACTGAGTGTGATTGATGTAACGCTGGCTTCACTCCATCCCACAGATTACAAATGAAAACAACAGTGTTGGGGTCCTCCCTCCCCCACTGCCGGACGAGAGCTGTGTGTGTGTGTGTGTGTGTGTGTGTGGGTGAGCAGTTGTGTATGTAACACACACACACATTGGCAGAGGTACACACACTCGCACATACACTTAGCGGTTGATTGACGTGTAGCTCTTGGCTTGAGCACAGCTTAATCCCGCTGCTTTCACAGATGGACTCAGTCTTCCTCTTTTTGTCTGGTGTCACCAGCAGTGGCATGTTATACGTTTAAACACGCACACACACACACACACACACACACACACACACACTGTACTGTACCATGTACTTTTGTTTACTCTGGTGGTAGGCTGCTGTGTAGGTTCTAATCCCCTCTGTAACCCGCCCTCCTTTTAGCGGCCACCCCTGCTACTGTGCGCACACACGCAGGCACACACACACACACACACACACACACAAATGCACACAGGCATCTACTCTTTAGTCATTAAAAAACAAAGGAGGTCAGTATCAGGCAGCTGGGTTCCGTGAAGCGAGAGTTAATGCTCATTTTCAAGGCCTACAGACAAAAAGAAGTCTTGCAGATGAAATGTTTCATGAGTTACACATGAACACATCGCTCTTGTGACACCTTGTTTATCCATCCATCCACCTTCACAACAACAGGGAGCGTGTGTTGTCGTATGTTGCTGTGGTGCATTATTAGCATGAATAAAGGGGGAGAGATTAGACTTTTCTCCCCCTCCCTAATCGTATTCCAGTTCTGCAAAGGCTTTGATTTCCATGTAGATGGAGCTGGGATGATAACGGCGGGGAACTGCCCCGGAGAAATGAGGCAGAGCGATAAGATAAGGCGAGCAGATCCCCATCCAGACAAAAAAAGACAAAGAGGAGAGTCATCACCCCACATGGCGGTTAATCTCCATTCAATCCAGAGATTACCGCAGTCAAAATTCACATGGCTGTTCCTTGCCAAATGATTAGTCATCTCCCAGAGGAGAGATGGTTAACTTGTCCCCCCCTCCTCCCACACCTCCCCTGCGAAACCTTGAAGTGAAAGCTGATCAATAACTAGTTCCTGGTTACAATGACAGAGTAGCAGCTTCGGGATCACGACACGTCATGTACTTCAACGGCAGAAAACATGCTCATTGGAAACACAGGTGATGCTGACTTGATCCACAACAGGGCTTATAGCTTGCTAAAGACTTGACCACTGAACAGGCCAGTCAGCTGTATGTTTGACACAAGAAAAGAATGAGCGTGTTATCAAGGAGAGAGGGCTGTGTGCTCAGTATTGTGCCTTCACTAAGTTCTATGCTAATGGACTGTTTTAATCAAGTCTAATCGTATTGTCGTAGCAGTGTGTGAGTGATTAGCATTCAGAAAGGAGCAGCGCGGAGGAGCCTGACATCGATAAATGACGCGTGACCCTTGACCCTGACTGCTCCGGTTGCTGAAAAGTTCCTCTCCCTTTATCAGTCTCACCCCAGGACTCTTCATTTCCTGTGGCACGGCTAATCATAATGTACTGAGACACCAGCAGGTCTGCAGGCCCCAGGGGACAAAGCACAGAGCACCTGTGGTAAAGCAGTGCACCCATTTCTTATTGAGGGAGATAAGCAAGTTGTTCAAGCTAACGATCATGTGTAGTTCATTCACACCATGCTAACATTTAACATACTTCTGCGTCTGAGTGATGAGTATTAAGGAAGAAACTTGTAGCAGCTTAATAGTGCCCAATATTTTTAAACTGCTTTAAAGCTGCACTATTTTTATATTAACAGTCTGTCAAATGATTATGTTGTTTGTGAATTTTTTTATGTCTTTATTTGTTTAAATAAAGTAATACATAATAGGATTATCCTATAACGTATTTGTTAAATACAACCCATGAATGTCTCACTTATGGTAATAACAATAAGAACAAAGCATGGTGTGACTTTTGTATGTTGTGATGGCTAACATAGAAAACATAGTCCAATATAAATAAAAAGTTCAATTCAGACGTGTAATAGTGTTTGATGTTTTTGCATTGTTTAAGGTCTTTTTATACCAAGCAAAATGTTAAATTATGGTATTCTGGAAACGATTGAATTATTTAAGTGATATATGTGCACAAATACCAATAAAAGTCAGAAGTGGTACTAAATTAAGAAAATTTAAAAAAAAAAATGACCTGGTTCACTAAAAAAAGTCGGTCAACGCATTATTTTGGTTCATTCTAACAGGTTTCATCAACCTCATTTCTAGATGCAAGCAGCTGTTTCTGCAGAAAAAGCTCTGGTAAACCCACTTTACACTACCTGCACAGCACCACACAGCACACAGACAAAGTTAGCCACTAACTAATGAACATGTAATAAGCATTTAGCAGACAGATATTTTTACCTCCACCAAGGAGGTTATGTTTTCAGTGGGTTCAGCCAGTGTGGGTTTGTTTGTGGGTTTGTCTGTCGGCAAGATTACGAAAAAACTACTGGCTTGATTTTTATAAAACTTGGTGGAAGGAAGACCCCATTGGATTTTTGGGCAGATACGAATCACTGGGTGGATACACATTATTTATGAATTTGTTCTGAATTTGTGACGCATGCCCGAACCCGTCTTGATGAAAGTGAATGGTGTGGTGACTAAATATACAACAAAACATAACAGACACCTCAAACATCACTGTAGAAACAAATTCAGCAGGTACGTGATTTTCTGGATTAATCCAGAATTCTGGATTTTCAGGCCTGTGCGAATTTGTCGTAATTAGAGCAAATGGTGTACAGATTTGCTTAGAGTGGACGAGACTATTGGCCTTATCTGAGTTCTGCACTCTCTATGCGCCTCTCAAATTCTCTCTGAAGTTGGTGCAAAACAAAAAAGAGTATATAGGATACTAAATATTGGACTTACATTCATCACATCACCTTTTTATATCAATGAGTTTACAGCACCTTACCACCTTGAAGGACTATTTTCCCACTCAGGTGTCACTTGATCAGATGTCTACGTTGAAACATGAAGTAAGGAACATTATGATTATGATTAATGCAGCCAAACTGCTGTAGAACGTGCAGCACTGATGTTCACCAGGGTTTTAAAATGAACTGTGCCGCACATTCAGCTTTGTTGTGCTTTTGCGTCTTGATTCTCTCTGCCATTGTTGTATCTTGCCTGAGTCCGAAAAGCCACAACACCAGCTCATTAATCTTGTGCAGCCAGACCAGCTGTCTTGTCAAGGTCATGAAGGTCTGGAGAGAATCTTGATCATAAAACTTGAGATAATCCGACCATGGAAATTCTAATGCAGCCACTCAGCTTGTGAAACTAAGACCTCTGCTTTGTTTTGTGCTTGGATGGAAAGACATTCTACATACGGTTTTATTGGTGTAGAGTATAACAGACATCTGTGTCTTCTAACTAAACTTAGATTTCTTGACATTTCTTGACATCTCTCTTAACATCAGCAGTGAACTGGGAGGAAATTTAAGCCACATTAACCCTCAATTAAAGCACATCTGATCACATTTTATCCCAATGTTTGTCAAGTGTAAATGCATCTTTCCTGTAAAGCTACATGTACACACAAAATCTTAACTTAGAAGACTTTGCTCCAAAGTGCAGCATGGGAGAAGTCAGTCCAACCACAGCATGAAGGATACACATGGTGGAAGATCAAGCTCAGGGTGTGACGGTTTATTAGCTGCTGATATTAAATCACAAGAACAGGAAGTAAAGCAGATGGACAATGACAGGTGCCAGTTTGCATTTTGTGAGGGAACGCCAATGGATTTATATCCATCTGCTGAATTCAAATTCTTAATTAGAAGCGCTAACACAATGTGGTTACATTGCATCTGTACACTATTTGGATACAGAATAGTGTACGTATATATTTTGCCAGTTATTTGGGGTCTGAACAGCTTGATTATTGTCTGTTGTAGAATTTTGGCAAAGTCTTAACTCAATGGGCCATTTGCCCTTTTTTTTGTTGCTGTACCAAATTCTTATTGTTTGGTGAAATTATATGAGCAGACATTCATATTTCCAGAATGTTAAACAATTATCAGATTGTTTGTCTTAAGTCAATAGACAGTGAAGATGTCATATGTTAACATATAAACTATGTTATGCACATTTTCCAGCATCTCATCCAAAGAGGTTTTCATGGTAAACTGACCTGCAGGGCGATCACCTGTCTCCTGGTGATGTAAGTCTGAATACTCTACTACACATGGCAAGAAGTGAAAACAGTGAGGTGGCACTGTCTTTGCCCAATCAGCAACTCTGAGCACACATCAGCTTCTTCAGGGTACCATGGAAACACACGACACTGCGGTCATGTCCGGTTTGTCAAAGAGGCCCTTTATTTCAGCGAGAGCACTGGTTATTTAGAAATCCCATCACACACACACACACACACACACACACACAATACACACGTATTGTACGTTCTTTCCACCCACACATCACTGTTGTCACAGGGGCCCGATGACAAAGACAATGTGACAGTATGTGATTTATTGTGTCAGAAAAGAAAGTAAAAGAGGGTAATTGAGGGGTAAGTGGAGGAAACAAAGTTTGCAGGTGTCAGCGTAACTTTGTCTGCCATCACAAGACTATGATGAATTTATTCATGGGTGGGTGACGCTGCCAAGTCAAGGACAAACACCATATAATTACCCCATAAATTTAGGAAGTGATTAATTCTAAATTCTAGCTATTTAATTAAAATATGCAAATAGACAGCCATCGTCGTAACATGCGACACACTTAGCAGAGTAACAAAGTTTGACGGGAGTTCAGTCACTTCCTAACATTAGCTGTAGCCACGGACCACACACACATACATAGACACACACACACTCACACACTACATCTGTTTCCATTGCACATTTGCGCCATTGCGCATCACTGATTTACTGAGCACATTTGGGTCCCACAGTGGTGACTCAAGCAAGCTGACTCCTTCAAAGCAGAAGAAGAGTTGGAGAGCCATTACAGATATAATTGGATTTCATTTCAACCATGTGAGTGGAAAAAAGACTTGTCACCACCCTGAAGAAAATGGAGCCAAAATACAATCACTGTATTTACTGCACTGCATAGAGGGGGGTGTGTCTGTAAATGTAAAGATGTGTGTTTCACCCCATGCGCCTCTGCGGGTGTGTGTGTCGCACATCTATAAACGCATAAAAGCCCAAGACACATACACAAGTGTCAAATGAATCCAGAGAAAGAGAGAAGGGGGGGGGGNNGGTGATGCTCTTTAAAGTGATGCATTAGAGAAGGACAAACTGAAGACAGTAAAAGACAGATAGGAGGGAACCACAGCTTCAGCCATGCCTCTCCATGGTGTCAGTGAACTGCAGTTAGTGCTAGCTTTAAATGGTACTGTTAGTGTTAGCAGCTTTGCAGCAATCTTACTAATGGTTTGTTGACTACTTGTGCTCTTTTCACTAAGTGGAAGATATCATAGCTGTCAGAAATTTCAGATGTCACTGACTATCACAACACACAGGCTGGGGGGAGCAGTTTTCCCCACTGTGATTAAGGTGTGAACGGTATGACGTGAACACAATATAACATTACCTGCACTGGCTGGTGTGGTTTTATTATAAAAGTTACGTAGCTGCATCTCGATTGATGGCTGCAAATACTGATGTCCATTTAGCTACCACTGTTCTTTTGGGTAATGTTTTACACACACACAAACACACACAAAATCATGACCAATCATTGACAGGAACATTCACGGACACACCCATCTCATTATTATATAAGCCTGATGAAAACTGGAAATGTTGCATGGGGATTTAATAATTAAATGTGCACCAAGACAAAAAAAAAAAGTTATATGAAGGAGTTGAAAAATATAATGAGATTGTGAATGATAAATAATGCATCCTGCATACATTTTATTTTAAAAAAAAGAGTTATTAAAAATTTATTTTAAATAAACAAGTTTACATTTATTTTCATAACTGATTGGTGGTACAGGAAAAGTATAAACATTTCTTTTTACACTCTATTTAAATGATTTAACTAACTATTATTTATTTAGGTATTCATTTTTTTGCTTGTCTGATAACCTTTTACTGCATTTTGTCAGTTTCGTAGGTCCATATCAGTTCGGTAGAGTTGTGAAAAATTACTTTTAGTTGCAAATGAAGTGAAATTGAATGTGTCCAATGCAAATCATCATAGTTTGAGAATATTTTGCACTATCTTGATATTAATGCAGTACCATTAACATTTTTAAAACAGGTGAGCAAGCTTTGTAAACAAGTCAGATTTGCTCACTTCTAACCACACAAGCTCATGTGTTTTTTTTTTTTTTTTAAGGAAAACAAGATGTTAAGACTCAATCTTAGATAAATGATGAGCTGAGATGGGTATATCTTGGAGCACGGCACCCAGAAGCCACGCCGGTCTTTCAGGAACGCGTCAGAAAAGTGGGGCTCTGCACAGCGAGTTGAGACGAGGGAGGAGGGAGCCGGGGATTTGATTTTCCGTCAAGCGCATTCAAAAGCCCTGACAAGCACCTACATACACATCTTCGCATCATCACACTCCTGTGTACATGCAGACAGATGGGTGCAGCTGCCGCACACCTCTCTGTGTCTAACTGACATATATATTTAACCACCCACACGTACTTCACATGACATACACGCAGGCAAGATGCAAATTGAGGCACACTGACACACAGGCGTTCCTCTCGCTGTTCCACGTGTGCAGGGCTGCCCCAATACACTCACCAGAGATTTGGGTGTTTAACTGGTGCACGGCCCGGATTGGACGCTTTTATCATGGTGCAGGAGTCAGTTCACCAAAATGTTGACTATGAGTTATTTAGAGGCTGGAGGCTGCTTTGGACAAACATACACCACTACAGATGCTTCTTCTCTGACATCTGGATTCTAGGCTTCCCTCTCCTCCCACCATATCCTCATCTCCATCCTAAATGTGCCAACCTTTTGTTTAGAGAGTTTTTATCTGGCAGAATATGAAGCTTGACAATACACAGAAATGATAATAAGGCTCCTCTTCTGATATTTTGAGGCCCTGACCCAGTTTTGATTTGTTCCACTGGGGGCGTTTCTGCGATACATCGCTTCAAAACACAACTCTAAATCCTAATAAACAGTGAATCCACTCTGTAATTACACCAGAAACTTTACCAGCGCAAACAAGTGATGTTTGATTATGGCCAGCCCAGCTTGAATGAATAAAAAACGATTGCAGGTATATGAGGAAACAGCCAGATTGAGAGAGATGCTACATGGGTGCGAGTGTCTTTAAAGGAGGTGGGGAGCTGAGGAAAGCACTGAGTGGCAGAAAGGGAGACGATGGTAGAAGACAATGAGAGTAAAATGAAAAATAGATACAGAAAGAGCCAGATGGAGGTTTGAATATTCTGCTAACTGCTAACCCTCCACATGTACCATAGTGTGACGAGCCTGATGTGGAATGAGGCAGATGTGTAATGGCGTAGGAGAAGAACTCAAATGTCAGTCGGTAATGGGCAGCCTGTTATATTAATCACAGTCAGGGGGCCTCCTTAAGACTCCAACATCCTTGGGGAGGAGTGTCATAAAAAATAACGCAGTAAAGAGAACTGTGTAGCAATGCAGCATGAAAAATGCCCTCCATCTGCAGTGACTCAGCCAGTGGATCCAAGGTAAAGAGGAATAGGTTTGCCCTCTCTCTTTCTCCTCACATCTCTATGCTATCTCTCTCTGTCTGTCTCTCCGTCTCCACACACGCTTCGGTTCATAGGCTCGTTTCCACGCACACACACAGAGGGGGAGCCACTTGCTTCAGTGCATTATCAAGGCCCGCTCACATTCATCAGGTCCTGTGTACATACGATTTCAGTCATTATCTCTAAATAGACATATGAATTCATGCATGCTTGCTCAAACAATCACCACTGTCTTTCCTTTTCTAAATCAAACAGCAGATGCAGGCGTTTTCCTCTTATACCCCCTCCAGTTGGCTAATCTGTTAATTCTACATTCCCTGGGTGAGACAGACAATAAGGACGATGGGCTTCAACGTTAAAACCCCCGGCTATCGGATCTACATGGTGAGACTGTCTATTGTTGCGGGGCTTTCTAATGTAAATAGGCGGTGTAAACAACAATCACTACATGCTACTGTCCTAGATAGATACTACTGTGCACTGCAACACAATTAAGCACAAAGACACACTTATGCATGACTGGGTACACTCACATTCATACTTAGCAGTAGACCGTAGTGAGGCCGAGGACAGCACATGCATAAACAAGCATGAAGTCTCATTTAGATGAAGTCCACAATGAGGAACAGGACCACTGTATGCTGTTCAGTCCTCTTTTGATGGGATATAGGACAATATTTCCACAATAAAATCCTCCACTTTTTTGAGGGGAACTTTGAGACATTCGCTGAAGGTGTGTGAATAAATCCTGGTAAACTACTCAAATCCGATGAGCAGTGAATGGGAGCATATCATCACTTCTTCCTCTTCGCCAAGGCAGCTTGCACGTTTATTCCCAGAATTTATTGCCGTTGCATGACTGCACCCCTTGCCGTGATAAGTTTGCTGATTTTTGTTTTTCAAACCAATGCACCTGTAATTCGGGGGGGTGACTTCGTGCTTGCCGGCTCATGTTGCGGTGAAAGTACGTGATTTTCTTCTTTTCAGACCTCTTTTAAAGCTGATATAGGACACATTCGAATGCACATCAGTGTTTTGAATCTTTTCCTGGTTTTGATCATATTCGGGATGTGACATTTACACAGAACATATTATTCATACATCATTCCAACATTATCCTATGTATCAGTTCAGGTGCATTCGTATTCTGTCATTTCTGTGCCTATTGAGTTACCTCAGCAGCCGTCTTTACTCTTCTGCTCTGCTGGAATTTGCTTCTTTATGTGATCACCAGTAAGAGCGATGATACAGTCTATTTTCCTTGTGACATACACTTTCATTTCAGCAAGTAGACTGTCATTGCATCATTTATGATCATATTCTTTGTTTTACTGACTGACTCTTACGTAACTTTAGTTGTCATGGTGGGTACAGGATCCTGGTTTCCTTTGGAGTACTCCTGCTAGCGTTGGCCTTTCTGACAGCAGACATTTTGACTTGTTATAAGCCACATTCACTTCATTCTTTTAAGAAAGCAATTATGAGCAGCCAAGTGGGAAAAAAACATTCATGCCAGCCTCCATGCTGTAATTCAAATCTATGACTATCAAGAATGTCTGACAGTGACAATATCTCTCACTGGATGAAAAGAGCTACACAAGTGTCAACAAACCTGTAGCAAACTGGTTGCAAAGCCATTGGCAGTTACATGCAGGGTGCAAACCACAGCGAAGCCAGAGGGAGCTTGGCTGCTTTTTAGGTTATTTAAATAATGTGACTGTACGGTCAGCAGTGGGGTTCCCATCCTTGGAATAATGCTGGAGTACAATCCCAAGTCCGAATTTCATGAGCTTTCCCATTCTTCCCATTCTGCCAACATTGCATAAATGCAGCAATAACAAGAAGAGCACAGGTGTTGCTAATAACATTAACAATGGCTCTGTTCTGTGTGTCCCTGTAAGCTATGACAGTGTGACCGTCATTAATTTGATTATTTATATTTGTGCTACTGTAGCATGTCAAAACGTCGGCTGTGAAGAAGGTATATTCAAGCCTCTCCTAACATTAATGGATTACTCAAAAACCTGTTCATAACTGGGACACTAGTGTGCAGTGAAATGCATTCATATAGCACTTTATTATCATCAACCATACAGCTCTATCTATAATTGGGGTTAGAATATGTCAAAAACACTGTTGTTTTTTCAGAATCTGAATCAGAGTCTTGAGGTGTCTTTGATGTGGGGTTTTGATAATTTTGGTCACCCTCACCATGAACCTGCACCATTGATTTGGTGTTTTGTAGATCAAAAGATGTCTAGACGTCCAGGGTAAAACCAGGCTAAACGGATGAAATAACTATTGAGCTTTGTGGATGCAGACCACCTAACAGGCAGACCTTGAGTAGGGTCAAGAATGAAATGTCTATATGTTTAACGTATGTGCATGAGGAGTCCTAAAAGTGCTATGTGTGACCTACTTAGCTCACAAATGAACAGATACATTTCCATGTCAACTGAGGAAATTTCATTTACTGATGAGGACCATGTGATATGGTTGAAAACTGGTTGGAAATAAATAGTCAGCTGACCTTAAAATTGGCATTGTTACAGGCTTAATTTGGTTTTTAGACTGTTATTTGCATTTAAATGATGTATTTCCAGATGAAGCAAGTCCTAACTACATGTTGACTTGGCTTACTAGATATACTGTATACATATGCACACACAAGCAGTAAATGCTTTAGGAGACAAATGCAAGTAATCCTGGACTAGAATAAATTATATTTCCCTTTCAGTGACATACTGACACTCTTCCTGACGTAAAAATAAATCCACAGTCATGCACTTCCCGCACATGAAAACACGTGGAGGCAAGTCAGAGAGAGAGAGAGAGCATGACAGCTTCTGCTGTGGCCTCACTCATCCGTGTCCTGCTCCGATGCAGATGTGCTCTCTATCTCGTTAACCTCGACCAATGGGAGCTGCCCGTGCGCAGCTGTGCAGCCGACATGCTGCTCTGCCTCACCAGACTGTGGTGCTGGCATGAGGAAACCCACTGGCACCAAGTCAACACATACTCTCATGCTTGGACACATGTACATACACATACAGTACACGCTAGTGTAGTGTTTTTTTTTAAAAAACAGGATCCACCTCTGCTGAGACTCTGAGCATCACGCTCCACAGTGTGCTGGCATGTATTACATGCAGTCACCTTGTTCAAGGCCAGAAATAAATAGGTAATTTATTGACAGGGGCGGGTTTCCTGACTACATTCAATTACACTTTGCGAGGGGCTTGTACAAATTTATATCTATTCCTATAATCTTCACATCCTGCAGGGCTGCAACCACTGCTACCACCCGCTTTACAGTAACCATAGCAACTAACTGGGGCTACCAGGGCTTTGAGGGGAGGGAGGTCAAGGGTTGAGTTCTGCTCAGTGGAGAAATCAAATCTGCTCTTTGCCTCGACAGCAGCTCTGAAGATTGATGTCCAGCAGGAGAGGAGTCTGTGGAGCGAGTTGCTTTGGGGTTTGGGCTGCTCTGACCCAGGCTAAAATCTGCCGCCCACACCCACTGTGACTGAGTCTCTATCTGACTGATCCACAGACTTTCCTGTCTGCTGAATCAAGATGTTTTTATCTGCCTGCACGAATGTCCTGAAACATCAGAGGCTCTGAAATGTTGGATTTATTCCAGGGTACTCTCGGTCAATCAGTTTGCAGTCTGTTGATTTGTCTCTTTTTGCCTTTTTCTTTTACATCAGAAGCGAGCCCACAGGTGGTCGCTTACTTTGCCGTAGCCATGGCAACTGCCCACGGAAAACCAAGAGTGTTTGATGGAGAAGAAAAAAAAAACCTGCACTTACCTTTAGAGGGGCAGCTCCTTGGATAAGCGTGGGTGGTTTCTCCTTTGCTAAGTGTGTTTTAGGCTCTGATGGACCTCTGACTCAGAACAAAATGGACACTCTAGTGGTGGAAGGGGGGTGCAGTCAGCCCAGGTGGGCCACATTCAGTCCCCTCAAGGGCAGTCCACAGATGGGCTGAGCCAAGACGGGGTGAGTTGTGGGGGTGGAGGGAACTGGGCACAGTCCTGGCACGAAGGAGCGGAGCCATCTGCCTGTCAGGACTGCTCCATTTCAGACCCCTGCTCTGGCTCTCCGGTGTTCCCACCACAGATGGACAGCCTTCAGAAAGGTGTTAGTCATGCCTGGGCTGCATCACAGTGACACTAGGAGGGCCGCACAGTCTGGCTATCATTAAAGCAAAGGCTGAGTGACGAAAGTAGGATGGAGGAGTAAATCTGTTGTATATTTGATCAGGTTGAAAGGGGTTAAGACGCAGAGCGGGGATCTGTCAGTAACTGATATTTGCTCACAACATTAAGTAAACGCTGTGTGGATGCCAGATATTAAATGTTACAGCCCACAACCCCTCATTCTACAACCAACGCACCCACACAGCACCACCATCTCTGTCTGTTCTCCCTTTTGTCCTCGTTTTCTTGCTCTTACACCTCTGCCTTCCTGTGTCATTTCCCTTTTTACTTCTCTCTCTTGTGTATTCCCACGTAAGGAAAGCAATGTTAGAGCACTCACCCACTTGTAGCCCTCTATTCATTCACCTCTTTTTATTTTCACCTTTCCTTTATCACATCATTTATTTTTAACTTTTTTTTTTCCTCCTCCCCTCTCCTCTACACCCTTCCTGTCGGTGGTAGCCCCATCACTAATCCGTTGGGATGCAGTGCAGCATCTCTGCCGGGGTTTTCTGGAAGTGGATTTGTAAGAGAAACACCAGTAAGCCTCTCTCTCCCCCTGTCTTAATGGCAGATTAGAGCCCTGCTCCAGCTTTAAGTCGACAAACACACACAGTCGTCATGGAGCCTCACAGGCAGGTACAGGAGTTAGGTGGAGCAGCTCGGGGAGAGACTCGACATCCGTCAGAAAAGTGGGAGCGAGAAACAGGTACAACGAGGGGGGAGGCTGAACATCATAAACTAAACATAAGCTGCTTAATGTACCACCTGCTAATTCAATTTCTCACAAGAGAAAAAATTTGTATGGTGAAAAGGACGCACAAACCCCCACATGTTTACCTTTTCACGTTGATGTTGTGACATTCGGAGAGGTTGACCTTTTTCAAGACATTGGGTTTGATTGCTGCTCATATCTGCGGCGTATTTTTGTCCCCTGTGCAGCAAATATAGACCATGTTTGCAGTTAGTCTCACGTGACACAGGCAGTAGGTCTACTTTTAATAAAAAGAGAAAAGGTTTTCAGAATCATAATCTCATATCATAAAATAAAACCTCTAAGAATGAAATCACAAAAGATGTTTCTGGTACCTTGTTTTATGACATAATAGGATTTTTACAGTTTAGACCTTTAGATGTAATTCAATTTAATAAATGTAAATGCACAATTGCTAAAATATGAAACCTTCATATATCCCATCAGCTTTGTGAGATATACAAAATATCGATGAATGAATTCAGATTATAACACATTAATACGTACATGCTATTTTTAGAACAGTAGCACAGTATTCTATACATTTTAAAAGCAGCATATGCTTTGTAATTATCAGATCTTAATCTGGTTCCCTTTAAAAGCTGGGGCAGGGGCAGTTAGACTGGTGCGTCAAATACTTAAGATTACCACTGTGGTAGCTGCTGCCTAAATCATCAAGTACAAATTTGAGTGATTCCTATACTTTAGACATTCTCATCACACTCAGCTTAGTGCTAATTATAATGCTAGCAGGCTAAAATCCTAAACCATGATGGTGACCATGATGAATACCTGCTATACATCAGCATGTTAAGCTGCATTTCCACTGCAGGAACTTTCTCCAGTACTTTTGGAAAGCACTAACCACGGATTTCTTGGGGGGTAAAATAATGTCCCCAGCTGGAACCTAATTTAGACAACTGCCCCTGCGGTGGAAAAACGCAGTTCCTCCAAAGGTTCCTAGCCCTTAGGGAAAGTTCCTGAGGTGGAAACATGGCAATGGAGTTACATTATTGTAAGCAGCCACTTTTTTATCTTTTCTTGAGGCAATTGATCGATTCATAGATTAGAAGTAACAACATGAAAGGCTTTCCTCCTGGCTGTTCCAAGGTCAGGAATTAGTCTCAAAGGTGATCGTGCCTTTGCTGTCATGACTCTAATACTGCTCTATACTGCAAGCACTAGTGATTTTTTTATCATGTTTCTGTCTAAGCATATCTTACTTTGCCTGATGAAGACTTTATATTCTAGTTTCATTGTAGTGATTCTTTTCTATTAGATAGTTATTTCTTCTACTGCTTCATAATAATGATAAAAAGGGATCACCTATGCGTTATAAAGTATGTTGATATGATATATTTATATTAAGTTTAATATATATATAAGCAATATATATATTAATACTGTTTTTGAGCTTAACATCACCAGACCCACAGTCCCGTCCCTCAAAAACTAGACATCTTGTGGATCATTAGGTATTACGTATTAAGTATATAATGAATGCCTAAATGACCACTGGACCCTACACTGAGAACCAGCTGTCGACACACAGACAGCCTGGATGCCTGCAGCTGATCAGACAGCTGGATATCCCCGCCTCGTCATTCCTCTGGCCACTGACACAGACAGAGGGACTCACCTAACCTCCTGTGCCAGGTAAGGTGGGCTGACAGGGCTTGTTATTGGGTCAGCTCTGTGAACCGGCACTGCAGCTCACACATCTGACCTACATTACACTTTGCATAGCCGTGATGAGCTGTACGCCAGTATGCAGTAGTCAACAGCCAGAGTTTGAAAACATCAGATAAGTACTGAAAGAGTA
Organism: Morone saxatilis; assembly: GCF_004916995.1. Lineage (NCBI taxonomy): Eukaryota > Metazoa > Chordata > Actinopteri > Moronidae > Morone > Morone saxatilis. Next base: position 18,076,602 of record NW_023339796.1, on the reverse strand, counting down.
CATGATGTGTGGGAGGTATGGTTACTTCACTTTGTCATATATTTTTTTCTTCTAGGCATTTGATACAGATTTGAGCTACTTGTTGTTCAAGAAAGCTATTTCTCAGCCTTTTTACATGGGGCGCCAGCTCTACCGGGTGACCTATCTGTCCGCCCCCTATATTATTACTTTTAAAGAATTAAAACATATAGGTCAGGAAAAAAAAAAGATAAAACCAAAGTAATTCTTATAATTAAGTATAAGATCTCCTAAGTATGTATTTAAATCTTGTTTCTAGGTCATTTACAAATTCACTTCCTAGTTCTGGGTACATAAGCACAGTTCACATATAACTTTATATATACAATAATATACTATACTGCAGCCTAGTAACTGCTTAATCAAGACATGAAAACAATTTTATAATTTATGTAATATATAATTTGTATTGGGAAAACGTGTTTAAAGACAAAACCGACAATTGAATTGATTAAAATAAAACACATTACTTATGTAATTTTTAAGTACTTTTTCAGATCCTCCGTTCTCAAGACTTCTTCCTCCACCATTTCTTTAAACATATAAAAATTCTCATCCTCATCAGGGCTGTGATCCAAAATTAAATCAATATGGCACCACTACAGAATGATATGTGAGCAGCTTTATTTATTCACTGAGGAAAGATCAGTGTAGACTCAAGTCATGTTGTGGTTGGACACAATATTCTGTTTGATCCCATAGCAGACAGATTTATTTTGGTTGTAATATGAGGTTCCCATAGGGGGAGGAGTGGGATATGTGAGAGTAAAGGAAGTATGAGTGTGAATGTGTGACTGTACAGTACACATGCCAGAAATGTATACCTTTTAATCTTTATAACATTTTGCCTGAAATATTTGGTTCCAGGTGTGATGAGTATGTTTCACTTCTCCACTCTCTATTACAGCTTTGTAGAGAAGCTGTTTGCAGATAGAACCACTCATTCTAAGGTAATGAAAACACAACAGTTTTTATTTGCAGGTGATTCCACACTAATGAGAACATATATTGTGAATATTATATTCAAATTGTGCCAATAGATCCTGCTAAATGTTACACACTGGACCTTTAACATGCTGCTAGCCTATAGATATGAGGTATTTACTTACCATCAACAACTAGCTTAGCTTAGGTGACTGCACGGAGCACTCCAGTCCAAGTCCCATCCTCACAGTGAAGGGGCAGGTTGAATAAAATCAGATGATTCATAAATGTAGGTTTGCCATTGTCTAGCTAGCAGTTAACACACACAGACAAAATGGATATTAACCTTCCCGTCTAATCAGAATTAGGTTGCCAAGTAAGTTTACACATGCACACGCAGAATCTGCCTTGGTGCATAGGAATCACAATCAAGCTAGAAAAATATAAAGATAAGATAAAAATATAGAATATATATTCAAAATGGCCTGATACTTAGATAAATGAATAAAGATCCCAAACTGTAGTTGTAACTGAGCTGTAATGTAATTATTACTATTACAGTATTAAACCATGGCCCACAGAAAATGTTGATTTCTGTTTTGCTGGCAGGTTTCAAGACACCTGAAACATAGCACAGGTGCCTTGCGTATGATAGTTTCACGTGACTCCTATTTCACACAAGTAACTATGTGTGGGTCGCTCTTGTGTGGACAGCCTATTAGTGGACAAAAGCACATGTTTCCCTATTCATTTGAAAGAGATCAGTGGATTTGCACAAAGGCAACCCAATTTAGACATCTCTAACAAAGCTCGCCTTCTTTCTCCCTCTCCTCTCTGCCTCACTCTCTGTCTCTGTCGCACATACATTCACACATTTGCATGCTCTTTGAGGGAGTAGCAGTTCTCATCCAAAAGCCCAAGCTGTGAGAAAGGGGGATTGTGGAGGCTAGCAACTGAGGGGACAGAATTAGTGGGAAACCGAGAGCGAGGGAGAGAGTTCTAGAGGTGTGTTCGGGTGAGGAAGGTCCCTTGTAGGAGCTCAAGTCTGCACTGTTTTAAAATGCTTTGATCTCGTTCTGAAGCCGCTCACCCAAGAGTTAACACTGTTGCTTTATTAAGGACCTACTCTCCTCTCAGCTCTGTCAACACTTTTTTTTATTTTGGAGCTCAAATTAGCAATTCAAATGGAGGCTATTTGGATATGCTCGCCCAGCTTCCTCCCCTCGGCTTTCCAGGCAGTTTGACAATATTTTTGTTAAGCCCCATTTCCTTCTAACGCAACTGTAGCAACGGGGGAGAGAGAGGAGATGGGGAGATAGAGGGGAGGGCTGGGAACAGAGGGGAGGGGAGAGAGCATATGCAGCGAGTGTTAGTGTGGGTGTGGAAGGTCAAATAGGAGACAGAGTGGCCCTTGCCATTTGGCGTGTTCTCTCCGCTAAGCTAATATGAGGGATAATGACGGTTATTGGAATAATATGGTTCCGTTTAGAGCTGAAAGGTTTAGATTCATTCAAGGATTATAAAGCTGTGCCACCCTGCCACTAGATTATGAGCCTCTTTTTTTTTTACATTTGCTGGATGACCTGAAGGACACCGCTGAAACGCCAGACTGCTGACTTGCAGGACTGTACTATCATAAATCTTTCCATATCTTTAAAACTGCCAAATTTGGGTGAAGGGGAGGATATATGAGAGCAATAGCACTCAGCATATAGCTGACTGGGAGACACCTGTCAGTTGAGCAAACAACGATTATCTCCTTAATAGAAAAGTATCCTGAAGCTACACTAACACATATTTTTATGATAATAATGGATCAAATAACTATATGTTGTGAAAGCTGTTTCCTATAGTGGTGAATCCACTCACCAGTCTCACCCAACCATGCAGTTCACTTCAGCTCCAAGGTGCCTTTTTTAGCATCTTTCAGCTTTTGTGAACTCATGCTGCTCTCAACAACTTTGTTTACAGCTGTAGAGGGCAGCAATTTCCAGCAAAAAAAGCTCTAAAAATCTATTGTACACTACCTATCCAGCACCAAACAACACACAGGCAACGTTAGCAGCTAGCTGGAGTGGAGTCTTTAGCTGGTAAAGTACATGATATGTCTCTCAGGAGGTGGTGGAGACCAACCGAGCTAATAGGAAGGTAAATATTAGACTGAATATTTGACAGAAAACTCCAAACGAATGCTAATATTGGTTTGTGTGTGCTGAATAAATACAAAATTGTTTTTTTCACCATAACAACTTAACAAGGAGATAGCATGTAATTTTTGTGTTTACGGCTTGTTTTGCTGCCCCCAAACTGCCCAAAAAATGCATTAATGCAGCTTTAAAATTGCAACCAAGACTTAAACTTAAATTAACCAGAGAGAGAGAGCCCGAGCATCTTGTAGAAAAAATACTGACTTATACTATACTGACAGATAATTAAATTCAATAGGGAAGTATTGAATAGAATGCTATACATTCGGAGATTATAATTATAAAGGATATATTCATATATTTACTAAGAGCTTTCTATCCTATTGAAGTGAAGTCAACACTCCAGCTAAGGAAATTTATAAAAGAATACTTTCAACATTATTTCAAAGATTGAATAGGTAAATAGAGGTAATTATTCAGCAAAAATCTGATTGGTTTCTGATTCTATCCTGAACAGTAACTGAACAGTAAACAGTTAGACAGATGTCATTGCCATGTTTTATGTGGCCCAGTTAGCTGAAATAGCCACTAGTTCTTCTGTGACCAACTACATAACTGTACTTGTCAAATGACCTCACTGGTGCCAGAAGAAGAACATATTTTGTAGCTGTTTCTTGCTCCAGTTGACTACATTTACCATCAACACTGATTGGATATCCACATAAAATGTGGCAAATTTTTCCTGTAATGTTGATAACTTACAAAATATAATAAGGATAGGATATAAGGTCCCTATGAGTTGTCTGGTACTTTATTTCTGTAATTTAAATAAAGAAAAAGTTGTAGGAAGCAGCAGACATTTAGTTCAAATATGAGGAATCTCAAGTAAAAAGCTATTACAGGGAATTGACCCTTGACATGAGACAAAAAATGGTCAGAAATTGTTGCAGAACTCTTACATATTAAACTCAAGAGCATCAGAACAGAGTAACGAACAAATTCATCCACAGGACAGCATGGATTATTTTACGTTATTATGTAATGTTGCAAACCTCTCACCAATAAAGATGTATGTGTTAAAAAGTAACTACGCTCCAGTCATCAGCTCTAATGTGTCAGCCAATCATTCCTTCTGGGTTTTTTGGTGATGAAGACAGTCTAGAGAGAGTGATAGAGGCAGCAGGAAGATCCCATAAAGAGAGAGAAGTTGCACCTCGTTGGCTTTAAACGCTACGAAAGGTACCTTCAAGTCAAACACAAACACAAGATTGTGCTCTTTGAAGGCGTGCACACACATTCATCAGGCACTACCGTGCATGCGTAAGTTGGTAGCCTTCGCACGAACAGACAGATATACAAGTGTGAAAGAAGCATACAGACACACTTGAACTTACACACACACACACACACA
>NW_023339796.1:18056468-18072002 GCF_004916995.1 Morone saxatilis | reverse complement strand
ACACACACACACACACTTCTCCTTTTCTCAAGCATCTTCTAGAGGGCATGAGGGTGAAATTAAATATTGTTTTTTGCTACCTCTCTGTGTGAGATGTGGGGAAATATGACAACAGCAGCTAATGAGGCAAATGATATATCTCCCTCATGTGTGGGCCTCTATCCCCAGCTCATCCACAAGAGCCAAAAATGTGGCTCGGTTGGCACGGCCAATCCAATTTTACTCCATCAGATTGTATTTTTCTGCAATATTATCCAAAACAAATAGAGGCGGGCGAGGGAAAGTGACAGTTAAATAATAATTCAATATGTCTCTGTCCTGTCAATCAGGTCCGACTGATTAGCGGCGCTTGTTCATCTAAATGTGTTGTATTACCTCCTTGCCAAAATATAATGTGATCCTTTCATGCGTGGTAGGCCTGGGCTGCGGTGCAGTGCTAAGTCAGCGCTCTAGTTAATAAGTCCTTTTCATTAAACAAGCGTTCATTAAACATTCATTCATTCACTCATCCTCATTTGCATTTTCTCATCATAAAAGCATTCATGAAACATTCATTTGTTCACTTGTTCTCATTTGCATGGTTTCAAATGCATTCTTCAAGGAATGAATAGGGCCGAAATAGGCAGAGAGCGAGAGAAGGAGGGCGAGGATGAGAAAGAGAGGAGGGAAGGCAGCAAGGGGCAGGGGAGGTAGTTATTACTCCATTTGAACAATCTGTCCTGTAAATGAAAGTAGAAATTAGATTATATTTCCTCTCATCATTATGTAGAGGCACTCGCCATGCACAAAAATTGCCTGTTGCACAATGCGGGGCCTCGATATGAAAACAAATCATCTCTGATATCAAAGCATGCAGAGAAAATTCATTCTTGGTTGTGGTTGAATAACGTACCTGCAAAAGCAAACGACATCCCATTTTGAAGATGATAGGACTGGATAACAGTTACGCCACTCTATGTAGCTGGCCATCACACCATATCCCAAATAATAAATATTGCAACAATATGCAATGAGGTCACATCTTTGACATTACAATGCATCTTTTTATTTCCTTTTCATTTGATCCATATTGTATGACCGAGCTCTTCTCTACATGCTTTTTCCCCCTCTCATGAAGAAGCGACACATCAAAGGCATATTCAACAAATCCTCTGTGAAATAGAGCAGCTTTGCTCTACACAACACTGCTCTGGGTGCAACTCCCAGTACATACAGTATGGTTTGTGTATGTGAATGTCAATGTGATGAATTGAATACCGATGATGCAGCGGCGAGAGATCATCTTCATATGTCTCTAACCCTGGGAGCACTCTCCATCCTCATTCCTCTCTTCATTACCTTCTCCTTCTTTCCTCTTAACTTGTGCCGTCAGGGGAGACATCAATCTGAGTGACAGGTTGTGTGATCCTCCTTCCGGGCTTGGTGGGAGAAGGAGTGCTGTCAACATAAATATTCTTCCTGGATTCGCGGTGGACATGGAGCAGGCATGGCCACCATGAATCTTCATCCATTATCACAGGCAGAAAAACAGCAGGGCTGAAAACCCTGCCATCACCCGCAAATGTCACCCTCTCCCCTCTCTCCTCCACAAACAACCTGATCAATACTCTTAGTTTATTGCTTGTTCTTGATTGTTGTTTGCCCATTTTTACTTCCACACAGGCAGATAATGCAGACAGGCTGCCATGTCATCCAGTGGACTTCTTACTTTGACTAAAACCAAGTCAAACACTATTCTACCTTCCTGGGTGACCCACATAATGACAAGTATTAACATAAAATTAAAACAAGTAGCCTGCAAGTTACCTCCTAAGCTTTAAAGCCCACATATGGCATGTTCTTGTTACCTGTAGTGAAAATGATAAGCTGTTAGCTGTAGTGAAAACTCTTATTATTGAGTTTTTTTTCATCATAAAAGACATTCTCATCTAGTCAAGAAGGAATTGAAATTGGGACTGCAAATGCATTGTGTAAACACCTTCATTAATAGATTTTAACAAGCTGTAAAGACAACACTGACAAATTATCACCTTATTAAGTTGTTATGGTGAACAGTTGTCATTTACGCTTCCAGCAGACATACTGAACAAATGTAAGTTTTTTTTTCCATCAACAAATGTCACTCTTTAGCAGCTGAATGATCCACTATGTTCGCCAGATAGTTGCTAACTTTGTCTGTCTTTTGGGAAGGCAGTGTACTGTGGGTTATGAGAGCTTTTATGCTGAAAACAGCTGTGGCTGGAGCCAAGGCTGAACCATCTGTCTATCACCGACTATCACAGGCAAACTTCAGATCAACTAACCATATAAGGCAATCAAACCGAAGCCAGCTGGGAGAAGAGTGAACATCTTTCCTATAAAGAAAAGCCTTCAGTACCTCCAGTACTGGTAGAACTGATGCTAGCAGCATCTACACTAACCTCTTTAGCAGCTGCGATTGTTGTTTCTGAAGAAACAGTTGCTTTTTGCTGTGTCACACTGCTAATAGTTCCTCAAATTATGCTGATTGGTCCGGTACCACTGTGGTTCAGACAGCATGAAGCCTGGCAAGATGGATTCTCGTATGACCTTATGATTTCATGATCTCGCCAATCCAGCTGCCTTGCATCGATTACGGGATGTTTTTGAGATTGGTAGCCTCTCTCAAAAAGGACAAAATAATGTAATTTAGGTTCAGCAGTTGTTAATATTTCATTGTTTTACCACTTTTCTCTCAGTTTCCATTTACATCACATCGTCATGCTGTTGCTCTGGCACCCTTAATTTATATGTAGTCATTTTTCAATTATACACCCAGATGCACACAGTGACATTAATGCTGCAGCTCAGCGGGGAGTGACAAACCCTGAGGCCTCATTTCTTAAATAAACTTAGACACAAACATTGCTCCTATGACCAAAGTCACAAAGTTAGTTTTAATGAAAAACTAATCTTGAAGCTACAATTCACAGACCACACTGCTTATTTATAAAAAAAACTCTCAAACCAAATACGTTCATTTCTAAGCATTCACCCAAATCCCTGATTAATTGTTAATAATTGTGAGAAGAAGAAAAAAAAAAGATAAACCGTAAAATTAAGGAACAATTAATGACCCTGAGGCTCCTGCTTTATACCAGTTAAACTGTGTGGGCTGTTGGACAGAAATGTTTTTTTTTACCCAGTTAATCTGCTAAATGAACAGCGCCAACAGAAGTACAGGAAGTTTTAACCTTGTACAGAGGCTACAGGATTCATCGCCACAGAAAGCCTGCATGCTACTCAAGGCTACATCTCTCCCTTCCTCTCTCTCACCTTGTTCGGCCAGGGCCGATGCAGCTTATTGCACTCTGTCTTCCTCCCTGGGACGTTATTAAAGATTACGGGAGATAATCGCTGTGGTATCATGCCGGATGCCAGGATCAGGCACCACATCATCATTACATACAGAACAGTTCACTTGGGGAATACTGAACCGCTTCGACCTGTGGGATCTGTCTGTAAGTCCGCCAACTATTAAAAGATAACAGCTACGTTTTTTAGAGGGCTTGAATTTACAGTTTGCGATCCAAATGTAAACTAAAAGCCACCAAAATTCACAACACAGGGTTGGAACCTGCCGCTTACACTGATAAAATGGGGCGGCAGCTCAGTCTGTGGGGACTTGACTTGGGAACCGGTTCAAGTCCAGCAAATCTTAAATTGATCGACAATCACTTAAACACAATAACTTGCACTCTGACAACAACTGTTTTTATATGCTGCCATTGCTTGTTCACATCAGTAATGTCTTCAAGGAATAGTCTGACATTTTGGAAAATGTTTATTTGCTTTTTGAGATTTAGATGAGACAATTGATACCACTTTCATAGCTTAGCTTAGCAAAAAGACTGGAAACAGACACACTAAAGCTTACTGATTAACACATTATATCTTGTTTAGTGTAAAAATGTAAAATTGGTGGTTTTACAGGGCGTTAGTGTCAACAGTTACAGTCTAACACAAAACAGTCCTGTTTATATTCAATTTTACATTTTTGTTTAAATATAAACAAAAAAGGTAAATAAGTTTTGTTAGCTTCTGACAGAGCAAAGCTAGCTGTTTCCCCAGTTTCCAGGGTTTATGCTAAGCTAAGCCAAATGGCTGCTGGCTATATGTTTATTGTATAAACATGAGAGTGGAATCTTCTCTTGTAAATCTCAGCAAGAAAGCGAATTATGGCATCTCACACTTTCAATTTATAATAAAGTCCTGTCTACCACGTACCTTAAACAAGGCAGTATGTGTGTGTGTACATAGAGTTCACATCCATGGGGATTTGCAAATTTATGTTCCCTGCATTTAAATGACCTTCCATAACTGCAAAATACCAGCTGAAAACATGTCATTCCCGTCAGTGGAAAACACAGGGTCTCTGCCTATCTATCAGTCTGTGCGAGGCAGCTTATCAGTGGGCTATCATTGTCTGAGCCACAGCCATGGACACCTGCTCTGCAGAGTCACACACAGGGAGGAGAGGAAGCCACCTGAATACAAATCAGACTGGGCTGTCGAACACAAGGAGGGGCAGGAATGACAGAGAAAGAGAGAGAGAGACTGCAGGCTTTGGTTAGGGAACTAGAAACAGTTAATTAGCAAGGATGCTCATAATGCTATCGACTCCAACGCCTCCCCTCCCCTGCAAACAGCTTCCTCTGTGACTGCAGGTGCTGAAGGAAATCATCAGGACGAGAGAGTCATGCAACAAGCTCGCTATTAAAACTGAATAGGCTTCTTCTTTTTTACTGTATTGATTTTTTATCATAGCTTTTACATTATTGATGAATACGTGTCAAGAAAACATTGTACTGACTAATGATGCGGTTTGTGTAACCGCAGCTTCATTTTGCACACAGACCAAGACTAACCTCACAGATTTCTGTTTTTGGCAAATTTATATCCAGACAGTTGGCTGTTTTGCTCGCCTGGGTTGCATAACGACCACAGCTGACTCATAAACACAGCAACCTCTAATTAATATTTTGTTGACTACCCGAAGCAAGGTCATTATCGCAACACTTCAGTTACAATCACGGCTGCTCAGCACCGCTGCTGTACAGACAGAGGACGAGATATAAATATTCTCCTCGTCATGGTGAGAGCTGTTTGATTTTAAACTACAGCCTGTGGTAGAATATTAACAGTCTGTAGCAAATGGAGCAACCCATTTATGACCTCTGATGTCTTTTTCATTGTTGGAAGAAGGAGTAGGATCCACCATTATCATGTATAACAAATCTATGACTGACAGAGTCTGAAATCAAGTTTTGGGTTCAGCTGCCAGTGGCAGGGTAATATAAAATATTTACCATGAAGAGTTTCGAAATAGATTTGCATTAATAAAGCATTGAACTTGTTTTCTATGTTGAAAAGTCTATTATTATAATAGAGTCTATTATTCTGACAAAAATCTGATTTAGAGCTGTTTTAAACTTTCTTGATGTCCCATCTATCATAAATCCATCAATACGTTGCTCTATGCCCAAGTAACTGTTGAGCTGTTCTTTGGTTTTAATGCTATTTAGCAAATGTTAGCACTACTAAACTAAGAGGGTAAACATAGTAAACAATATGCCTGCTAGATGTCATAGCATAGCATATTAAGCATTGTCAATGTGACCATGTTAGCATGCTGTTGTTAGTATTTCTGTGCCTCACACAGCCACTAGCTGCTGAGTATAGCTTTCTGGTTAAAGAGTTAGACTGATTCTTTTGTGTGAGCACTTATTAATTGGCCTTCCATCCTTCATGTAAGTGTTCGATAAGTGTTTTAAGCATTATATATTTATCTCTTACAACATCATAATTTTGTTTTATTTTAATTGAATGTCCCCATGATCTGTTAGATCCTGCAGTGGTATCTTATGTTTTGATAATCTCCACTTACTCGAATTTTTCAGAGCTTTCCATCATATCAACATCTTTAATGTGTTCAATTCATTTGGTGTTAAATAGTATTAATTTCTTACTATAATAACTTAAAATATAAAATATAAAACAATATACTGCAAAATGACACAATGGTCAAACACAATGTGAAGTAACACTGTGTGACACATGTCATATTTGTGTTTAATCAGTATCAGTAATCAGTAATACATTTTTCATCAGCATGGAAATGAGGTCAGGATTACTGCAGAGATTAATTAATTTAACCAAATACAAGGATCACAACACACATACCAAACCTGATGTTTTCCAATTCTTTATAACAGTATTAGCTGGTACAGGCACACCATGACCATGAACCTTAATCTCAACCAATTTTCCAGAACAAACACAATGTCACCTCCCGCAAATGCAAATCCTCCTATTATCATCAACTTAAAAAAAATCATTAAAACCCCCTGGCCCTACCCCTACCTGTCTTCACTAATGGCATGTCACATGCATAATGTATGAGAGTCATATAAAATGATAGATTTTGTAATGCGGATCCACCTGTGTTACAAAACAGAGGGGAACTGTAAATACTCTCTGGCATACATTTCACTTTCAAAGTGGATTCAATTGCATGCAGCCACCTGATCAAACATGTCAAATTGAACCACGCATCAGTGACAGTGAAGCCGTGGTGGCCTCGTGGGGGCAATGCGGGCTTCCCTCCCCATCACTTCATTCCGGGCATTGATTGGATGTGAACTTGGACCATCTGTCCCGCGTTAATTGCACATGTGCTGCTATGCAGCCTCACTGGTGGGCTTTACTACACAGAGTCCTATAATAAAAGTCAGTGTTTTCTCTCCCAGCAGGCAGCCCCCTATGTTTTTCTTGATAATGAGTGAATGTGAGTGGCTCATTTGCTCTCAAAAACTGTTGGTCACTTGGTCGAGTAGAAACATGAAATTCAATGGCCAACCCAAATTTGAAATCTCAACTTGACAAAATAGACAACTGGCAATCTTGTCAAAGAACTCAAAAAGGTCTAAGCTTGCTCTCAATCTCAGCCTTGCCTTTAAAAGCTTTGTTTGTTGACCATCTACAAATGCATCCCTCACATTTTATATGCAGTTTTAGAGCTGCTGTAGAGCAGGGTTTGGACTTTCTGAATAATAATAAGTGGCTAAAGGGTAGATTTAGTCAAAGTGCATTCATCTCGCTGGCTCGGCTGTGGGTGACATCGCTTTCCCCTCTCTAGCTCTCGGTCTTTTTTTCCCTCCCTTGCAAACAAGCGCTCATTGAAAACAGCAGGGCTGTCCCCTCTGACTTTAATATTACATGGTCGAGATGAGGGGAACACAGGGCAACAGTGAGGAGAAGATATTTTGATGTTGAATGATCAGGGACAATCCCAGAGCAGCTGAGCTGAGACGAAGGAGGTGAAGCCAAGCGGGCCAGAGAGAGAGAGAGAGACGAGAGAGAGCAGGAAAACCGAAAAGAGACACGAAGCAACACTTCGCAACGAGAGAGCAAAAACGTGCCTGAAATAAGCACCGAGACAAAAGAGAGAGCAGAGAGAGTGAAAATGAAAGGGTTGTAAGAAGGAAATCCTGTGATCTTCTGTCTCTCTACAGTGAGAAAAGGAACAAGATCGTCCTGATGGAGCTGGGGAATTGGAAAACAGAGAACAGCCATTTCCTGGTCCTGACAGGTGTCATGTAGAGTTCCACAGTGCATGATGTTGACTCTCTGACACACATATAGACATTCAGTTGAAGTGAAATGCCAATTCCTCACTGCACTGTACTCAGCTGGGTTTCTTTCCTCAAACATTGAGAATTTGATTTTTCCACTATAAAAGCTCCAGCCTTTAAGGCTGGTCAAAGTAACCTCACATTCCATCCACCGTCAAGCTCAAAATCCCAACACTCAGGCTCACTTTATCTTCCCGCTGTCAAAAACTGTAAAAGCTGATTTAAAATTCATCCTTTACAATATTCCTTCAACAGCATTCTACGCACTCATTTTGTCAGATTGGACAGTCGAAAAATCAATTCTCAAAAATGTTCCATTATTGAAAACATTTTAGAGATATCATCTTTTTAATTTAATACATTTCTTCCTTGTCACAATTTGGCGCCTACATCACCCACAATGCAACGGGCTGCAGAGATCTGGTAAGCTCACTTCTCTCCAATTCCACACCCCGAGATTGTTTTCTTTTACAGTATTATAATCTTCCACCCCAACCGACAAAGCATCAGATGACACAACCCTCAGGTGCCTGTTTTTACAGGAAATACGTAAATGTGTGGAAATAAATAGCATTCTGATTTCTGTTTAAGGGAAACTGGCAGCAGCTAGCAGGCTGTAAACAAACTAAATAAACTGTAGATTACAAGTTGACTATGGACAGACAGTGTTTCGTTAGCAGTGGTATTATAATGGTAATGGTAAGGTCCATACCAGCAACTTGACCACACTGACCACAATGATATTTGTGGGCAGATTTATATTCTATTTAATGTGCTGCAGCTGAAGATGATTACCTAACTAACCTGTAAATAGAACCTAGCAAAGCTTCTCTCTATTAAATTAAATTAAATTAATTTTTATGTGTTTAGCGCCAATTCATCTCTCTCGATCTATCTCGAACACTTTTCAAATAGAGTAGGTCTAGACCTAGAATAATAACATATAATAATATCTTTAGTGAATGTTTGGTTGCTAGGTCAACAAGCGAAGGAGCAGTCCAAGATGAATGTCCTTGTCTGTAGTTAGAGAAGAAAAAGAGATCAGCAGGAAATCTAATATGGTTATTTTTCATAGTCTCAGTCTATGGTTCTTGTGTTGTTTAGCAGGCTGCTACAGTGCGGCCATATGATAGACTGGTGACTTTACTGTTTTATGCAAATTTGGTTTAGTTTGAAACTTAACCTAATGAAACCAATAACAGTTCAAACCTGGATTAATATTTTGAGTAATTATTTATTTCAAATTATACTATACTAATAAGAGGCAATAAGAGTTAGGTGAGGGTAGCATTTTGGAGGGTGGGTGTGACCTACAATATTAGCATATTAGAGGGGCGAAATCATGAAACCAAAAGTATGAAATATAAATGTTTTTAAAGTTTTTTTTCAAACTAGAGCAAAGGACATGTGATTTTCAGAGCCATAAATGCATTTAATTTCTATTGGACTTTTATAAGCTGTTAGACCTCTCCCAGTCACTGTAAGAATTCACTATAACCCGTCTCTTTAATGTTAAAAAGCACTGGGGGAAACCTGTCTAATAAAGCCGTGCAGTTCTTCCTGTGCATGTCTGACAACACAGCATGCAACACCATCTCTGTTTCCACAGCAGGAGCAGCAGAGGATGCCAGGCACCTCTCCTGAGAAACAATTAGCCGTGAACTTCAGAGAGAACAATGATTAGCATGTGTGCACATGGAAAGCAGGAGAACTTGAGTTCTCTTACAGTTACCTATTGATTCCTTACATAACCAAGCAATGTATTACATAACATTTTGTCCTCTCAGGATACCCAACCCCCACATCACCCTATTCACACACACACTATTTCTCTCTCCCCTGCTCTTTTTCATTAGATTTTTCTTTCCTTCTCTGCAGTAACCTCATTTCATTTGGACTGCTGGGCTAATTAAAGGGTCCACAAAGCCGAGTAAGAGCCCGCCATATGCTTTAGCCAACAGTAACTGCAGAGTGTCACAACCTGGAGCATCAGACATACTGTAGCTGTTAGAGCAGAACTAAAATACATTACAGCCTTCTGCTCACCTCAACTAAACTAAACCATAAAACACCTTGAATATCCTTTAACTACTAGTAATTTAATGTGCGTCACATTGTACTTTTATGGTGCGTAAAGATAACTGTGCTACTGTACATCACGCATTATATACAAAGCATGATGATATGCTAAAATTTCATGGAATAGCACTTTTCAAATTGAAGGACAAAATTGTAGTGAACAGACAATTTGAGGTTAAAATGTAAAACATGAATACATAAGTTACTGTAACAGACAAGAAAACAAATGGTAGGAATAAGAAATAAAAGATTTCAAAAAGGCACCCCAGTAAAACACAGTAGGCTATAAGAAGTGATTTAAAACAAGCTTACTCTAGCAGCCCCTCAGGCAAAAAGCCCATAGGGACGCTGGCGGCAAAAGCACCGGTCACCTCTAATCTCCAGTCTCGATTAAGGAACAGAAAAAAAGAGTTTCAGCTGAGACTTTTAAAGCTCACAGGCTCATAACTAAGGACCAGGTCATTCAAAGTCTCAAAGTAATAGATAAAAATCTTTAAATCCATTCCAAAATTACAGACCAAAGTAAAATGTGAAAGATGTGGTCTCATTGGATACAGCTTAATAAAATAAGTATCAAGGTGGAAAAACTGAATATGCTTCTTACAGGTTTGAAATGAAGAATTTGGAGGTGTGTTTTACATATGAAAATCACTTCACGTAGACTAATACACAGGATGTGAATACAGTATATCCAGTTCTGTAGCTCCACATTAACTCAAGTGATGTGAGTAATCTGAGTCTGTAATTAGCATACAGATGGGGAGAGCAGCCTGAGACGACCCAGTTTTTGTCATTAAAGCCAGTTAATGACAGTAATGTCTTTGAAGCTGCTATAATCAATATTTTTATATTAACAATGGATCAAATAATGTCAAAGTCAGTGATGAAACCCACAATTATGACCAACTCTAGTTCCCCTCGGCACTATGGAGAGTTTTAACGTCTTTCAGCACATTGTTTTGGTTTTACAGAATAGAGGGATATAGACAGGATAGAAATATCTTCAAGCACTGGCCCCACAAGCCACGAAGATGCTGAATCTGGAGGCCAAAGAACAGTTTTGGTTGCCCAAATGTAAGCTTGTGCAAAAAAACAAGTAGATATACATGATATAGTAACCACAGTGTGTACATAAGCTCAGGTTGCAGCATAATAGTTAGTGATATGCTGTGTTGTGTTGTGTTTGCTGCCACAGAAAAGATATCAAAAGTCCCTGTTTATATAATGTTACTACAGTTTCTTCTTGTACTCGGACAGATGTGTTCATAACACTGTATGTAATTCTGTATTTTGGCCAATATCGCAGAAATAAATCTGTAGCTTATCACTGCAGAGCCAAATATGCTCTCTTATGTCAGTCAAGAAAAGTGAAGGCACCTAAATATATGGCAGTATTATATGAATGCATTGCACCGTAGTGATTTTTTAAAAGGTCTAGTGTATAGGATTTAGTGGCATCTAGCCGTGATATTGCAGATTGCAACTAACTGAACACTGTTTGCATCTGTATTTGGTGAACTGGGAATGAGAACCGGCTGTGATGTGTGTAGGAAAAACTACGGTGGCTGTGTAACTTGTGAAAAATGTAAAAGGCCCTATCAATAGCATTTGGTATTTTCTGGGCTACTGTAGAAACACTGCAGTTACACATGGTAGACTCCATAGAAGGGACCCTGCAGCGTCTGTAGATAAAAACAGCTCATTCTAAGGTAACAAAAACCCAGCGATTCCTCTATTCAAGTGATTATACACTAATGGAAACATACCTATGAATATCATGTTCCATTTTTGCCAGTAGATCCTCCTAAATGCTACACACTGGACATTTAAATATGTATAACTACAAATCTAAATTCATCCTTTGAGATAGTACAGAGACTTATTTCACAAATTAAGAAGTTCCACTGTACTAAAATCAAAGGCAATGACCAAAAATAAGACTAAAATCAGAGGAAATTTTCAAATATATCATTACTTTTTTAAACTTGTTGGAGTAGAAAAACTGGAGGCGTTCAGAACACAGAAAGCTGTTAAGATCAAACAGCAAGTTAAATTCTATAATATCTCAGACTTCTAAAAGAAGTTTTCCTCTTTTTGCTGTAGTCCCAATATAGGTTAATGTACATATAATGAATTATACAGTAGTTAATGACATTTAATTGTTCATCTTATATAACCTCCAGACCTCCTTATAACCTATTTACCACTGTGTTAGCACGGAGCACCACCCTGTCACTACTCGGCTGGAGATTCATTGTACAGTAGAGACCCAGGAGGAAATAAATAGAAAAAAAAATGAAGGGCAAATAAAGAGACATGGAGGCTTTTCTCTCATATGTACCGCTCATGTAATGAGGGTCATAGTGCCCTGGGCTACTCAACTGTACAGACAGGAAAAATAATTTAATTCATGAAGGAGGGAGGGAGGAGTAGCAGCTTTCCATATCAAAGACGGTTTGGTGCATTTTGTTTGAGAGGCACATTTTTAAATTCCACAAATTCAATATTCTCTTTTTGATTAAAATTCCAAGCATCTGCCCAGCCTCTTTGCCTGATTGGTGTGTCAAGGGGGTTTCCAGACAAAAGGTACCGGATTCACTCCTTGAGGCAATTGCCGCTTCGAGTGTTAAGTGCAGCGGGAATCTGAGGGGGTGCACACTGCAAAAATCTTCAGACAGCAAATCCCAAATGCATAGTGGGGTTCATGTTTCTTGTACAGCCGAGAGACAGCGGTGTCAGACAGAAGGCTTATGTTTTAAGTTTGTTCCTTTCTGTGTCACCGTGCCAGCCACATAGGCTGCAAGGGCCTCAGCGTGGCAGCGCTCACTCCTCCACAGGATTTCCACTCACCAGAGCAAACGTCTATCAGATCAGACACATTAAGAAGCTAATTGTCCCCCTTGGGTTGGACTGTTCATTATCTGAGCCAGTGCACAGAATTCAGTGAAGCAGGAGCAGAAATAGAGGCCAGGGCCGGCTGACACATACAAGCATGGTCAGTCGCTCCGTACACCACAAACAGGCATCAGCACAGACAGCCTGTGGTTGTACTGAGCTTTCAAGCTGTGCGTGGTGACCCTCTGTAAACAGGAAATCCCTCTGTGAAATGTTCAACTACAGTATTGCAATTACCGGCTACAGTTTCAGACTCTTTTCCCTGAGCACATAACCTGCTAGCAAAAATATTCTAATTCCTTTTTGTCTGTGTCTTCAATAATACATTTTGCAAAAGGCATAGACTAGATAAAAGGCTCTTTCACCCTGTGCAAAGCCTGTGTTTGCCATGTGAGGTGTATTGTTAACCTTATATCATGCGCATTAGTCTGTATTATCCAGCAGATCCAATTCTTTGAAAAGAGTGACACCTTCTTTTCACGGTGAAAACCTTTCCCACTCCTGTAGCAGCAGCAGCAGGAGCCACGTTGGACCCCATCCATGCAGGGACGTATTGGCAGGTGAACATTTAATACTATTCACCCCTCCCCAGTGAACACACAACAACAGACCCTGTCCCCTTTGAGCTCTAACAAATAACTCTCCTCTTCATAGCCAACGTGTGTCTTTATTTCCACACACAATTGAGTCATGATGGGATTACCCATTGTGTGTACAGCTGCAGTCACAGGATTAGGGATGACTAGGGATGATGGCAGAGAAAACACTGTTCTAACCAACTGCACAACAGGGACTGGCTCCACAAATGCCAGCTTGGAAAGTTGCCCCAAGACCTGAGATCATACAATGAGTATTATCAACAGATGATGACGTTATATCGGTTTCTGTGAAATATATGTGCTGTGAAGATTTTAGAGGAAGGGGCAAAACAACAAACAAACACAAACAATGTGGCTACAACGCGTTTGCACTTAACTCTAGTGTTATTGCCTAACCATGTACATTGTGCGGCGTGTCGTATAGTAACACACATATAGGTTGGAGTCTACAGTTTTCACTCGGGTCACGAGCGTGGTCTCGACAGGAAGCGTTTGGTTTACAGATAAACCCACCCACATGGGTGAGTGTCTACATGCTAAGACAACTATCGACACACTACAACAGCTTAGATGTGGAGCATTTATGCATAATTCTAGACTAAAGCATAATCTACGTTCAATGTCAAAAAGGAAGAACAACTGCACACGCGAAATGACTCACGCGCCTAGAGGTACAACGAGAACTGATCATATCATAATGCAATCTAGGAGTTTTCATGAAGTGATGGAGCCACTTGAACAACCTGACATAGTAGACGTGCACTTTCCGCCACTAAAAAGCACATATGAGCCTATGACACATAACAAGTTATGCTCTCTCCCATGCGCTGAGTACGGTTATGTAGACACACGGTACCTCCGACACGATGCCAAAACGGTTCAGATCCGAATTATATCAGTACGGAAAGTTACAAGTAGTAACTTGTGTTTGTGTCTCTCTGACTGAGCACGTCATCACCAGACAATTTTTTTTTCTCACGGCACATCATTCTCACCTTGTCTGTGGTTTTAAATAGTGTTTATCTGTTTAAATCAGATTCTGAGTTTTATTATTATTGAGAGTCGTCAACTAAATATATTCTGAGCGTTCTACTTCTATGTCTTTAAAACGAAAGAGGGATTCCGTATAACTAACAAACATTTGAACAGCGAACAAACACAGCCACTTAGCAACCTACACGACAAACTTGAAATGTCACTTGTCTCAGACACTATCTCCCTCGGAACTTCTACACAGGTGTATTGTATATCACTACATCTAGTGTCAATTAACTGATTATATACCAGAAAATCCCTGCATGCAATGGACATCAATGTGAAATTACACTCCAGTACTGGGTATTTATATGATTTAAATTGTTCACGAACCTATGATAGTCCCTTCATGACTATCGTACTGCCAATCTACGTTAAAAGCTAAGATATCCGTATTCCTACACTAACAACAGGAACACCAAAGCGAAAACTGGTAGGATAGAAGGGAAGGTATCCAAAGACATGCAAACAGGTAATTGTCAAGAGAGAAGTATAAAAAAAAAAAATTTACTGGATTATCCTCTGTTTGGCAAGTTGGAAAGATAGATAAACAATTTTAATTAATTTATGCAAAAATACTCAACTACAATATGTTCGACAAGTCCGATCTTGCGTTGGAGGTTTCAAGGTTCCCAGCGATTGGCTTTCAGTTATCGTTATGCTAAAACCGCAATCCTAGTTTGCCCGAGTATACATGTTGAATCAGTATGTCAGGGGGACACAGGCCCAACCAGCAAGAACTCAAGAGCCTAAAAGCCCCAACAACCACGGAACAACGGGGCAATCAGGCAAAAAAAAAAAAAAAAAAATAAAAAAAAAAAGAATAACAAAACGGGTAGCTGCCATAAAGCCTTAAAGCAATCACACATTACCCCCTCTTGCTTTACACTGTCAAGTCAACACTGGAGAGCATCAAAATAAATGAAAACATCTTACAAAAACAATATACAAGAAGCCCTGCCAGTAAAATGCCATTTACTTAATTGAATCACTGTTGTCTGTGAAAGTGAAGACGAAATAGATGATCCATTTTTGAATTGCATTGTTGCTAATCAGACACCTAAATTCCCATCCCACACCCCGCTGGTCTCATCCGCTGTCTGTACCGCGCCATGTGCTAATTTAGAATTTTAAATTTGATGCATCTCTGTGTAGCTGCCTTCTGTAATGTGAATTTTATAATGCTTTGTGAACAAACTCCACAAAAATTATGTAATGGCTAGGGATAAGCCTCCAAAAAAACGCATGCATACATAACTGCTGCTAAAAAGAGA
>NW_023339796.1:18053522-18056443 GCF_004916995.1 Morone saxatilis | reverse complement strand
AAGAGATAAGTGTGAGCTGTGGGTAATTTCACCTTCACTCTTGTTCCACTCAGTACTCAGATATATGAAACCTATACACTGAAAATATGGAATTTCTCACAACACACGCCTACTGTGTGTCATGAATTCATTCAATTCCGAATCCAGACTTCATTCTGCTACACGATGATGAGTCAGCTGTGATTGAAGTAAAAATATCCACAACAATGTGTTAAAGCTGTTTATATAAGAAATAGACACTGTCTTATGAAATCCTCCCAACAAAGTAGTTTTTCTTATATAGCTGTTTGAAGGCTAACCTGCACTGACCTGACACTGCCGCAACCCCCCCCCCCCCCCCCCACTGTGATTGTCGCCATGGTTACACACAATGGGGGGTCCTACAGATGAAGATGTGATGGTGATGATGGTGGTGGTTGTCATAGTTTGTCCCCGGGGGTTCTACTTTCGCATCAGGCCCACCATCCTCTGTGCATGACCTCTGTCACCTCCCCTGGGGAGACACTTGCCAGGTGAGAAAAGCACGCAACAGGAATTAGAAGGACCAGGTCGACTGTATGTGTGCTCCCCCGAGCAAGGTTGTGTTTGGCTGATATGTTTGTCCTTTTTGCTCATTTTATAAATACAAGGCAGGTTATTTTCTTCCAACTAAAGCAGGAACAGTGGATGCAGTTGTTGATATATAACTAGCAGAATGGAGTTGCTCTTAATGACATTTTACTGTCTAATCATATTGAGTTACCTTCAACTTTCAACCCATTACATTGTGTTTAAACACCATGGCTGTTGTTTTCAGCGGGTGAGGAAGGCGTCCTTGTTTTAGTAACACGTTTTTACACTGTTTACAATGAAGCAAATCTAGTTCATGTAAAGAAATACTGAGACACCCTAATAATTTCAGGTTCTTATGAGTGATGGGAGCCATTGAAAATAAAAGTATTTCCGCATAACATAATACACAAACAGTATTCATGACTAAGTTAATATGACAGTCGAAGTTAAGTAGTATTAATGAGACGTTTAACACTCAGACAATCTCTAAACATTTGAAGATGCTGATGAAATGTTGGTAAATCCTGATTCTAATGTTTCCAAATCCTGGTGCATGGAAATATGTGACATTATCTTTTTCCAACTAAGCCCCACCCACTTCAAACCAGTGAGAGGAGCACAGGGAATGAGAATAATAGATAGTAGTGCAAGTAAATTAAAAAAACTATATGTCAATGTAAGCATAAAGCTGTAAACAATCACACATTACCCCCTATGCTGTTATGGTTAGCATGTTAGCAAACATTACACATCCAGCAGACATTAAGCCTCATTAGAATTTAGTGGGGTCTTGTTTCTGGTTTCTAGCAAAGGTAAGTCAAATGCACTCTCCTTTAAGCTGTTTGGTCTCTCCACCAACTCCAGGGTATCGGGCTCTTTAGCTGTTAAATGCTCCACTATGTTCACAAGCTATTTGCTAACCGTGTCTGTTTGAGGCAGCTGCCTGCTGCCACTGGAAATGAGGTTGGTGAGAGCTGTCAGAGCGAGTCAGAACAGTAAAGTTGTGTTCTGTAAAACCAAAATAATAATCTTGAAGATGCTAAAAAAGGTGTTTTATCTGTGAGTTCATCACTACGAACAAGGCCTTTTGCATATAGTAATTTGACCCACTGTGACCCAAATGTAGCTTTAAAGAACAAACTGATGTTATACCACCTAACATCAATCTGGCCAAAACCTGTGACTGTCCATAAACTATAGTTTTTACATCCAAAGAAGATTTTATTGTAAAGTTGACTGTTAATAAACCAGAAAACTTGCCCAGAAAGTCACATTGGAATACTGATGCTGGCAGTCTCCCATAATCAGTGGAACAACTCCAACTCCACCTTCCTGTGATGGCCCATCACCACATGTCTCTCTATTTTTTGTCTTTGAGTGAGAGATGTTAATGCTCACATACCACAAGTGAACAGAAACAGATTACAAAAACATCCCAAGTGAACGTTTTTCTCTTTATGGGTTACAAAGGAGAGAGCACTGCGTTAAGGAGCTTCTACCTGACTAGAAATACCTGAATTGATATGTATCTAGTGTGAAACAGGGCTCCACAGTGCTCTGTAAGACCAGCTTAATTAAACCTCCTTTTCTCCCTCTTTGGTTTTGGGGTATGCAGATAAATGTTGTTAATCAGGTTGGTATCCACTAGGCTTGTATGGGATCATGTTGATGCCATGTTGGCCCTTGTCTCATACATAGTGTAATGAAGGGTGATTATTCCGTTTGAGGCTACATGAAGGAGATGGTAGAGGAGAATACCTCCCTGCAGGTTTTTCTAATGGACAAACAGACACGTGTATTCTTTAGTTATGCAGTTACATCACACGGTTGATTCCACTTCCCTGAGATAAGAAAAGACAGACGAAGATCTTCTGTTGCTTTCCTGCTGATTTTCATAATTTTGATTTTGTTATCGCTGTTACAGTTTGTCATTAAAAAAACCAGATGTTCATTCTTTGTCCTCAGTGGTCAAATCCTGCTGACTTTGATGATAGTATTGATAGTACTTCTCCTTTTGTGCCACCATAAGGTTGACGTTTTGGGTTTTGTAGTGAAATGTCTCAGCAACGGTATTATAATAATTGCCATGAACTTTGGTACAGATCTTCATGGTGCCCAGAGGATAATTCTTAATGACTTTGGCGATCCCTTAAATTCTCCATAAGTCAGAGATAAGGTAATTTAGAGTTTCCGACATGTAAATGGTGGTCCCATTAACTTCAAAGTGGTAATTAAGACTAGGAAAAGCTACAATATATCCAGCTTGGCACTTTATAGCACAGAAATGCCTGAAAATTCAAACAAACCTCACAGCAGCCAAAGACCATCCTTCAATGTAATTAAACATTTTTTTTTATATATATATATAT
>NW_023339796.1:18051108-18053422 GCF_004916995.1 Morone saxatilis | reverse complement strand
GGGGGGGGGGGGGGGGGGGGGGGCAGTGTCAGGGTCAGTGCAGTAGCCTTCAAACAGCTATATAAGAAAAACTACTTTGTTGGGAGGATTTCATAAGACAGTGTTATTCTTATATAACAGCTTTAACATATTGTTGTGGATATTTTTACTTTCAATCACAGCTGATATCATCGTGTACAGAATGAAGTCTGAGTTCGAATTGAATGACATTCATGACACACAGAGGCGTGTGTGTGAGAAGTTCCATATTTTCAGTGTATAGTTCATATATCTGAGTCTTGAGTGGAACAAGAGGTGAAAGGTGAAATTACCACAGCTCACACTTTCTCTTTGTTAGCACAGTTATGTATGCATGCCGTTTTTGAGGCTTATCCCCTAGCCACATTACATAATTTTGTGGAGTTTGTTCCAAGCATTATAAATCACAATTACAAAGGCAGCTACACAAGAGATGCATACAAATTTAAATTCTAATTAGCACATTACAGAGGCACATGAGACCATGCAGTCGTTGATGAATTAGGTCTGATTAGCAACAATGCAATTTCAAAAATGATCATCTATTTGCTTCACTTTCAACAGACAACAGTGATTCAATAAAATGGCATTTACTGCAGGGCTCTTGTATATTGTTTTGTAAGATGTTTTCATTATTTGATCCTCTCAGTGTACTTGACGTGAAGGGGAAGAAGTGTCCCTGACATATGTGATTCACATGTATACCGGGCAAACTAGATTGGGTACATAACATAACTGAAAGCCAATCGCTGGGAACCTGAAACCTCCAACGCAGATCGGACTTGTCAGTACAGAGATTTTGCAATTATAAAATAGTTACTTTAATGGCAACAGAGACAGAATTTTTTTTTTCACACTTTACAAATGTTTGCATCTTGATTACCTTCCCATTACCTACCAGTTTTGTGTCCTGTCATGTAATGTAGAACGGTATCTTAGTTTTAACTAGGCATCCACTACTAATTCATGAAGGCCATAAGCCATTAACATTAATATTAAATACCATACTGCGTGTTATATAATCAGTTAATTGACACTAGATGTGTGTTAAATGGTGCAGTCGAGAGATATGTCGAGAGTGACATCAAGTGTGTGTGTGTGAGTGTGTGTGTGTGCTCCAATGTGTTACATCCCCTCTTCTTTTAAAAAAAAGTGAACAAATTAGTTGAAAACTAAAAAATAAATAAAATCAGACTGATAAACAGTAAACAACCGCGTGAGATATGTTCTAAAAAATGTCTGGAGACGTGCTCCAGTCAGAGGCACACACAGGGTAAGGTCACCTTTTGGCATCTGGGTGGTGACTCATTCATCAGCAGGGGAAAGGTTAGGCTACATGCTTCTGTGAAAGTGCACGTCATGCATGATCATTCTTTACTCTAGGCTGAATGGTGTGCATCCTGTCCTGTATTTAGTCAACATGTCACATCTCATCTGTGTGTGTGTGTTTGTCTCAGCTGTGTCTCACCCATGTGGGCTTCGCGTGAGAACACAGTGTGACCCAGTGAATGTGGACTCAATATTGTACGTCGACGTCCGCAGCCATGCCTTACGAATGCAGTATATGTGAGTGTGTATGTGAAAGTACATCCATTTTTACCCTTCACACACCTCAGGCTTCTGTGTCAGAGGAGCCATGATCACAGGGAACACCTCATGTTTCTGAGTGTCGCATCAGACAGCAGCAAATCTCAGATGACAGAGAGGCACAGACGAAATAAGTCCATGAAACATTAAGCAGAAGCTTCCCTGGAGGACACTGTTATTCATATAAATGCATCTCCAACCAAAGACTTATCAAATGTGGCATGTCTGCTGCAGCTTTCTGAATATCTACTTCAGCCCTTACACACCGGGCTTAATCACAAGCGCATGGGAATGGGACTTCAGCGACTGTGGGCTTACTGAGGGTAAGGCATGGCCGAATTGATTCCAAGTGGCTGCCAATGTCTTATCGGCCTCTTGCTAAGCACCCTGCTAAACGGCCCTGTCAGAAGGCCACTGTAGCTCAACCATGAAGAAGATGTAACTGCTCCTAAATCACAACTGCAAGAGTGTTTATTGTGACGTCCAACACCGGGAGAAAGTGCAGGAAATTGGGTCGTAGAAATATAATGAGTGGTGCAAGTTAAAGAAAAAGAAGGAAATGAGCAATAAGACTCATGAAGATGGCGGAGGGAGGGGATGGGAGGATCTATGACAGAAATTGTAAAGCCGCATTTAATGCCGCGGTCTCAAATGGTATCCACAGAACATCAAAGAACCCCCCCCCCCCACACACACACACACTTCTCAC
>NW_023339796.1:18045122-18051008 GCF_004916995.1 Morone saxatilis | reverse complement strand
AAAGAAGGAAATGAGCAATAAGACTCATGAAGATGGCGGAGGGAGGGGATGGGAGGATCTATGACAGAAATTGTAAATAAAGTATACATAAAGTATGTGTGGTGAGAGGAAAAGAGTAGAGCTAATGGAAGGTAAAGAGCACTGGGAAAAAATATACATCTAAAGGTGTTAGTTGATCCATAAAGAGATATGCAGAGAAAAAGGGAAGTAATGATAAAACTAGATAGGTGGGAAAAGAAAGTGAAGGTTAGAGTGTTTGCCCTTTTAAAGGACAGGCGAACATTCAGACCCAACGAGAACTGGCACTTGAAAAGCTTTACCTACCTACACACATGGACATACACCCACAAGTGGGTGAACATTGTCCTGTTGATGATGACCACTTCAGTCTTACAGCATCTGAAAGACCAGAGAAACAAACTGTGAATGCCAGATTTTTCCGATTTATCTCACCAAGCGTGAACAGCCATGCTAGTGGCTCTGTGAGACCATACTTCGGCACTGTGGAGCTTTGAATCAAATGCTAACATTAGCATGATATGTTCATGATGTAAATGCCAATGCTGATCACCACGGAAATATGTACAGAATTTCACGGTTATCTGCATAATTGTTGAGATATTTCAGTCGGGACCATCCCTAGAGCCACGATGCAAGCATGGCAAAAAAATTTGCATTCATGTAAGGGATGCTCCAATAATTTACTATTATACTTCTATAAAACTGAGAGAGACAGATCAAAAAATGAACAGAAATCAAAACAACAGAGGCCAAGTTACCCTGATTTTCAAAAAAAAATCTTCAAAAACACTACCTTTCCCATAATGCATCCAACAGTGTAATTTTGTGTGACCCATCCTGCCCGGTAAATGCCCACATCTTTCCATGCCCCTATGCTCCCGGTTTGTAGAGCGGGACTGTTATATAGTTTCTTAGTCTCAAAGCTAACCAAAGACAACCCTCTCCACCCGAGGTTATTACCTCCAGGTGTGTTCAGACAGAACACACTATTTTAGATCCTGTGCAATTGCATGTAAAGTCAACGGAAAGACATGAGTGGTGTGAACAGAAGCCCAGGACGGCAAAAAAACAAAAAACTCGAGCTACATCATAAACATATACAGAGACTAGAGGAAATAGGAGAACGACAGAAATAACAGAATGTCCTGGAGCTCCTGGCGAGTTCTGACATCAGTCAGAGTCTGAGCAAAGCATGCATCGCACACAC
This sequence comes from Morone saxatilis, assembly GCF_004916995.1. Taxonomy (NCBI): domain Eukaryota; kingdom Metazoa; phylum Chordata; class Actinopteri; family Moronidae; genus Morone; species Morone saxatilis. Next base: position 18,049,780 of record NW_023339796.1, on the reverse strand, counting down.
TAACAGCACACACGGTCAGCTGCTCGCTTACTTACAGCTACCGTCTGCACAGTTTGGGGCAAATAAACAGACTCTGCAGAGATGGTCCAGCCATCGAGTTTGAGCAAACACAAGCGGAATTTCGCTTTGCTTTATAAATGCACACACCTTCAGTCTTGTTCAGATGACCCACTATACCAAAACCCCAACAGTCCGACAAATGTCCCATTGAACCGAAAGCCCATTTATCTGACAGCCCGTTATCCCAAAAACAAAAGCCCACTGCTCTGAAGGTCTGTTTTTCTGAAAATACACAGTCTCCCTGGAGTTTTTTTGCCCTTAATACCTTAGTATATTTAAATGTGGAGGAAGATGAATGTCACTGTAACAATAATATGTGGGTAACGCTGTGAAATAGTCACAATTTGGTTAGGTTTAGGCATTAAAAAAAGGTTAGGTTTGGAAAACATCATGGTTTGGGTTAGAATGAGTTAGTCATGTTAGTTAATTTACATATGTAAATAATAATAAATAAGTATTTAGAGTGTTAGAAAAATAATTTAATTTTTTTCCAATTTTGACAGGAATCAGGCAAGACAGAGAGTTTGGTAACAGTAAATATAGAGCAGACATCTGTACACCAAAATAAAAACATACAGACACAACAGCACGCTGAGAATATTCAGTCCAAAACAGACCTTGGATAAAAACAGAGTGTCCGGGAAAAGAGGATTGCAGCCCTGCATTTACAGATAATCTTTGGAACGAGGCAGGGCAAAGAGAAACCTAGGAATTCTGTTAACAAAATGAAGGGAAAAAAAGAGCATCAGGCACGCTTATCTCTGAAAGACTCCTGCTACCCAACCGGGTCAGATAAATAAAGAGGTTTTAACCTAATTTCTCACATCCACCACAGCTCTGACCGTGCCTGACCACAGCAAGCAAGAGACAGTGTTTGTGTAAAAGTAATGGAACTAATGCAGTTTTTCAACTTGAAAAACACAGCTGGAGTCTTATGATAAATGCTGTTGGTTGAGGCAGACATCAAAAGATGCTGTCTTCAAACACATTTTCAGTTAGTGTTCTGTTTTCCATAAGACACTCCAAATGTTCACTGTAAAACAGGGAGCACATTTGGTCTGAAGATTCCTTGAGTACATTTTAATAACAGAACACAGCCAGGATAATAAGGACAGCAGTTTCAGTGGCTCCAGCAGCATGGTGGAGAGCAGTATTAGCCCTTGAACTAATTTACTTCCATCCTGTGTAATGACTCATCACATGGAAAATGCTGGTGATGGTAGATCAAAAAAATCACACAACGGAGGTTTATCCCGAGATTACGCTGCCCCCTGCTGGACAAAGCAATACTTACATAAGAGAGATCCTGTGTGTCTCACCCACTTTGCTTGTGTTTTCTCCCAGTAACAGCTTTAACTCTAAGATATTTTTAAAGGTTGAGAAGATTTGCAAAATGAACCATGTGCTAAAAGAATCAGTGCAAAATCACAGGAACGCATTTGCATCAGATGTCAGTGACACATAAAGGATGTTACAACCAGACAGATTGTGTGACCTAATTAGGAATTTCAGCCATATTGCTGGTCTTCCTCCCCCCCCACAGGTGTCTCAGGCTCTTATATTACGCCATTGTTATTGTAATCAACTGCAGGGCTTGTATTCCTGCAAGTTAAACCTACTGAATCTGTTACTCAAAAACACACAAACACCTTATGAGACAGATTCTGTCAGCAGCAGTGAACAATCCTAAGTTGTTTCCAGTACCTTTCAATAACACCGTGTTATCTCACTGAAGAAATTCTCTCTCTCTCTGCACTGGGAGAGGAACATTATTCTCCTCCAGAGCTCAGGGTCAGTTACTGAACAACACTCCTGAGGCTGGGAGGAGGGGCTCACTGGGCTGCTCAAGGTACTTGAGTGTAGTGGATTCTTGCAGCTCTAAGGTCTGACCTCAAATCCATCTGAGCCTTTGATTTAAATTTTTCCTTGATAGCATTCACAGCATCACTTGGCATTAGAATTCAGCTTCATTCTGCAGTAGAAAAAAGCACAGAACAACGCAGCAACTTGAGGGGAGAACATGGCATTTTAAAAAGTGTAGAAGGCAGAAGCAGGAATTACATTTTCATATAACTAATTGTTTTTTCCCAATCCTAAATTTTTGGTGAGTCACGCAACATTTTCGTGTATTTTATCAGCAACTTTTGCCTCACAACCATCCAGCCATACGTACTGGACTGTGAGTGCAATTGATGATAAATGAATCTCTTTTGTGAGGAATATTTTAAGCATAATAATGAGCGTGCTTTCTTCCTTCTCTCTCAGTCAATAACAATAGACAATCGTACAATGGTTCCTTTTGTTTGAGTTTTGTAGCTGTTTTTCCACTTTCAATATAAAAATTCCCAAATACTTTGATATGTCTTCTGTACTCCCAAAAAAAATTTCAGTGAGTTTCTGTGCTTTTATTGTGAAGGTAAATTGACTAAAGAAAAGGTCCTGTTGGAATTTTAATGCAATGTCCTGACAGCAGGTTCACTAAGAGGTCAGAACTGATTTTTTAGGAAATAAAAGGTACGTTTAGTATAATAATACTCATAATTTTCTTACATTTGTAGGGGGTATAGTCACAGTCTGTATTTCCAAACAAAAGCTTTATTGGAAGCTGGGAAGACATTTCTTTGATTTTAAGTATAACAAATATAAACATCTGACAAGAACCGAACACAGAACACAAACAGAAAACGAAACTAAAGTAAGAGTGAAAGGATTGTCTCATATCAAAGCTTAAAGCTGCCTGTGGCTACAGATATTAACATCCATCCTCTTTTGGAAAGAGTGAAGCAGTCAGTGAGAAGGAGTGGAGATGTCAAACAGGACCTGAAAGGGCAACATTCACCCCAAATTTCCCAGAGCTTTGCTCCGTTTTCCTGTTCATGAGGTCCTGTATGGTAGAGATAGGTAATGGCTCGCTCTTGTCCCTCCTTGGGGCCTGAAGCAAGTCCACCACTGCGCAACTGGGCTTCGGACGCCTGCGCCTTAATGCCCGCTTCTCCGCCCGTGTCCTGGGGGGAGGGTGCCCGTCACAGATTCGGCTGCAAGCTGTGGTGATGCCACAGAAGGAGGGGTCATCTGAATGTGAAGATGCCTCCGAGCTGCCCTCTGACGGTGAGTCTCTAAACACAGGTTGAAGTAACCTTTTTGTGAGGGGTGTAGGGTTTGTGGTGACTGGCACACCGTTACATAAAACACCTCCGTTACACAGTTCTTGAGCAGCATGAAAAGAGGGTTTCAGAGTCTCCACTTTTTCCAAGGGTTTCATTTTACGGCGTCTCCTCTGTGTGGGTAAAAGTTGTGAGATAAAACATTGGTTAGCAACTATATAATATATATAGATATATAATATATATATATATATATATAATAAGTTAGCACCAGTATTTGAAGCAGATATTTTACACTAATATTCTGCACTGCAATAAATTCGTCTTCACACCTTTCTGTTGGCTGGACAAAGACCCTGTGTCTCCTCTGCATGCAGCATTTCTGGGCCTGTGAGCCAAAGAATGAGGTTAATTTCTACCAAGATAAAGAATGGTTGGATTCTGCATTGATTAGCTACTGTTCAAGATATATGAGAGAAACCTTGAAACAGATTAGTATTATTATTACCCTGGTAGCACCTGTGTAGTAGAACCGTACCTTCGGTGGTGGCTAACTGGAATGACTCAGAATTTATGAGTGGATAGGATGCACTCCTCTTCAAGCCCGTCTCATCACAGGAAGAGAACTGCCTATTAAAAGGACACAGTAACAGTTGAGGAAAAAGACTGCATGTAGCACGTTTACCAAGACATGAGTTACAGCGGTGTGATCACTTAAGATTCCAGCGGCGATGCTCGAGATGAATAATTGTATCAATAAACTGGCTTAATGAGTACCTCCACTGAGCAACCTCTGCCTATAAGCTGTAATAGCCCATTTGGAGATGCCACTCAGTGCTTATTCACATCTGTGCTCTCCACTAAATCTTTTTCTTTGTCATCATGGATGTAAAGATTGTGTCATAAAGATTTTTCATTATATACATTTACAGCAGAATGTTAAACTATACGATGTTCTTGCTACCTTTCAGGACAGCAGTAGGTGTAGCTCTTAGCTATGGGTGGCTCTGGATCGATGGTTGGAGGAATAGTGGAGATGCGGCAGTAGTTGGCAAACAGCAGCAGGCCGAGACACAGAAACAACGCCAGAGACAGCAGCAGGTAGTTCTGCCTGTCTGACACCTAGGAGACAGACCAATGAATATCTCATTAGCAAAACACTGGCACTGTCTGACAGACGTAGTAAATGAAGTATAACTAAAACAACAAGTAAACACATTCAGACATGTATTGCAGAAGTTGAAAGAACCAACATGTTTAGTAGCTTTAATGAGGTTTCTCAAACACTGCGTACATCCTAATGACTTGGTCCTGGGAAAAGACTAATTGTACTCAGTTTGATATATTGTGTGCCAGGAGCATTGTATCTACCTCAGTCTGCAGCTGGCTGACTGTGACAGACAGGTTGAGAACCAGCTGAGTCACATTCTCCAGCTGGCCCTGCAGCAACTGAATAGACTCAGTCTGCCGCTGGTCCTGTGGGAGGAAAAAAAA
>NW_023339796.1:18017922-18045080 GCF_004916995.1 Morone saxatilis | reverse complement strand
GTTATTATGAGTAAAGGTTTTAAAGTTACAATGTTTAAAGAATTAATGACTATTTTGACACTAAAACATCTTTTTGAATTTGTCACTATAAGCAGGAAGCTTTAAGAAAATCAAGATTTTTAGTTGACCTTTGAATTTCTAAGCCAGACAAATACCATATCTCTGTACATGGCAACTGTCTGGACAAACATTTGTGCCCTTTCATTGCTCACCTGCTCCTCTGCTATTCTCGAGGTGTTCTGCAGTTTAATGATGGTTTTGTTGAAAGCCTTCTGCATCTCCTCCATCTGTTTTCGATACCTTGAATCATAACATGGAGGCAGAAGTCTTAATATCACCCTCTACTCACAACAATCTTAGTGTGTTTCTCTGTAGCACTGCTGTGAGTCCCTGTTTCTCACCTCTGGCTTAGCTGCTCCAGGTAGCGTCCGCTGAGGGACATGTTCATCTCCAAAGCCTTGATGCGGTTGTTGAGCCTCATGAACACAGACTCCTTCTGGCTGGAGCCATGCACTGGGTTACCATTCTGCTCCGTGCCGTTGGGGGGATCTGCATAGATGTCTGAGAGGGATGGTGAGGCAGGCAAAGGAGAGGGAGAAGGAGCTGAAGGAAAGGGTGATGGTGTGGAGATGTCTTCTGCAAAATCCTCCGTCCTAGTTTCTGTGATGACCGGCTGACCACCAGAGGGCTCAGGCTCTGTAACGGTGTCTGCAGCGGTGTGGGACACTTCAGTGGAACCACTTTCAGGTACAGCTGGTGGGTCAGGGTGATATTCTAACTGAGGGGAGGTGGTGGGATGGAGAACTTGAGAATGATCGGTCTTATCCGGGGTTTGGATAGGGGCGTTTTTTATCTCTGGTTCGGAAACATCAATATTAGACTTTTCTTCTGTTGGTGCTACTGAGACATCGTCCACTGTGGTACCCACACTGGGTTGTACATAGACGGAGCTACTGAGAGAGGCTGAAGGCTCAATGGGCTTCTCTTCAGCCAGCACATCCTGGCTCTTTTCTGGCCCTAGCTCCTTCACTGGCTCCTCAGAAGACAGCTGTGGTGTTTCCACAATAGGAGTAGGTTTGGCAGAGGATGAGTCAGTGGCACTGGGCTTGGGGAGTTTCAAGGTTTGACTGGGCTCCAGCAGAGGAGGTTCGGACATGGACTCTTTATGAGACTCTGCTGTGTTCCCTGGAGGCTGTGGTGTTTCTGGCGGGCTGGCTCCGCTCTCTGGCTCCTGTTCAGAAGCTTGTTCTTTTTCATGGGGCTGATGTACCTCACTGTGGTGCTGCTGAGGTTCAGGGCAGGCTGAGGGGGAAAGGGGTTGGTGCCAAGCGGGTGTTTGGATGGGAATAATCATATGCTTTCTGTCCATAGTCTGGCATTTCCTTTTTTTTGACAGCAGGGCTGAACACTGGCGATGGAGATACTCCTGGAGGGACGCTGCACAAGAGCAAGAGGAAGAAAATAAAGCACTTACAGAGCAGTAGTTTTGGGTTTCTCGTTGTCGCTCATTATGATCACTTTTCTCTTTTTCTTCATCCAACTCCTCCTCCTTATCCAAAAGAATGATTGTAGAGCTGATGTGTTCTTCCTCATCTTTCTCTAAAGGAATAACAATTTTTTCCTCCACAGGGGGGAGCTCTTGCTTGCTTGTGTCAGCGGTAGGTGTCTCTGGCTCAGGAGTCTCTGAGGAAGGGGCTACAGTTGCAGGGACAACAGGGTCTGGTAAACTCCCTTCCTCTTCAGAGTCTGGACTAGAGAGAGAGGAGGACAATAGCGTGCATATTAAATACAGTAAAGGAAGGGCCCAGTACAACAGCCACAACAACATCTACAATTATCTCTTTTATCCATTATCTCACAAGGTGGTGGTTAATGGAAAAGTAGATTTCCAGAGGTGAGAAACTACTAAAATATACCAGATTTGAGGAGGCACAATGTACTAGTATTGATTTGTATGGTTTTCATAATATTATACCTCTGTCACCTTGCACAAACAACCAACCAGACGTCTAATTATATTTAATGGAACACATTACAAAAATTTGAGGCTGTCAGCTACATATCCAACGTCCACACCACTTCACCCCTAGAGCTCTCCATTCCTCCAAATTACCTCATAGTTGTCCCACGATCCAACAGCAAACTCGGAGGTGATCGCGCCTTTGCGGTCCCAGTCCCTAAACCTGGGGACAATCTCCCACACTCTCTTAGATGTGCCCCTTCCCTCAGCTCAACTTAAAACATACCTTTATTCTGTAGCATTTGTGTCCATCTAGTCTGTTTTATTTAGTTGACTGTCATTTTTCTGGTTGTGTCTGTTTTGCTACTTAACATTTTTATTGGTTTAATATATATATATATATATATTATTGTTCTTTTGCATTTACCACTGTACATCACTTTGGTCAACTTCTGTTGTTGTAAAATTTGTTCTATAAATAAACTTGATTTGACTTCATATTTACCACTTTGACTCATCTCTGAAAATATCCATACATTTTTAACCTGTCAACAATACGAAATAATAGCTCTGAAAAACAATTATTTAAGGTTTGTTGAATTACATTACATTACAATTCTGAAAGATGTTATAACACATACTCAAGACAGGTACTCACACTGATAAGGTAAGGTCAGTGGTGGTAGGTTGAGTGGTAGTTTCAGGCTGCAGTGATGGCTCAGTCATGTTTACGCCCTGTGATGAAAGGTTGCCTACAAAACGTAAATAAGAAGAATAACAATAAGAGTGAACACAGAAATTATTATAATCTACAGAAGTCCTAGTCCACATTTTTCTCATCAACTGAAAAGGTTGGAAAAATAAAATAGTGACTGTGTGAGACAAAGCTGGATGTTAGAGCTGACTGTGCTGGTCATACCTTGCATCTCTGGGCCCCCGCCAAGAACATTGACAGCAATGTTATTTACCATGTTCAATATAACATCTGAAAAAAAAAAAAACACCAGAGTAACAAATTAATAAAGTAATCCAGGTTAGTTGTCACTGTAGTCATCTTTATGCAGTAGAAATCCATGTTTGCTATACTTACCCTTTGCTGATCCAATCAGATTCTTGGATAACTTGACTTCACCAGGTGTATATCCAGGAGGATAATCTGTAGGGAGCAGTGCCCTTAATAACACACACCAATCTCACAACAAGAAAATGATACATGCGACTGTAAAACCATTTTAATTTTTGTGCACTCAACATAAAGAATAACGCCTGAAAAGACAAATGAATGGGGTAATTTGTGACTAGTGTATTATATCCTCCCAAGTGATATGACAAACTGCCCCTAACAATTTACTCTGAGTGTATCTTGCATGTTGTATAGCTTCAATTTATCACAGCTGGAGAAAAATTCCAACTGCATTATTTATATCATGTTCTTACCCAAGTCATCATCCGGATCATCTGGTCTTTCTGGGGGATCAGCTATCTCCTCGTACTCTTCCACCATGCTTGTGCCAAACACCCTGGGATAAGTGCATCAAAATAATTCTATAACCAGGCTCATGTATCAGTGACATTTGATCTGTCTATCAGCAATTTAAAACATGGTCGATTCTTAAGTCTTTGACAGCCTGTAGGGGGCAAAGAGCTACACTAAAAGCCTACAACACAAACACACAGGTCTTATAGTATAGCAGAGTCATCTGGTAGCTAGTTCTTTTAGCACAAACATCAAACTAGTGTTTCATTTCCCTTTATGGGCCCCGTAATTCTCACCAGAAATAACAGGTACCATATGGCGTGCTACTTCCTAGTAACTACTATAGTCAACAGTGCATGTTGTGATATGTGTGTTAACTATTTCTGTGCAAGCTTCAGCCAAATTTAACTGTACATTTTTATGTTAGCAGCTATTCATTGAAAAGAACAGCTGCTAACATATGCATTAGTTCTCCGTGTTCCCACCAAAGGCCATGACCACATGCCAAATATTACATAATATCACTTGACACCATCTAGAGCTCATGCAGTATGCAACAAGCCATTATCTGGAACCCACACTTCAAGCCAACTGGTTTGATCAGAGTTGATTAAAACAGAAAAATGCAACTAAAATCAATAACACATAGAACACAAAACAAGAGTACAATGATAAGAACATAGCACATCCATACAAAGCTACATTTTGCTTCTTCTTTCATGTTTGTTTCAGATCTTCTCACCTCTGACAACACCCCATATGCTTTGTTAACAGTATGTTAGAAAAACTTGACATTGCCTGCATTTTACATACCGTATGAGACTTAGGGGACAGAAATGTTCAGAGCCAAAGTGAGACACCAGCTCTACCTAAAAATAAATGCAAAAAATATTCAGATATTATAATGCAAATGTGTGCTGTAGTATATCCCACGCCAATCAACCCTCTCTGCATTTGTTGTGTTATTTACAAACCAAAGCAAAGCCGTGATCTTTTGTTGTTGTAAAATCAACACAATGGGTTAAAATGAAATATAAAAAGACTGATTGGCAATTTGAATAAATTCGAGAGGATCATCTCTGCATAGGCGAAATTAGAACGGTTGACATATTTGATTATTTGAATGGCTACTGGTGGACATCAAATGTTTATTATATATGATATGAATGTGTTCAAAGAGTATTTCTTTAATGGGTTAGCTACTAGCACAGCCAGTTAGATCTGATTCTGTCTGGAGTTGATCACATCACTTGAGACAAAAGAAAGGCACAGAATGCATCCCCCTCCATGTTTACTATTCAGCTCACTCAACCACAGACCTCTACAAGAAAAGCAGGCTAACCTTTATGTACTTGGTGAACATCTGAAGCAAGAGGGACAGAAAAAAAGAGAAACAAAATTAAAGAGAGGCATACATGCATTTAAAACAGGACTGTATGAACAAAGAGTGTGACCATGATGCCATCATCTCTGAGCCAGGTCCAAGTCTAGAATGTAAAACACTGTCCTAGTCACATTTACATTTCAGGAATTTGCTAGTACTCTTATCCAGAATAATGAATATTAGCAACACTGAAACTGTTACATGACCTTAAGGGTGCTCCAATTGATTGGCCGATATTGGCTCTAAATAGTTTGATCGTTGGTCTCTATAAAAACGGATCAGAAGAGCCAGTCAGATAAAGAAATTTATTTTGTTCCACAGGAAAGTTATATTCAGTCTTTACCACACATACATTTACTTGGGCGGACTGCCAGGTATATTAATGGCCAGGAGCTCATTTTAGCATTTTGCAGAGAAACAGAGAGAGAGAGACATTAGCTAGTAGACACGTGGCTATTTTACAAGCATCGACCAAGTAAAGAAACCGTTTTTTCGATAAGCAACGTCATTAACAAGCCTCTTTCACATATGGCTCACCTGCTGTTCGGAAATCAGGGGTGAATTAAAATCCAAAATGTGAGTTTTGTTTCTTTATACAACTTTGTAAAACCAAGAGAAAGAGTGAGATATGTTGCTCACCTTCACATATTTAGCATAAAGATGCTCATCTAATGGAAAGCTCTGGACTGTGCGTTCATCCCGGGCATGAAACGTTCCCAGTTTTAGCCACTTGTTTGTTGGATATCTATAGGAATAGATTTACACAACAGTCAGTTCAATGATGGATTTGTTAGGACTACAGCCTGAGGTAACTGATGGTTATCATACTGAGAGAATACATGTTTCATTATTAAAAATGTATATATTACTGACATTTTGTGTAATAAACCACACCCAGTTTTGTCCAATAAAATGCCTTTTGTTTTCCACAATAAAAAATTCAAAAAATATTAATAATATTAACACTAGTAATATACTAGTAGATATTGTATTTTGTACGCAGTTTCATTGAAGATATAACCTAAATATTCCCATATTGTATTAAAAACAATATGGGAATCTGCTGAGCATACAGTACCTATCACTGATGGAGACAAGAAAGTCTTTGGGAGTAGAAGAGAAGAGCTCAAAGTTAGCAATGTCCAACTGCTTCAACTGGATGGGCTCACAGAGCTCAATGATGAACCTGAGTGAGAATGAAAAACAAAGCTTAAAAAACTGGCTTCAGTTGGGGATGAACAGAAATGTTCTCAGGTTGCAACTGTGGATAGAAAGCAGGAGGTGCATGCATACTACATACCATATCTTATTACTACAGGGGTTTAGCATGTACAAGTCCATGTTCTCCTTCAATATGGCCGAAGTGCTCTGCATGGAACAAATTCACAAAATCAACATGTGTTTTTATTTGTCAATATGTCAACATCCAACAGGGCAAACAAATTCCTCAGAGGAATGTTCATATATATATATCTATCTATAGTACCTTTGCCTCTAGATTAGCACCAAGGATCTTGGCTCCACACTCCACTGAGGCGTAGTTATTGAAGTTCTTCTGGACCTTCTTTACCGTATGAGAAGCCCCATTGTTAGAAGTATGAGTAGACTGAGCTATTGAGAGGAAGAATAAAACAACAAGTTGTTAAATAAGATAAATATACCACAATATTTTATGTTCTGTATCATCAAGCTTAACACAACTTCACAAACAAGATAAACTCTTAATCTTACTCTTTTCTTTCTCCACCTCCATCACCTTCCGCTTCCACTCATCAAAAGTGGGGATGTCCTCGGGGTCTTTGCTGCCTACGCTGGAATCTGTGTCTGTGGTAACAGGGGAGCCCTGGACCTGTCAAAGATAATGAGAGCTGGGACACCTCCTTTGGTAGAGAAAGGAAAATAGTTCACACGGTGTTCTGAGTTCCTTACTGGCTCTTTCAGCGTGTGTGATGCGTTGACCTCCAGATGCTGTGTGCTGTGAGCGGCCGGAGAACTCAAAGAGGGGTCAGTGTGGGTTTTAGTACCTGCCATGTGAACATTTGAAGTGTTCTCCAGAACTACTGGAGGACTGCTGTGGGAACAGAAAAAAGCACTGTAGTCAGAGTCCCACTCGTTGTTTGAAGTGGACTACAGGCTAACTACAACCACATTCTCCTCGCAACAAACAGTCAAAGCCAACTTGACAGCAACGCAAGAGAAGTGTATATAATCGTGTATTTTTAGCTCACTAAGTAGGGCACAAGATCCCCACCTATCATTGTCATACGGGTTGTTCTCTTCTTCTTCACAGTCAGCTGGAGGGAGGTCAGAATCAATGACCTCAGGTGCAGCTACGTCAGATGCATCATCTGAAACACTGAAATGAAACAGCAATCCATGTTAAATGCAGACCTTTCGTTTGCAGGAAGAGATCAAAGAAAAAAAATTGTATTTGAAAGGACCTCGTATGGTGCTGTAACCCTAAGCAATGTACATCACATTCTAAACACCAGAATAATGAGATACAGAAGAGCAACTGAACAGCTCTTATGGGGGAAAAAAGCCTGGGGGTAATAGTATCTTGCCTATTTGGGATGTGTTCTTGATTGTTAAGGATGTTGGGGTTGTCTTTAAGCTCAGCAGCAAAACCAGAGACAGGGTCAGGGGAAGGTAGCAGCGAGGCTGAGTCTTGGTATTGAGTGGTGAAGGTTTCTGGATGTTGATTTTCTGAGCTGTGCTCAGGTTCTGGCTCAGATTGTGAAATTCCTTTGTGTGCCTCCAACTCTACCTCTACAGCGGGCTCCTCTACTTCAAAGGCCTGATGGATAAACAGAGAGAGAGAGAGAGAGATACCTGAGCTGTTGAGGGAAATGTTAAAATGGTTGGCCCATTAGCCAGAGTTAGACTGATCAACCAAACACTTAAAGCTTCAAATATTCCAGGAACGATCAATAAAAAGAACTGCATTGTACAATGCATATGGCTGCTTATCCAGGCCTGAAACGGTTCTGGAGGAAATCAACTGGTGAAGCCTTTACAAATCTTAGCTTAAACATGTCTTTAAAACGATTACTCAATTGCATTAAGCAGTCACAGCACATACACGATTTATAGTACTATGTTTGCGTTGGGGGATTCATTTACATAATGATACAACTACAATGTACCTCTGAATATTGTTTTTTATCCACCTCTTGTGTTGTATGCTCTTCTTTTTGCAGAGCATCTTCTATCAACTGCTCGTTTTCAGATAGGGACTGGGCATGTGAAACCAAGCTTTCCTCAACCTAGAGAAACACACACACACACACAAATGCATATATAGACAGATATCACTGACACCACACCATAAAAGGGACAGTTTGGTCACAGAAGCTAAAACACCCACAAATCTGAGTGAGCAACGTGTCATTTTTGATGGCCTATATATTCAGACAGCATTGTGCAACTGCTGTTAATCTGAGTGTAGTATGGCAGCAGGTGTCTTATGTGGTTAATAAGCAAATAAAATATATAATGAAGTGTATGCTCGTGAAGGATTTCATACAGCAACCTCTAAGCCATTAGGTGGGTTGTAGTAGGTACTATACTACCTTGTGGGAATGAATCTTTTCCTGGGACTCTTCCTCCGAACCGATGTCCTGTGAGGACACTGGCCTCTGGGCCTCTTGGTGCGACTCTGTGCAACCAACATAGCAACTAGGGTACCTAAGAGACAAAGGGAAAGACAGTCATAATACCATTGAGTCAGTTTGTCTGAATATGGATTACTTGTTAACAACACATTGGTGGAAATGCCCTGGTATCTGGGAAAGAAGCATAAATATAGGGGGCACTTATAAACTCTTGAATCAAGCATACTAAACATTTTATTTTACTGCAATGAGTCACAGAGGAAGCTGCAGGCCAATGTCCCAGTGTGACGCACTGACAAAATCCTGGTAGCCTGTACCCCAACGTAGACAATTTATCTTATCTGTATGCAGAGTCAGGGAATGTTGAGACACGCCTCAAACAGGGTGCATACTGTTCAACCAGATTGTAGAGCCTTTTCAAATGCTGTTTATATTTCACTATCTTCTGGTTCTGTCTATAGTATCTGTCACCTGGTTCGTGAAAAAAGACAGATATGTCAAAGTGAAATTAAAGAATGAATACCATTGATTTTTTGCGTTTTGTTTACATTACAGTTATGTTTCTGTGTATACATATATTAAAACCGTATTCTTTTGTTTTAAACAGCACACTTCTGCTGGGTGACACCCAGAGAAATGGGTCAGGGTCACAGCGACTGTCCTCTCTCTCTCCTGGCAGGAAAAACGAGCAGTAACAAGGCCTTAAAAAATTGCAATAATAACAGCACGTTCCTCCAGGCTCAAAGGGCACACTCCAACAGCGATGGCAGCTTGTCAATAATCCAAGCCATTATTTGAATTTTATTCAAGATTCCAGGTCAAGTACTTTACTCGGCCACTGGGCTGGCTGGTTCAACCGCTGTGTTGATCTGACTGGGGAGGCTAGACTAGTCACAAACACTTTAATGAACCACAGAGGCTTTGTTTTCTAATTAACAGCCAGTAGTCATAATGTAACTCCCAAAGGAGCGAGAGTGGTATTAAGGCAGGACTTGCTAAATAATTAACTAACTGGTTACAGACAAAGAGTTAAAGCACTAGACTTTACAATGTAAATGGTATGAAATGCAGGAGATTTTTAGATGATGAAATGAATACTCCCTGTGTGGGTGAGCCTAAAATGCTGTACAGTAATATGTTTTCAATATTCAAGACTAACTGTGAGAATAAAATTGAAGAATAGGCAAGAATAGAGTATAGTGTTGGGACAGCAGACAGAGCAGGTTGGATTTGAAGGAGTGAGCCGCCAACGACGCAACAAATAGATGAACATGTTTCCTACAAGTGCAAAGATCATGTGCACGTGTCCACTCACATCAAGCCTGTCCTTGAGACGCACCTACGACTGAGAGGTGATCTGTCACATGACATGACGCATCATTGATCACTACAATTTTAGACCTGAATAAAAATCTGCCAACATTAGAACATGACAATATTCCATCACCGAAGGCTTCACAACATGGTAAAAAAAAGAAATCATTAAAAATCATATATAATCAGACATCGCAATTGCAATATTCACACATCTGTGAAGTGAAATGAAGTGTGAGAATGATCATTTTTGAATCACAACTTTAATTTTCAGTGAAAAGACTATGAAAACAATGAGGATGTGACACGTTTTCTTACATTTGGCCAGGGCATCTCTGAAGCACTACAGGACTTTATTACAATGCTGTTTTGTCAAACACATTTTACCTTTAGCTAAAACTTGCTCCTGCGATTTGGATTGCGCAGCCCTAGCCTCACCCATATGTTGATTATCCCATCCACTAAAAGGATTCCAATTAGAGGCAGAACAAATGATTGGTATTGTGACACAAAGTCTCTTGAAACACACTGATATTGAGTCATTTCCGTTAATGACTTGAATTTAATTAGGCATAACTTGTGCTAGTGTTTTCATTAAGGGCAAAAATACTGTATTGTATCATGAGCTACCCTCTGATTACAAGACCCTATTCAAATCCTTTAGATTACCACGATAACTATAGCAAAAAGTATACTGTCTCGCAGTAAATATCAGTCAACCCTATGTGAGACCAAAAATGAATGAAAATTCTTCAACAACATCAGACACACCTTTTCACAGCAGATAATTTAGACATGTCACAGCAAGATAAGCACTGGTGATTAATTAAATGAATGACGACGACTCAGTTCCCCCAGTGAGAATAACAGGGTCCTGGAGCTGCTAAACATGAATGTAATATACCTGTTAATCATGTTAATAATTACACTTTGCTTCTGCTATGATATGTCTGAGTGCGGTGAATCTATTAACCGATGAACTTATACAGCCTCAACTAGAACAGGACATATTTACATTTTCTGAAGTGTACAGTACCAAGAGTATAAATAACAGACAGCGAAAGGTCACAAATACTATCACTCACAGCCTCACTGTCAAGAGAGCTAAAGCAATGCTGGTGAAAGTGGGTCAGGCCAACATCACCACACAGTTCTTAACACCATATTACATCACTTCCCTCCCTCCCTTTCCTTCTCCATCTGAACTAAAATGATCAGTGCGTGTTGTGTTTTGTTGCTGTCCTCTAAACATGGCGAGAGCCCACAATCCTCCTGCATAATCTCCCTCTCAGCGGGCTTTACTGTGTTCTGTCGGACTTACACAGACCCAACAACCCCCAGCTGTCAAGAGGACTGACGTGAAAGGCCTTTTAATCCCGTCCAGAGCTGATGAATCAGAGCTGTGTACCGTCGGCTAACGTTAGCTCTGTGACGGTGTGAGTCGTGGGAATCAACAGTCAGCACATTCATGTGTGTGTGGCAGACAGCTAGTTTATGGTCATTCATAAAGGATACACTGTATTACTAATCAGCTGGAGTTGGAAGGATATCGATAACCACCATGACACAAACGTATGGCGGCTGATTGAGCTTAGTTGTAATTAATTAATTCTGCCAAATCACTAACGTTAGGTAGTAACGCGTCCTGAGGTGGAGGGTACTTCAGTTCAATAGCTAATAACTTCCTATCAGCTAGCTGGCTGTGTTAAACCTAGTTAAACAGCTAGTGCTTAGGGTCAGAAACTTAAACTAAACTAACTCGTAGTGATGAGTCAGGGAGTCAGCCAGGTGCCACATCACAACATAATGTTGACGCTGGATAGCTAACTTAGCTAACGTAACGTTAACGCGTTGTAAGTGATTCAACCAAGTCTTGGATAACGTTTGTCAGACAGTTTGATAGTTTCCCCGGTCAATGTCTGTCAGCGGCGTCATTATAAAGCTCAGCTCAAATGAGACAAGTGTAGTTTATCAACTTACCAACAGACTACAGTTACACACAGCCACACTGACACAACTCGCCATAACAGTGGTGTCATCTTCATCCCTCTCCTACCGGGACAGACATCCTCGTCGTACTCGAAAATAGCGTTTTATCCTTTTAGCTGTGGGTCTCTGGGGCCATGTGGAGCACACATTCACCCGCAGCTTTGCTGTTAACTCGGCGTTAGCTATCGTTGACGGTTTCACGGGTGAAGTGTGATGCTAGCCGCTGTGAGCCACACAACCTGCTGCCGACTGTCACCGCGTGTCACCGTCCAACCGTCCAATGAGAATCCAGAGAGGCTGTTGCGCAGTTCAAACTGCGCGTATGCTGGGAGCGTTCGTTTCGTAGCCTCCGGTCGCACGGGTGGGTGGAGCTTCTTTATAGAGAGGTATTTAAGTTGGTTAAGAGAGGCTAATTTTGTTTTCAAATGTTATCAAAATTGTGGTAACTATGGCTCATGGTGACAGAAATAGTGCCGTAATGGGATAAATATGACTGATACACGAGTCACCGAGCACTGGTGTTTAGTGGGTAAGTTAGTTCATATGAAAGCCGTATCAACAGTTGCAATGCAACCTTACAAAAAAAACTCCAGGAAATACAAATCTTTTATAAACGATTTATGGAATAACCAAGTTTCGATACAAAGCCCTAGCTGACATACTGTAGAATACATTCATGCTCGGTAAGATAAAGCTGATGAGTAATATACTTTAATGCAGTATTTTGTAAAACGGCCTACACATTGTGCAAAACAAAGCGTTTGTTGTTCCGTTTGTTACAAAAATAAAATTCCCTTTATTGCAACGGGTTGATGCAATAAAAAAGCAAGTGTTCTGCAGTATCCTGCAGGACCTGAAGTACAGACTACCAACCCTGCCTAGAGACAGTAAGTGCCTGTTTGGGCCACTAGAGGGAGCCCTCTGCTCAACTCATTTGCCAGGCGTCAAAAATATAATTTGAAACCCACCCTACACTAGTGAAGGCAAAGGACGAAACATCACATAAGGGACTAAATTAAAGGGGGACCTCCTATATGAGCGGGGTTATGCCCAAAGGTCACACCCTCATGCATGATCACACCAGAGCAGCACTTTAAGAAGACATAATAGATCATTACAGATATTTAGGACACGTATGCCACATATTGTCTCTGATCAAGCTCCATTGAAAAGTGAACAGTAAATATGTGCCAAAATGACGTATACCATATTTGTTAAATTACTGAAATAACTGTTTAAAGTTCAACTAGGCCTCTGCTGCCATCATGTGACTGGCAGTGAAAAGGCACTTTTATTAATCAGTGATCACATTGGTTGAACACTCATGTATAGTATTCTATAGGCATTGCTTAAAAAAAACGCCACCATCACATGCTCAGCTTTAGATATGTATTCATTTCTATAGTAGAAAATATGAATATTACTTAGTACTTGCAGTCAACGGTTTGATCATATAATACATTAAACACTTTGTCAGTGCCAGACTTATGAACCTTGTTGTTTTAGTGTCACTGTATTTACTTATGTATTACATAGTGAGCTTAAGCATACAATACACGTATCCCCATGAAACAATGCCAGCTGCATACAATTTACTGTAAAGCATTTTCTACAAGAATGTGTAAAAAGAGAGACCAGGTACCCTAACAAATGAATGTATGCTACTGATCTTTTGTTGTTGTGTAGCTGGTGGTGTTTCTCTGCTCAACAGTTATGGTCTGCACTGGAAGCAAAATAAACCAGCAAATGAACTGAGAATACTTGATAACATTACAATTGATTGACATTTTAAAACAAATACACTATTGTGTACTGAACCATAGCTGATGTATGTGACAAAAATAGTCTATAGGATATCAAGAAAGCAACAACTGAAAATCTTTGAAGATAAAAATTAATTTCTGTTCATTTTCTAGTCATGTATTGAGTCTTTGTCTCGGTGCGGGACCTTTGTTACTCAGTTTTACGTCACACCAGTTGTGCTTTAACTGAACATGTTTGGATGCCTCACAGTGATAAAAATGATATATTAGTGCCGTCTTCTGGCTAATGTTCTTCTTCTTTGGATTCAATAGCAGGTTTGTGAAGAAGTAATAACTTTGCTTAAGCCTGCAAAATATTCTAATAATTACTCTAATATTCGTACAAGAGACAGAATGGCTGTAAAACATTTATCTTGTAGACAATTTACCCCAGGGAACACATGACGTTTCAGTATGTATCAATAAGTAAGCAGGCAAGCAATAGCATAATATTTGTGAGCCACATATTGTTTTACTGCACTCCAGTGAGAGGTCTGCATAAATGTATATTCCCCAAAACCCAGTGGCTTAAACAATAAAGACGCTGTTGACAAAGTGAGACATTATGAGGAAGAAGTTTATTGAGGAGCGATACAGAGACACAGAAAATAACAACTGATGCAATTCCCCAGCTTAACATTATGCCCTCTGCTAAACAATGCCATCTCACTACAACTGGAACCATTTCGTTGTCGGTCTTCGGCAGATTTTTTATTTAATTGTTTTTCAACTTTCCGATTCTCTTTCAACATTTAGCTTTGGCAATACAGATTTGTAATTCATGCCAGTAAGGCAGTCTAAATTAGAGAGAAGAGAGCATTTAGTGAATAGAGACACAGAGAACGATTAAAGCGCTAGGATCCTTGATGAGGTCTTTATAGTCCACAGGTACAGTATCTCCTTATCATTACCTATATACATCAGAACACAGTTTAGGCCCACATACACAATAACAAACTGACAGAGAAGCACTTGAACATTGACAAAAGCCCCTTAAGCTCTAGCGCAGACGCTGACTGACTAGCTTCGATGGTTGTGAGAATAGAGGAAATAAGAGAGGCAAAAAGAGAAAAAGCGCTAGTTTGTGATGTACATGGAGTTGCATGTTTCAAACCTGAGAAAAAGGCTAAATGGAAACATGTAAATACACTTTCTTTGTTCATTCAAGAAGGAACTTTTTTTTTTTCAAGTGGCAAGTTCCATCTTCTGAGTCAGCGTCTGGATCAGAGCTTAAGGCTGCGAGGGTCACAACTTGACCATTGATACAGCACAGGTGGACACCTATGACAGGGTTAAATGCATTATTGAGGCTGTTTTCATATAGAGAATACTGAAGGTGCTCCTCAGCCTTGCTATGTGTGTATGGCTGCTACTACAACACAGGAACAACTCACAAAAGTCCGACATTAAATTGACCTCCGAGGGTTTTAGGATTCATCATTAACAGCTTTGACCATGAAAACAAATACAACTGAAACGCCAGCAAACGTGCAGACAGACGGCACATGCACACGTGTCCTCACACACTCTTACACGCACACGTACACAGAGTTACTCGCACACAAACACGCACGTACACTCACATACTAAGATACAACTTCTGTTCCTAAGAGAACATCAAGCTGATAATTAACACTTAAGGGGGTAATATACAATAAATTAATACTAAATCAAACTCAGCCTACATATAGGCAAATTAGTCCCTCCCCCGTATACATACACACAAAACACACGCACACACACTCTACATACACACACTCCCATGCAATAAAAGCAGCTTATGTGCCATGCTGCATTTTGGAATGAGTAGGGCAGTACGACTGCTGAGCGTATTTTCATGTAGAAGCAGCAAGTGGGGGTAGTGGCTGACTTGGTGAGGGGTTTGTGGGAGGGGAGGGGGCGGGGGGTAGAGGTTCCAGGGACTGATACTGGGTAGTGAATCTGCTAAAGCAAACCTGGACCACAGGCGAGCAACAAGCGCACATACACATACACCACAAGACAAGTACCATACTGTACATATATATATGGACATCGTCACCTGGCAGGAAATTGAGGGTCAAGGGGTCATAGACTTCAGTGTCTGCACTAAGGAGAGACCAGGACAGCAGAGCCATGGCTAAGAGAGGAGGGATGGAGGAGTGGATGGAGGGAGGGAGATAAGGGTATGAGGAACCCCTTTGGATATTTATGGTGGGGCTTGTCTTGTAGGAGATGGCGGGGGCCGCCGGCTTGGTTGGAGAATGAATGATGATGTGTAAGGAGAAGTGTCAGAGAACAGGAATGATAACAGATTACAGAAAAGAATGAGAGAGGTAAAATGAGAAGAGAGTAAAGGGTAAGACAACAGAAGACAAGAAAAGATTTTTAAAAAAAATTAGTCTTCAGTCTTCACACAAGTTTAAGAGATGCTGTGTTTATGTTGAAAATAACATACATACTAGAAAATGAATAACATTTTGGGAAACATACTATTTACTTGCTTTCTAAGAGTTAGATGAGAAGCTCCATACCGCTCTCAGCAGTCGGTTACCTTAGCTTAGCATAAAGATTGGAAAGGGGGGGAAACAACAAGCCTGGCTCTGTCCAAAAGTCTGCCACATAACCCTCTATTAAACTAAACCATGTCGTTTTGTAGGGAATCAACAAAAAAGTGTTAACTTAAGAGCTTTAGAGGGGTTTTTTTTCCTTTGGACAGTTGTTTCACCCTGTTTCCAGTATTTGTGCTAAGCTAACTGTCTGCTGGCTGTAGCTTCATATGTACCATACAAAAAAGAGTGGAATCAATCTTCTCATCTAACTCAAAAAAATAAAAGTAATAAAAAAAATAAAGTAATTCTGACCAAAAGCAGTTGAACAGTGGAATCCATGCTGAGATTATGTCTCATCCGGTTCAGCTGTTCAACTGCTTTTAGCTTGCTTGCTTTAGAAATGTAGATTACATTTGATGGCTCTAAGTATTAACTCTTGATCTAGTGGCAGATATGGAGCAGTTGTTAAGAGCAGTAGAGATTTGATCCTGATCTAGCAGGCGAGCTTGATAAGCAAAGAATGCTCTTTAGATGTTTTTGTGTAGTTTTTGGTGTTTTCTGTGAAGGTTGCATTTACCTGGGGATGCTAGGAGGGGCCCTGTTAGGGCGGCTGGGAGCCTGAGGGCTGTCAGCACTATTATTGAAGGGCCCCAGAGGACCTGGGCGGTTTGGTGGTGGCGGGGCCCCTCGTGGAGCTGGGCGCTGGCCTGAAGACATCCTCCTAGGGGCAGTAGGGCTGGCAGGAGGAGACCTGGAAAAAGGGAAGGATATAGTATTGAATGCGGTTTAAGAAAGAAGGGGCGCAGGTAGCAACAGTTTATTATTTAAAATTGTTTCAGTCTACACGTAAATGCGCAGTTTAGGGTTAGGGTTCCAGTGACTTTACCTGCGACCCCCCGCGGATCCTGCCATCCAGGAGGTGTCAACAGGCGGAGGCATGGGGACGGTGATGGTTGAGGTGGAGATATCACCAATGATACTCAGGGCTTCCTTCAGGGCCTGGTGGGTCCTCAGCACCTCATCCCTCCTCTGGGCCTGCTCCTGGGATTCGTCCATCAGGGCATTCTGGTCCCCTGTAGAGTACAGCTGTGCCAACAGCTCTGCATTGATGAATTCCTTCACCTAGTGGCATGAAGAGGTAGTGCAGGATGACGAGTCAGAATTGTGAAAATGCAGAAAAAGTACAGACCTTTTCATAGTTATGTCACTATTATTATCATTCATAGTAGTATTGGCAGTATCTCTACTTTAATGTAGCATGAAATGGTGTCTTCACAGCCCATGTAACTGAACATATGAGGAATATTTTTTTACATTGTTGATCATGAGATGCATTATAGTCTTGGGCATAAGGTCCCGGATGCATTTGTTGACAATAGCCATGTAGGAGTCCACCAGGTTCCGGATGGTTTCCACTTTACGCTCCAACTGAGGGTCCATGGAGAAGTTATCTGAAGTGGTGGTGGTCTCACTCTCAACCTATGTAAGGAGAAAGGAGAAATACACTAAGACAGTGAGAAAGAGGGGTCTACACAAAAAATACAGTCTGAAATCTGATTTTCAATACAGGAGGCTTTTGTTTTTTTCTGAAATAATGACATGTGCACTCCTGTAAAGTATAAATGTTAGAAAACTAGGGCAAAATGTGTTTCTTTCCAATATTGCCCTGCAAAATATATTCAAAAGTGGAAAGTTGTGAATTTGCTCTGAATATATGAGATTATGTATTTTTAAAATTAGTAACATAAGAATGAGAAAGGGAACCAAAGCTAAGGATGTGTCACTCAGGGAGTAAAGGACCAACCAGCTGTCAATGGGACCGACTGAATGGAGAATTGATGAGTTTACTAACCGTAGTGGTCTTCTCAGGATAGACCCCAGCACGTAGGAGAGAAGATTTCCAGCTGTCTACATCATCCTGAGAGTCACAGGCTAACTCCAGGGTGCGATTATCCTTGTACACATTCCTTAACACCGTGACACAGTAGAACATTCATTTATGTGAGAGAACAAACAAAGTACTACTATTTAACATTCAACATTTGATCAAACTAATCTAAAAATCCTCAACTGCTCAATAACACGTAGACAATGCTCCCCAGTGTTACAAAAAGAGCTCGGAAACTCTGACATCTGGAAGTATTGACAGTATTAGATTATCTGCCTCTTTTCATTGGGGTTATTTTGTTGTTTAACCTTTTTTTAGGTTTCGAGCCAAGAAGTCCTTCAAATTGAATAAGAAACTGAATTACAATAAAACTTTTTACAGCACGTTCTGCACCAGTGACCAAAAGCTCAGGCCTGATACTGAACTTTTTACACAGATTCACTGTCTTATGGATAGGCTACAGTCTCATCAGGGCTGTTTTCTCTATATTATTATCAACCTACCGTTAAAACATGTATCTCTGTTTTTCTAATAATTCATAGTAAATGTCTGGTTTTCTAAACTGTTATTTTACAATTCTGAGGGTTCTTACACAGAATATAAATGACAAACCTAAACGGAGCTGTAGATCAATTGGAAATAGTTCCAGTTTGTCCCGGCCATAGTTTAATGCAAACATAGTGTACAAAACACATAATCCAAAACATATTTCAGCCGCTGCGCCAGCACACAGGCCTTGAAGTCTCTAACTCTTTCTACTGCATGTGATTTCTGTCAAAAGCTTTATTTGCAGCTGCAAATAAAAAAGTAAAAAGAAAATAGATTTTTAGGATCTAATAGCTGACCTTGACTCTGTATTGAAAATACAGAATATATGCTTGCTGGACATGAAACTTTTCTCCACATCGCGGACCTTCAGGTTGTCCAGAGGGAGCATATACTTCTTTTCTTTCTCCTGTGAACGAGGAAAACAGAAGGTACAGATCATGAGCACTTTTATGGCTAATGCAATTTGCTCCAATTGTTATTTTCTAAATTGTTGTGCAATGAAATTGGCGTAAACACTTGTGCAAGATTACGTCCGTAAGAGAAAGGTGAAACCGGGTTTTTAAAGAGGGAGAGAGAGGGTAAGCAAAGAGAAAGGGGGTGACAGGAGGGAGGAGGAATGGGGGAGAAATGAGAGTGGGAGGTAGGGGGGGTGGAGAAGAGGGAAGCAGAAACAGAGAAAGAAAAGGGAGAAGGAGAGCACATGTGGAAGTCATTACAGTGTGGGTCAAGACACAGTCGTTCTTCACAGTGCGTTTTGCCGGGGAGAGCTGGTAGCTAAAGGCTGAGTAAACTCTCCGGCTGTGGTAAAGACGGGGTAAACGCAGACATGCGTACGCACTGGAGGTCCAGAGAGCGAAGTGCTCAAAGTATTCATCTTCTGAGGTAGAAGCTTGAGCACAACTGTGACACATTTAAACTGGGCCTGTGACGGATGCTTAGACTGAAGCAACTCTGCTCTTCTTTTTTACACTCCATCCTATCCTCCATCTTTCTGAACTCTCACTGTCTTTTTCTTTTATCCCTCCCCCTCTATATTTTTTCAATATTTTTTCTTTCCATTCCAGAGGGGCCCACTTCCTGCCTGATTTTTTTTTTTTTTTTAAGAAGGAGGGAGAGAGAGAGAGAGGGAGAGAGATTAAATGACAGCCTGGCGTTAAAACTCAACATCTGGTAGTGCTTAGCAGCACACAGAGAACCAGGGAAGGAGGGAGAAGTTAAAGAGACGGCGGGTGAAGGAGGAGGAGAGCTCGAGAAGAAGCAACACAAAAGTGGATTTGCAAAAGATTTGCAGAAGAAAGCCCACATCTGGTCTGAAGGTCCGGAAAGTGGTGGTTGATGGTCGCAGGTAAGAATTAAAGAGGATGAGGAGAGAGGAAAAAAGGGAAGACAAGAAAAGTCTGCAGACTCTGCTGTGTTGTATTCCCCAAGGGGTCACTACAGCCCATATATGGTCACACGGGTCCCCTCCCTCTTCCTCTCTCGTCCTCTCCCTTTCTCACTTACTCTCCCCCCAATTCCCCCCCCCCGTCTCTCTCTTTCCCTCTTTTTTGTATTATCCCCTCCCTGAACGTGCAGCCAGTCTGTCCCAGTCGTCTGAGCGAATATGCCACGTCAAGGCTGGATACTCTTCATGGCCGGCGTGACCAAAACGGACTGCGAGGGGACCCAGAGCTCAAAAACGTCTACCAAAACAAATAAACACGCCAAGAGACGTGCACCAGAAAGCTTTGGGGGGAAAAGCGGCAAACGTGGATGAGGCGAATCGCAGTTTTGAGGGGGTTTTCGATAGACGGGATCCTTGCTGCCAAAATGGAGAGTGGCGAAGGGAGGGCACAGACGACAGAGCCTCGAGCATCTGGAATGGCAGAAAACAGCACGCAAGGCCTGGCTCTTAACTCCGGCTCCGTCCACCCAGTGTTCAGACTACCTGTTCATTGTCATACTGGTGTACAGTAGTCTGCACATTGGTTAGACTGGGCATGGACCCTCTTCTGTCAGTCTGTCTTTCTGTGTCGCTCTCGCTGTCTCTCTGTTGGCATTTCAGGTCTCCAAGATGTGTGGGGTTTTTATTTTTTGCATCTGTTCCTTCCTTCTCACCCTTTGCTATTTATACTCTGTATGTGATCTATATTCATCTGTATTTTGTCAGTGCATTCTAACACTCACCACTTCCTTTTCACTTATTTTTGGAATAAACATACATCACCAATTTTCAACACTAACTGCAGATTTGACAACTTGCTGTGAAAACCAAGGTGTAAAACAAAATGGAAGTTTTGAGCCAGAATGAGAAAAGTTTTAAAGCCAAAGCTCACAAAATAGCGAGTGCACATAATTTATAGCATGAATGAGTAAGTGTGCATTCTGCTAGCCTGGTGCTCTGATGAAGATGTGGTCCACTGGAAGGGGGAGGAGCGAGTGTGGCTGCAAAGCATCTAACACAGGCCAGAGGAACGAGGGCCAATCAATCAAGTGGAGTTTGAAAATACAGTCAGACACCTCCAGTGAACTTATTTCAGTGGGTGGCCAAAATGGACTTGGAAGACTTAAGGCAAGGGACACTGGTGTATACTAGATTGCTGTGGTGTCAAATAACTGCAAAAGGCTGGTAGGAAAAGTGTTTTACAGATGGTGCAAGAAAGCCCCACTGCACAAAGAATATATGTACACACAGAGGGTGTTTTAGAGTTGACTCGTCAGTTAAATGATTTAGATGAGCTCTTGTGCTGCTGGTTTACAGTAAAAGTAAGCAACTCTTTCACTGTTGCGTGTGGAATATTACACATTGTATAGGATCAAAACAGTGACTCAGTGTCATGAAGTGATAGCTGGTTATGAAGTTGAACGTCACAAACAGGGGGGGGGGTATTGATATTTAATAGAGGGGTTTCTCTCTGCCGAAACATTGGAGGCTGATGTTTGGATTAAAAACTTGTGATTTTCCTGCCAAGAATGCAAGCAGTTCCAAAGTAACTGCCAACCACACCAAGAGAGGGAGGAGGGTGTGCAAATGTGTGTATGTGCATCTGTGTGTGAGGACATGCATGTGTATGTGACTATAGAAAGTTCACGGAGTGTAAAACAGAAATATACAAGGCGAAGCCGCAGAGTCTATAATTTCCTATATTACCACACCAACGTATCAAATGACAATCTGTAGACCCAATGCTGAGCGGCCCGTGTGCTGTCTGAGTATGCTTTCATATATTTTGGGTGTCTGTGAGTGAACATTTGGTCGGGATTGGGACTGTTCCAAATTTGCAAAGAAGAGGCGAATGCTTAAACTCCCAGTGGAAAGAGGTGGGGAGAGGAGAAAGAGAGAAAGGAAGAGAAACTCCGAGACAAAGGGAAGGATGAATGGAAAGAGCGAGTGAATGACAGAAGAACTACAGCCACATACGTAATTCATACAGTAAACTGCTCCATCATGGTGATTATCCACTCCTAAGCAAAGGCTAAATGCTAACACATAGTGAGGCCACAGATTAACCTACATTCAAGTGGAACCACATATATAAAAATCTAAGGCTGGAGAGAATACTATTGTCACTATCAATTTGTCTTATTATACAAATACAAATTCTGCTCTGTGTATTTCTCTTGGAGCTACACCCTGGCAAGAGACTAAACAAGGTCCAATAAACAAACAACAATGCAGCAACAACACCAACTGGCTGAAAGAGTTGCCGTGTGTCTGCCTATCTACACTTGCTGTGCAGAATATCCTCCAACCTGTACAGCAGGCACAGACAGGCAGATAGACCTCAGCCTGCCAAATAAGCCAGCAGGACGGATCGAATGCTCAGTGGTGCATGCAAATGGTGCTGTTGTTGGTCTTTCTGATGTGTTATCAATGAGAATGGAAATAAAAATAATAAAATTCAGCTTTAAAACATCACAGAGATTCGAGTCATTTATCCTCCATTGGTGTGTATGAAGTTAGTTGCTAATAATAATACCACTCTCTGTCATTCGTCTGTATTTCTTGATTTTGTAATTTATTTATTTAGAGATAAATACATAAAGAGCAGTTCCACAGCCAAAATTTTTCACACTCATTTCCTTCCCACCTAGAAAAAACATAGAACTGGCACATATTTATATAGAACCCACTCTAATTGGGTCCTCACCCTGATCTAAACAAGAAAGAAAAGGGACAAGACCACAAGCCCTCTAACTTCTGAAAGAAATATCTGTCTCTTCAGCTGCTATTAAACAATTTTACTAAAAAGAACTGCCTGCTGAGACTGAGTCTAAACTTGCTGGTTGGAAAACCAAAATAATAAGCTGAAAGACACTGTGTAGAGCTGAGGGGACCTGCACAGTTGTTGATAATCCTCTGTGGGTTCGTTACAACGAGAAATCCCTTCATATTACATATTGATATCAAAAATATTGATTGCAGCTGCTTTATACTCACCTCATCATCCTTGAACCAGGAGAGGCTCTCAGCAGTCAGAACAAACCAATACTCCTTGGCTCCTCCCTTCATGATGCTGATGTTGTTGATGGTCAGCCAGCCTTTGCGAATCACCTAAGAGGAGGGTAAGGTCAGATAAGTCAGAAATAGTCAAATAAAAGATGTACACAAAAAATAAACAAGAAAATAATAATATAACAGGATCTCTTCATCTGTAATCATCTTGATTAAAATAATTGATTTCCGTACAACACATCATGGCTGAAGCTAGCCCAAATCAATCTGTGCAAGTCATCAATGCATGAATCGCGATGAAATGCGTGTAAAGGTCGGGTTAGGTGTGTCATTGTGTCTTTGTGACTCACTCAGAGCCCAGCATGTGACTGTGTGCCGGTGCAGTCTCATGCAAGGAACTGTGTTCACAATGCCACAAGCAGAGGCCTGTGTTAGCTTGTTAAGTGACCATTGTGTTAAGTGCTTCAAGCACACAATAAAGCATGTGTGTGTCCACTGTGTTAGGTGTATTAACCCTACAAGCCCTACATAAACAGGCCTGAGGGCACAGTGCCAAGTGATTATTAGGTTAGATTACTGTCAGTCTTGCACCGCCTAAGACTCACTAAGGAGGTTACCCAAATCATTACAAAGCCTTTCTGTCATAGGCACAAATTAGAGGGCTGTTTTGTTGTTGAATCCATGGCAGGGTACTAAAATAAATCATATTTCCAACACTTTTAGTCTTAGAGATTATATTATTAATGCCAAACCAAGGAAAATTTTATTTTTTATAAGTCCATTTGGCAACCCCCTGTAGTCTGTGGACCTTGGTGGGTGGGTGGGGGGGTGTTAGAGAGTAAACAGTTAGATAGTAAACCCTTACAATCAGGCCTGATGCGGGAGGAGAGGAGGCCTGCAACAGGAAGGAATGTAGGGGATTTAGAAACCTTGTGGCACTAAAAAACTGGCAACTTGTCTAGTGCAACTTGTCTTAAAGAATATGCCTCTGCCTAACAATAGCTTACACAGCCAATTTGCCATTCTTGACCTGTAAGAGTGGAAAACGAGAACAGGACAGGTTCTTATGCAGCGGTGCTGGAGAGCACCACACAATGGGCAGAAGTGTTACTGCAGGCACAAATGACATTGCAAACCATAACCCACAATGAGCGATACTCACCAACAGACACCCATAAGAGGGCAGCTGAGATTCTCACTAAGGGATGGGGATGAAATGCAAAGTGGCACCTTGATGACACAGGAAGGGTTCAAACAAAGGGAAATGTCTCAACAACAACACCAGTGATGATGGTGGCATAAAGTAATAGAACCCATTGTGATTCTTTTACTAAGATAAAATCATAGAAACCAAAGAAGCAAACAAACCACTGTACACAACTGGTGCCCCACTAAACTAAATAATACAGCATGCATGACTTAAAAATTAATACATCTAAAAAAAACACAAGGCTAAAATGTATATAACATAAAATGTGTGCAATGCAAAAGATTAACTGAAATGAAAGAGTATCTTGGATGAGATCTCTTTCATTTCAGCCTCTCTCTCTCTTTTTTAATGCTCTCTGCAGTAGCCATCCTGCTGCTGTGTGGGTGTGCAGTCCTCTGCAGTCAAGTCCCTTGACCTTGTGCTTGTGTATGACAGACAAGATGTGACAAATTCTTACCTGGTTTCCTGCTGAACTCTGGCTCTTATTAGTCTGACTGCTCCTCTGCTGCGCACTTCGGTGGGAAACAAAAACAGAGATGGCAGGAGAGACGGGATGGTGTGGAGAAAAGAGGAAAGAGAAGGGGAAAAACATGACTAGGGTTAAAGGAGCTCTTCTAAACATTTGTTTTCGCCAGCCTGACATGTTTAACCATAAATAATTTATCATGGTGGAGCCAAACTAATAGACGGGGTCATTACTTAGCGAAGCCAATGAAGTCTTCGTGGTTAGTGTTGATGTAAGAGAGCTGGACGTCTATCAGCAGCAGAACCTGTAACAACACCAAGCACTTAACATGAGACGACTGTAACACATTCTTAAGAAATACAATAGTTTGGGAAAGCAGCTGGTTAGCTTATTAGCATACAGACTGGGAGCAGGGGAGACCAGCTACCTTTTCTCTTTGTGGCACATGAAACCCATTTGATAAAAACCCACTCATTTTTACACTTTTTACACTGCAGATTACAGGAACAAGATATTAAGTGTGAAGTGGTGAGCTTTAGAGGTATTACTTTTGGACAGAGCCAGGCTAGCCCTGTTTCCAGTCTTTGTGCTAAGCTAAGCTACATGCGAGTGGCCTTGATCTTCTTCAAACAAGCTTATTTCAATGTATAATATGTTACACAGTGTGTATATTAATAGTAATCTATTAGGATAAATGGTACTTTGTAATTCCATAACGTCACAATAAGAGATATGGGCACAGACCTCTCCATATGAAGAAAAACTGGTCACTGACGTTGGTTTTCGGTGCTTATATGTGTGTATATATGTGACAGATCTTCCATCATAAACAAATGTGCAAATCCATAATTACAAAACTACTAAGCGTTACCTGGTCCTTGGCCCGACTCTCTCTGTCTCGGATATGACTAGTCACAATTCTCTCAGTTTCTTCACGCAGCATGGGGAAGCATTCCAGCTGAAAACACATTACACAGCTTATCACACAGTCCACATAATGAGGAATTTGGAATAATGAATATAAAAAGACTCAGAAAAAAATATTTTTTCAACAGAGCTCCTCTTTCATTTCTCTTTAATCCATCCTTTACCAACTATTCTTCCCTCCTTGCCTTCAAACATGCAAACCTCCATAAAAACGACACGAGTTACCTTGTTGGAGCACTGCCGCACGGTGTTGATCAGTTCCTGGATGACCATGTCCACACACTTCACGCAGGGCCCCTTCAGCTTTATGATCTGCTTCTTCACAATGGCCTCGAATGCCATGTCTGGGGTGAAAAGTCCAGTCCTGAAACCCACCAAGAGGAAGAGAACAAGGGTACAATTGTGATGAAAAGTGGTTTCAGCTCTTTGATCACATCTATTTTGTATCTGTATTTTGGTTCTACCAAAACTAACCATAGCCTTTATAATGTGCAGTCTGTGGTTGCAATAATAAAAGAGTCTGTGCCAAAACTTTTATTGACAGTAGATATTGGACCTGCTATTATTTTTGGAAATAATTCTAGTTCTAACGTGGTGTTTCTTTAAATATCCGATTCTCTTTCGCTTGGGTGGCAGTTTTTTTGGTTATGCTGGCTAACCGCTGCTGAGTCAATATAGTAACACACAGACAGGCTGGCCTGAATGTAAAAAAAGAAAGTAAGAAAGACAACATGCCCCTCCCTTGTTCACAAGTCATATTTTTACTTGTTATGCTGCTTGCTGCATCAACATTACATCACATACTGTCTTTAGGCTGTAAATGAATGTACTTATACCTCTATACTGGTTAGTACCTGATACCGTGGATGTTCTTGATGGCATAACTGATCTCGCGGCGCATCTCCTTCTCATCACACTCCATCTGAGGAGAACAGAGAGGAGGGGTTCAGACAGTGGATACAAAGAATAGAGCTGTGAAACTGTAAAAGATGAGGGACAGCATGAAGAGAGAAAGTACGAAAGAGATAAAAAAGAGAACAATTATAAGATAGAAAAGAGAGTGAAAATAGTACCAAAAGCTTTATTTGCACTATGAGTTTTAACAGGCATTGATAATAGTAAAGCTATTTAGGGATAATTCAAGAGGAAATAACAAAAGAGAGAACATAATAGGCCATTATACGGTGTGTACGAGGAGTTGGAAGGAAACAGGACAAAGAACAAAGAAAAGAAAGGAGGAAATTGACTGCAATAAGTGTCATTTAGTCTTATATTCAGCATTCAAGACTTAATTGTCTTAAAATGAGAAGAAAACAAGCCTACTGGGTATGTCATTATTTCAATTGTTCCCTGTGCAGTTTCAGGAATTTTGAATGTCACTACCTTTAAGTAAGACAGAATAAGGCAGATGAGTCAGTGCCATAGCTATTACTGAGGACACGGAGGACATGAACTTTCTGGGAATTTGGAAGTTTGGAAGGACCTGTGTGTAGGATTTAGTGGCATCTAGCTGTCAAATTGCAGAAGCAACCATTTGAATGCAGCTCAGCCTTCCAAGCATGTAGTAGAAACTAGAGTGCAAAATGTGCAAAAAAACATGAAAGGCCCTATC
>NW_023339796.1:18014192-18017873 GCF_004916995.1 Morone saxatilis | reverse complement strand
TGTTCTGGGCTACAGTAGAAAAATGGCGGTTCTAAGGTAATGAAAACACAACAATTCTTAATTTCAGGTGATTATACACATACGTGATGAAAACATACCTATGAATATTATATTCTTACATTTTTTTTTGAGATTTTACTTTTCATATCTGGTCAGAATATTCTGAGGTTGTGTTTGGGTGACGTGGACTCATGACCTCGGTCATTTTAAAACCTTGGCTACAGGCATCAGGGGAGTGCCTTAACATAAAAAACACACTGTTTATTGAAAAAGAACATAGGTATTTGAAATAGGCCAAATATTTCCACCGCAGCAGATTTCTCCTCCTTTCTTTTTCAACACCATTTTCTTTTATGTGCAATATATCACCTTGACCAGTTCAAAGGGGAAACGCTCATGGAAGATGCGGTTGATTTTTGCTCCACCAGACAGCTCCACTGTGTCCACCTGATCCCCCGATCCCTCAATCCTTTTCTCAAAGTCCACAGAGAACTGTTGCACCATCCTGAAACAACAACAATTCAAATATAATAAATAGAAGAGCAGAAACGACTTCTGACCTCTAAAACATAAGGTCATAAGCAATGGGTGCCAGGGAAGAAAGAAATGATTTCTTCAGAGGGAAGATATTTAGTTTTTATGAACTGAATCTAATGTAAATGCTCTGTTGTTATGAGAAAGCTGGGGTACTGACTGCAACAGCTGCTTGGTTTTGCGGGATGGGTCATCAGGTCGGTATCCCCGGTATTCCTCGGCCTCCTTGTCCAGAGCCAACAGCTGGGACTGCAGCTTGCTGCGGAAAGCTGGCAGGGTGTCCCGGATGTGGTTGGTCAGTTGCTATGGAGACACAAAGCCGTCAAAATGAAACAAATTACAATCACGCAGAAGCATCGATAAGTAGATTATGCCACTGGAGTGATTTACCATCAGGACTGTATATTTTACCGTAATCTAACACAACATTTATACAATAACAACACAGAGACAGTGGAATGCCTGCATGAGTGAAATTATAAATTATTAGGAGCTGAACTAGAAAGAGCAAGCGCATTTCCCGCCTACTGACAGTCTTGTATCACCCACACTGGTGTGCCGTACAATGGAAATAAAAAAATAAAAAAAAGAGTCTTCTTATTAATTATGTAAAGTGCACTATGGGAAAGCACCAGGAGTAAATCTATGATCACCTCATTGAGCACTCTCTGCAGGCGTGGGGTGCCCATTTTTTCAGCCATGTGCCTGTACGACGGGTGGGACATGAAGAACTTCCTCTCAGCCTCCAAAGCTGCCTTGATATCTTTCTTCCCATCGATGTCCTTTTGACTGCGATTCACCACTCCAATATAACCTGGGAAGGAATAAACAAGGACACAAATTGAGAGAGAAATAATGAGGGACAATCCCAGGAGGAAAAAAGAGCAGCAATAGCACCGGCAAGATAAACAGAAAAACAAGCAGTTGAAGGGAAAGAAGGTAGAACAAGGAGGGAAGAATTACTGGACTGAGATTAAGAACACAGAAAGAGCAAGAGACAAAATTAATCTGGCTGGCGTAGCTCACTATACACACACCTCTTCGCAGCGGCAGCAACTTGTTTTCCAGTACATCTCGTGCATCTGTGCCTTCGTCCATCAAATCCAGCTTGGTGATCACTCCAATAGTCCTCAGACCTGGAAAAAGGGTTTAAAAAAAAGGAGTAAGTTAGGATGTAATGGAAATTTAAAAATGCTTTTTGGAAGTTTCTGGAAGACTATTTTGATTAATCAAGTCGATTAATCATTTAGGTCACTTTTCTAAGCAAAAATTCTGGTGCCAGCTGCTTAAATGTGAGCATTTTATATTTTATATCATTGTAAATTGAATGTGTTCGTCCTCACTCATATTTTATTCTACTTGTGCCACTTCGTCCGTTTACAGCATCTCTGGCTGTTAGCATTCCTCCTCTCCCCGTTCCCTCTTATACTCCTCCACCTCACTCTCCTTGTCTGATGTCATTCATCCCACCCACAAGGTTATTTCGTCCAAGTCCTCCTCTTCCTAGCTAATTCTATCCTCCTCTCCTGTGTCCTCCTCTCCCGTCTGAAGGTCAAACTAAATAATAAATTAATTTGATTGCTTTCTCTGTCCTCTTTATCCCTCTTCCATTGTCTCTCTTTCCTCGGCCTGGTCTCTTTCAGATTTTATTTTTCTTTTCCCTGCTTACTCCACCTCATTTATCTCTTGATCCATCCTCGTCCTCCATTTTCCCCCGCTCTCAGCCCCTTTGTTTCTAATAATAATGTGACACTTGATTGATCCCTGTAGGGATATTCTATTTCCACATTCAAAGAGGTCAAAGGACAAGGACAGACACTGAGCATAAACCCTGCAGCTGATATCTGATGTGTTGGTCAGGTCTGTCTCACTAACCACAAGGCTACCTTTTCTGTGCTTCTGTTAGGCATTAGTCATTTCAATATATTTTAATTGCATTTAAGCCTGCATTTTCTAAAGCTATTACACACAAAGATAAAAAAAAACACAGACACATATTCTCATCTCTGCTTGCGAGCTACAATAGCTACAAACACCTGAGCGTGGGAGGAAGAACGGGTTATCTCCAAGGTCGGAACACCCAGTTCTGACCGTTGCTCTAGTTTCATAAATTATATTGTATGGGAGGGGAAGCAGGGCGGAATTACTCATTTTTCTTTTAGGGCGCTGTCTCCTCGGAATTGGTTGGGTCGTGTGCCAAGAGGCTGGGACCAGCCTGTGCACCAACAAGGAAGCACCAACGGTTGTTTCCACCAATCACATTGCTTACTATAATCAAATATAACCTCATGTAACCTTTGGTCATGACTCTTTTTGGGGCGAGGAAAGAGAGTAACAGCACTCCGCTGACTGTGGCTTCTCAATCCAACAAGATCCTTGTACAAGTAATTTTAATTATACAATTCTAAATAAACTTCTTAACTGAGAGAAGTTGTTTTGTCTTGTGTCCTAAAGATCATTTGATACAACGACAATATACTACATTTAGTTGAAGCTGTCAGCCATACGGTTTTGGCTTTGTGAGCTTCAAAGCACCAGCTACTGCCCTGCAACAGCTCTATTAACCGAATGCTGAACAGGACGGAAATCTCTGCAGGAAGCAACAAACAGTTTCTCTCCCCTCGCGCTAGACGTCCATTCCTTATCGAAAGTCACAAACTATAGACTTACCTGTTCAGGAAAGCCTCGTGATTACTAGTAATTATGTTCGGTTCGATGG
The DNA here is from genome assembly GCF_004916995.1 of Morone saxatilis. Lineage (NCBI taxonomy): Eukaryota > Metazoa > Chordata > Actinopteri > Moronidae > Morone > Morone saxatilis. The sequence continues at coordinate 18,014,620 of NW_023339796.1, read as the reverse complement.
ATATTACAACGTTTGGCCACAACACTTTTTTTTCTGTCGTGTGGTCTCCGTTTTCAGCCGTGCTATCTCCCTCTGGCCAGCCATAATGTATGAGGGGCCGTCGGCGACATTATTCAAGAATTACCTCTCACACACACTACTAAAAAGCTCTCTACACACACTACTGAAACGCTCTCTAATATACACTACTGAGAACGCTCTCACACAAATATGAAACGCTCTCACGACCACTACTGAAACGCTCTACACACACTACTGAAACTGCTCTCACACACACTACTGAGACGCTCTCCTCAACATACACTACTGAAACGCTCTCACACACACTACTGAAACGCTCTCACACACAACTACTGAAACGCTCTCACACCACTACTGAAACGCTCTCACACACACTACTGAAACGATCTCATATACCTACTGGAAAC
>NW_023339796.1:18002240-18014167 GCF_004916995.1 Morone saxatilis | reverse complement strand
AGATCATTTTGATACACGACACTTGATTTACTTCCATTCCTCTTTCTACAGCCTCCTTTACTCCTAGTATCCTTCCCATGCCCTCAAGCCCTTTCCTTACCCTGTGGATCGACGTCCTTAGCCAGTTTGAGGGCGTCAGAGTTGGCCAGGTCAGTGTTGGCTGGAGTGACGGCCAGGATCAAGCAGCTCTCTCTACAGATGAACTGCATTATCATCTCCCTGATCTGCTGCTCTATGTCCACAGGCTGGTCTCCGACCGGCACCTTGGTGATCCCCGGCAGGTCGATGAGAGTCAGGTTCAGCACTGCACAGGCAGAGGAATGCAATGTAGGAATAAGTGGTCATATCTGTGTGATATTTTGTTAGTCAAAGGGGGATTTTATTTCCTGGTATGGTCTTCTGTAGATTTAACATTGCTCTCTACAGCAGGAACAAAAAACATATTACGAAATTAGAACTTCTGGCCATATTTCTCAGCCTGTCCCAAACAATTAAAACTGTAATTAGACAAAAAAATGGTATGGCCCTAAAATACCATAATATGAATATCCAAAACCATATAAAATATCTGACTTTGCTAAGCTAACGTGATTAGCATTGTACTTTGAGGTATTTAAATCTTTCCCGTTACATTATGTAACATTATTAAACAGCATATAATAATAATTCTCAATTCTCAAATAATCAGTCATCAGTATCTCAATCCGATGTTCTTGAATGTTTACTGTATATGCTATCAGTTTTAAATCATAAAAAGCTAATAAGGTAATTCTGTATGCAGCTCTGCAAGTGGCAGAGGATCACAGATGGTAGAAAGCTGAATTAATTAGTCCATCAAATTCATTTCATTTCAAGGCTCTGGTTATAAAGGACACTTTTACAGTGCAACCAGCAGTATAGCATCAGTATCTGAGTATGCTATATTTAGTCATAATAATAGTTTAGCGTGTAACTCCTCAACAGAACAGAAAATCATTTATATCTAATTATTTCTCTAGCAAAACCATATTCTTTGTTTCTAATGACCCAGTTTTCAAAAACATTTTCTGCCAGCTAATAGTACATAGAGCGTGAGTATGATGACTCACAGCTTGTCACAGTCTACTTTGATTCATAAGTGTTATTGCATGCTGTTACTCCACTGAGTTATGGCTTCGCACCGTGAGGGGAGTAAACCCGCAGGTTGATGGGGACGGGAGATATGCCTTTGTTGGCGCCCGTGACACGGTCCGTCTCTGCCTCGATCTCTTGGCGAACCTCATCGAAATCTGTGAACTTCTTCCCTTTGCAATGGAGGAATTCAGCCCATTCTGACAGGATGAAAATGAAGAATATAAATAACTGAGATTAGTGGTGGCTGTGCTGCATGAGAGGAAAACAGAGAGGGGAGGCTGCATGTGTGAAAGTGTGTGTGTATGTCCTTGCTAGCATGTGTGGGTGTATACATGTGTGTTCGCCCACCTGCAGTGGCGCTGATAAGCTGCAGAACCAGGGGCCTGCGGGTGACAATACCAGATCCACGGGGCAGAAAGTCCCTGAGGAAAGACAAAACCGATTATATCAAACCACAGCCGATGTAAACATTTATCAAATAGTATAGCCATTAATATATATTGCATAATGATACCTTCATCTTGAGGCTTTTTTCCTTTGAACTCTTCAAGAGCAAATTCCTTATAATTGAACCCTTTGTAACAGCATGCTGGCTACTTTAGAGCCTTCAGTGTCACTCATCTGGTGTACTATAAGCAAGTGCCATACAGTCTGAGTGGAATAGGGGCCATTTTAAAACAGCTCCTGTAGCTTTTAGCTTCAACTGAGTGCTCCAACAGTACAGGACAATCTGATCTGATAAACTACAGGTCAAAATGAAGAGCTACATTGCTGACAAGGAGCTCCCTCATTTAAAAACGATGACTTCACTATTAAACAGACAGGTTCAACACAAACTCATTTTGTGTGTTTGTGAAAGTGTCTCCAGTAGTGTGTGTGTGAGCATGCAGGTGTGACAGCCATCACGACTACCTCTTGCGCTAAAGGTCTGTTCCAAGAAACCTTATTAACACATATCGACCCTCGGAACTCCCTCAAGTGGCATGAGTTAAAACAAGACGAGCCCACTACTTGTCCATTCAGCGCTGTGCAAGGCCAGTTCTGGACAGATGGACCATTACTCAGCATCACGACTATCAATGAGGCTGGAACAAGACAAAATCAATGCATCCATCTGGAACTACACAAATGCATGTTGAACAGGAAATGAACTATTTGGTTACACCAAAGACAACCTAGCAAACGGCATGTGACAGTATGGTTTGTAAAATGGTGGTTTAAGTGGTACCCTAGTGATTTAGTGTTGCACTTTCACAAAGTTGTGGGATTTGTGAGAGACAGATTTAAAAAAAACAGGTCAGAATTGAAGCAGCAGAAGCCGAGACATTCTGACTTTTAGTCCAAACAATGGATGAAGCACCAATAACACTGGATTCTTTATGATTTACCATAATGCTCAATACCCTCTGTTTATAACGCAGGTTTTCTGTCAAACATTTGGAGTTTAAAGCCTAACTCAACTACCCCTGATGAAATCATCAGGATCACTTATTCAGACTTTAGAAAACTCCCTGCAGAGCCACAGAGAAGCTCGGTACGGTAGTTCGGTAGTGTTTGACGAAAGAGAAAAATATTTTTAGATTCTGTTTAAATGTGCCATGAATTACACATATGACGTTTGTCAATTTATATCAACACAAAAATTTCCCTTTTTTAAAAAGCAATGAAGCATAAAAATAGTAAAATACCATTGAGTTTTGTGTGAAACTGCTCAGTGAACTACACCTCTTGTCTCATGCACTATACGTCACCAACATGGCCGTCATCTTGTCAGATTTCAACTCGTTCAACCCGGTACAAAACGCATCGTAGCTTCAGTGGTACTGGTTAGCTTGTGGAGAGTTATGACGTCTTATATTGCAGCAGTTTTACAACAAATTAACTCAACTTCCAACAATCAACTTTCTTGACTTGCAAAATCATCTGTTAAACTGACAAACATCACATGTGTAATTCATGGCACAATTCAAACAATCTTGCCGTTAACTATCATAGGCCTACATATTTTTTATGAAATAAGGTCCCATGGTTGGTCGACCAGAAGGGGAGGGACTTTGCCTCTCTATAAGCTACTGGATTCACAGGCTGAGTAATGCTCTTATAAAATGCCTTTATGTTTAGAATCGGTGAAGTGACCCTATAATTTGTTACATATTAAAACAAGTGGCACAGTCACAGTACAGCAAAAGCAACGCTACAATAAATGAATCAATTTAGAGAGCTAATTTTTCAGCAAATCCTGAGATTAAGTGATTAGCACTTCTCTTTATTATTAGAAAATTGACGGGCAGTGTGAGTAGCGCTCAATTAAAAGGCCCTCCATCTCTTTGAAATGCAGAGCTATAAAACAGAATGGGACCATATCACTGAAAACACAGCAACCAAAGCAACACCATACAGTATAGCAGCTATTGGGCATCATTGCGGTACGTGGATGTACTTCAGTTCTTGATCTTAATCTTAACTTAAACCATCAGTGGAATTTATGCTACCAACAGAATGGCATTCCTGGTTGGGAAAGGGCCTGATCCTTCTCTTGGGGAAAAAAAACTCAATTCAAATGCAGCTGCTCATAATTTATTTGTTGTGAGTGACCAAAATCGAGGGCGAGATGATGAATATTCATGCGTGTTTTCAGGAGTGGGAGCTGACACTGCTACATGTACAATAGGATGGTGACTTAAAATGGCACATTGCGGTCTCTGCAATGTCAAAGTCTTTTTCAGAGGGTCAACTGCATATTGATGCATTTGGAAGGATGCTAGGAAACTAGAAAGCCATGGATATTTCTAGGACTGTGCAGGAGCCTGACCGCAGTTGGTGCTGATTGGGCTGAAATCCCTAAGGTGCTGCTGTAACCCAAATACCACTTCCCTGCTCTGGTATTTGCCACAAGACAGTGTTTTGTGTTTAACAACATGCAGGCACACTGAACAATACAACTGAAGGCCTCTGCTCATCACAAGGTGCAACAGCAGCAGTGACTTAAAGCTGCATGGGGGGGAAGAGATGGTTTGAACTCTACACAGAGATTGGCCCCATAGGCCTCTTATGTCATCCTCAAGGTTAACGGGAGAAGGGATTATCCTATTTCTGGTGGTCAATTTTACCTGCCGACAAAGTTCTCCAGCACGGAGCTTTTTCCTGCGCTCTGGCCGCCGACCACTGCGATCTGCGGCAGGTCGAGGTTGCAGGCCTGGCCGATGGAGCTGAAGGCATCCTGCAGCTTGTTGACCAGCGGGATCAGATCCTCCATGCCACGGTTTCCCATGGTGCCTTTAGACGGATGGACTCGGGATCAGCGAATGGAGAGACAGAGAGAGGAGGGAGGGGGGAAGGGGATGTGGCGCTGCTATATTAGTCCAGGATACCGCGGTGCTTGTTGATGTAGTGAAGTCATCTAGCCGCGCATTGCCCCGAGCCAACCGAGGGTCGGACCGACTGTGGAAGAGGAGGGAGACAGGGGGAGAGAGAGAGAGAGAGAGAGAGGGGGGCACGGAAAGGAGAGATATGAACAGACAGGGACAGACAATTGCGCAGTTGCTTACCACAACCACCATAACCTTTCTCTCCCCCCTCCTCTCTCTCTCTCACACACTCTCTCTCTCTCTCTCTCTCTGTGTCACCCCCTCTCTTGCACACAAACACACACACAAACACATACACAGCGAGCCGCACGAAGCTAAACCATAGTTTCAAGGGCATTTGGTGAGTGGAGCTCCATGGGCTTCATGTAGCCGCACAGAACAAATCCGTGCGCTCAGGGCTCCACATACAACGCTCAGTAAAGACAACACAAAGCGTCGGCTCGCTGCGCGCACATACACGTCGATATACGATAGAATATGTCCAATTAAAAAAAAAACACACACACACACCACGGCAATAATCACACAGTGTGGCCCTGTGTTGTTGTGAGCCTACCCCGCCTCAGGATTCCCTCGGTGCGTTCAGTGTCCGATGGTGCCGGTCGCTGTCCAGTGCTGAAACGACGCGCAGATCAGGCAGCGAAGACAAGTGACAAGACCCTGGACGATTACACAAGCACCACCTGCTATGACGGTGCATCGGCTTGATCTCGAATTCCTGTGCATCAATTGTGCTCGCCTGTGGGCTACCGTTCCGGTCGGCTGAATGTCAGAGCGGTCTCATCCCGAGCGCGGATTCGCCTTTGACAGATTAATCATTTTTTTTCGCCCCTCTCCTCCGTTCCGCGGTGTAATTGCGAAGCTGCGCCTCGCTCCTACACCATATCGACGCGGCGGAGGACCAATGGCAACCGCGGGATTGGAGACGAGGCAGAGAAACGCGGCGTCCCATTGGCTGGACAGGTACAGGTTAGGCCTACCTGAGCCCGCCCCCTGTTTACATCCGTGCCATTTCTGCCGTTGTGAGTCATGCGGCACGGCTGCGCATCGCTGCAACAGAAGAGGTGGATGCGCTCCTTCAGATCCCTGCAGTGGGAGCAGAAACCAGCTGTCGTAAATTACATACACAACCATTTCATACATGGTACATGCCATGGCAGTCATTTTATGTCACCTTGCTTTGTGCATATTAAAAAAAAAAAAAAAATGCGAGCTGCATCCTTTATGCCAACAGGCCCACGTTTGCAAATATGAAGCCCAGAAGGGTTTGCTTTAACTGGACGAGAACAAGTGTGATGCTCGGTCCCAGATTGTCACAGCAGGCCCAGGCTGCTGGGGGGCGGCCATGCGGAAGGGACGATGCCATAATGCCTTAACCTCTTTCAGGACAACCTCTGTGGCAGATAACAAGTGTCTCTCCTCCACTGGATGTGAACATCCTCCTATCATGAGATGATCTATGAGAACAGATCTAATTCGCTCTTCAAGCCCTTCTGCAAAGAGGGTTGAAAAGAGATTTGATAGGCATTGAGGACACAGCAGGCAAAGCTCCCTACCCTGCTCCATTTGCCCGTGACATTAAAATCTTATCGATTTAGTCAGTATTTGCCCTTTTCATTATGGTCAGGCCTCTTGAGATGTCTAGTCGGCACATCATGCTGCAGTGAGCTGGGGTATCACTAGGTGGCAGTAACGACCCAACCACTGCAGCTCTGCGTTTGGGCCTAGCTGATATTTGCCATCAATTTAAGGAAGAAAATAATTATATTATAAAGAAGTATATTACAGCAGAACTGAATCCTTATTGTATCCTTATAAATATTGGGTAGTATAACAGGAGTGTAGTCAAGTCAGACAGAAATAAAGTCACAATCATGGTAAAAAATATATATATATTTTATATATTTCCAGTGTTTTCAGAAGAGCAGCGCACAGCAGTGTAAGTAACTGAATCTGTTATTAGGATATTGTGAAGAGTTACACTGACATAAAAACTGACCCACTGAACTGCTGTGGTTCATCCCAGGCTCAACCCATGTGACCTTACACCTGCCAGAGAAAGGATGAGAGATGTGAGAGCAGGGTATCCAGTACATCAACATCAACATTAACATCAACACAATTCAGGTCACTGCAGGAATTATACTTATTGTGTCAGTGTGTTGGTGAGATGTTTTCAGTGGGGTAAGTATTTAGATATTCAGATTTCAAGCAATAAATTACACTTAAAAAGATATTTTCAGAGGATCACTCCTGTAACTAGCAGCTGACAGAGCACAGATAATATAACATATTATACACAGTATTATTGTTGAATATAGAAAATAATGCACAACATATAATATGATAAAGCATTGCTATACAATGTTATAAAGCAATATAGTTTAGTATAGTATAATATTATATTATCTAGTACTACATCATTTACTCCAGATACTATATTTAATGGCATGTAACATTATGTAAAACACCTCAACTTCAGCAGTGGTGGAAGAACAATTCAGATCTTTTACTGAAGTAAAGGTAGCATTACAAGATTGTAAAAATATTACAAGTACCTCCAGGATTTCACAGGCTGTTTTGGGATTGTTTTATTTATTTATTTATTTATTACAATTAAATGAAAATTGCAAAAATAATTGTAATTTCTTTGGTATAATTCTAAATCAAAGGCAACTTGTTCCAATCCATAGCAATCACAATACAGAACTTCCAGGTGGGACTGCATTATGTAAGTCCTCCATTAAAAATCATACCATAAAGCACTGGCACAGGCACACTGTAAAACCAGATAAGATAATTTAACTGTAAAAACTGTTGTAACTTATTACATACAACATTTTAAGTAAAACTAACCCAATTTTGTAAGTTCAAAAAACATTCTTGATCAAGTAGACTTGTAATTGTAATTCTGACTTAATTTTATCATTTTTATTTGTACTGTGAAAACAAAATACCTAGTAAAAAGTACTTAATGAAGAGTGTTTGTAACTTACAAAATTGAGTTTGTATAACTGAAAATGTTGTGTTAAGGTAAAATAACTTTATAATGTATTATATTTTTTTTTATTTATGCAGTAAAATAGCCCCTTTCAGTATTATATTTAATAATTTCTGATGATTAGGATCTACCTTTGATCTATAACAATGCATCATATCTTATAAACTCATCATTTAGCATGTTAAAGTCTTCTCCCTCTGAAATGAGGATTCATAAAGAAGCATAAAATGTAAACACTCAAGGAAAACACATGAATAACACAGTCTTTGTTTAGTAGCTTATAATTTTTGGATTGCTTTACTGGTATGTACAACCATACTGTAGTTTTTTTAAATGATGTGTCTGAAATGCACAAACACACAACTGAACAAATGAAAAGATACATAGGCTATTTGTCTTGCGTTGATTTGAAAACATAGACATGACTGACAATCTCTCAGTTGGTTTTTAAGTATTATTATTTTTATTTATATTATTTTGTCTACCTTGGCCCATGTACAGTACACTGTGGGTTTCATCATGAGGCTGCATAAATGCTGAAAATGAACATAAACACAAAGCTCACAAATTCTGTTCAAATGAAATACAGGAGATTGTGTTTGTTTGTCATTGTGCGTGTGTCTGAATAAGAGACAGATGGTGGAGGGCTGGTGGAAAACAAATTATTGGCTTCAGGTCAAAGGGAGGCCAGGGAGAGTAATCAACATGTTGGTCTCTGTGCACCACTCCATCATCGCCCTAAATCATCCATTACCCATGCTTCATTGCAGCACAGTGCTTGGACCGGATGGTGCTGTTTGAGCAGTACCAGAACATGAGCTGCTGCCTCAAGTAAGGTCACTGTTTTCTTTTCAGTGGAGCCCAACAAGAAGTCACAGACAGCAGGCGCAGCTGTTGAATTTGATACAGCCTTAGATTTAAATCTACTTACAGGGAAGGAATTCAGTTGACCTTACCTTTTGTTCCTTTCTCAAATGAGATTACAAGGCCACTGAGACGAGCTAAGGAGAAATATACGAGCTCCTGTCATCTCAAGATGAAAACAGACGAGTGGTTGAGTTGTGCAAGGTTGCAAAGTATTCAAAGCTCAACTACTTGAGGAAAAATGTTTTAATGAACATTCACATTTTTGTTGATTTTCATCTTTTTTGCTAGTTTGGCAGCATAGTTGCAAAATCTTAGTCTGCCTTGCATCACAGAGGAAGGGCCCTGTTGTTAAACTGTCATGAATGGGAAAAACCAGTGGCCCCATTACGTAACACACACCTTTAAACAGCCCAGCCACACACTGCACGCACACACACACACACACACACACACACAGACTGACTGGCAGTTTGTGTTAAAAGAGGAATTTACCGAAACAGTTGAATATGTGTATTAGAACGAGTGGAATCTCGTAAACCCATACTTATAAAAACAACATGCCTGGAGGGGGAATGCTCTGGGAGATATTACTGGAATTACAATGATCAGAAATCCCATTACTTTTACACTGTGTATTTAGATGACGGAATGTCACAAAAGACAGACATGAACCTTACGGACAGTTTGGCATAGAGATAGAAAATATTAGCTTTCCTGACTGAACATTAATTGTTATCATATTTTGAATCTTAAAATCTGTACACAGCCTAAGAGGTCCTGTAGTCAGACTTTAGTTTTTAACTTGGACATTTGATGACTATATGAATTAAAGTATAGTAGTAAACTAATCCAAGTATCTCAATTTTAAAATAACACAACTTGATTACTTTGAGTTACTTTTTGATTACCTCAATACCAAATATGCAAATAAAGACAAGAGAAAAGAAATATCATTAAGGTGACTGTACTACCTTTGTATCCTGATTATGTAACTCACTTAGGCCCATGTAATCTGTTACTCCCCAAGCCTGTTTGCTGCAAAGTATTCATGATAGCGGTCCACCACTTTGGTCCAGGTGAAAATATCTCTCTTTATTGGATGGATTGCCAATACATTTCAGACAGACATTGACGTACTGCTCGAGATTAAATGCAATAACTTTAGTGATGCTCTGACTCATCTAATGCCATCAAGTCAACTAGTGCTAACTAGCGAATATTAGCATGCTAACATTAAAATGGTAAACATAGTAAAGGTTATACCTGCTAAACATCAACATGTTAGTTTTGTTATTGTGAGTAAGTTAGCATGCTGTCATTAGCATTCAGCTACAGCCTCACAGAGCTGCATGACTGTGGATTCTGCTTTGTTACACTACGGATCACTGTGGATGAAGTCTCTATGGGTGGTGCTGATTTATTTATTTTTAGTAGTGTGCTTGGCAGAGCCAGGCTCCCCGTTTTCAGTCTTTATGCTAAGCTAAGCTAACAGTCTCATAATTAGCTTAATACTTAGCAGGAAGAACGTTAAAGTGGTATGAATCTAATCCTCTTACTCTCAGCAAGAATGCGAATCAGCTTATTTCCTCAAATCTCAAACTGTTTGTTTAATAATCTTTTGTTTCTGCACATCCTACCCTTTACTGTCTGCACTGCAACATCCTGGTGAGAACCACATCATTTCCTGTGAGGCAGAAGAGTCCCAGGAAAGACCTGCAGTCAAGTGCTAAATAGATTGCATCATTGCTGTGCTATGTGAGTTGCATCTGATATGTTTGTATGAGCGACTGTCTGTGTTTTTACAGTGGACACTCTGGTGCCATGTCTGCATCAGTAATGAGAACCTCTGGTGTAACACCTGTACTGAGCTGTCGAAGACCAAACAACACTCACTGTACTGCTGTGAGGCTAAGGTTTCGTGTGTGTAGGCGTATGACCTCATATGATTATACTCTCATGGTCCCAACAGAGCAGGCCACTTTTGATGTTTTTCTCAGAAACACCTTACACAGACTCCCCCGTGGGCCCATTCAATGAACACTATAGAACTATGAACAAACAATTGTGATTCGATTCCATGAGTGGCTCACTGTGAATTAAGCATGGCTAATTTGAGCTTGGGCAGCTTACATCACAACACGTGTGAAGCCTCTCATTTCTCACTCTCTTTCTCACTCTGTCTAATACACTTGAACACACAGAGACATTCAGAGAAACACAAACTCTGTGCTTCTAGTCTGAGCGCTGAGGCGTGTTGATAAAATGTCACATATTCATTGAGGTAGGAGGTTGTGTTTAACGGTGTTAAAAACACTGAATGCTCAACACTGTTCTTGTGAGGATATGCTTCATGTCTGCACTACACTGCACATCAACAAGCCAGACTGGCACACATGTAAATGCACGTTATGTAACACCTCACACCTGTAAAGGCACGTCTGGCGAGCCAGCGATTGTTCTGTGAGGGTTTTGCTCAAATTTGCTATTCGTCGGGCCACTGGAAAATGATGTCTAAATCGCTACCAAGCCCACTTTCCTGCTCTATAAAATCCCTTCTGCTGGACTTCCTCTAAATCAGATTGTAGTGGCTGCCATGTAAAGAACTCTGATGGTGAGCATTTCATTTGCTATGTCTGTCCCGAATCAGCTGTTTCTCTCATCTTTTTTGTTTTTCTTCAGTGATGGCAATGTCCCCAACAGCCCTCCCCACCTCGTTTCCTATTGCATAATATTATGTAATTCATATTCAAACAATTGCAGCGGTAAAATGTCCCTTTAGAATTAAACTATGGAAGCCCTATACTGCCAAACATTTTAGGATTGTACTTTGACAGGGTTTATAAAATAAGTACAGTATGTCTGTTATGTTTCACTCCTTTCTCCATCTGATTATATTACTCATTTCTTATTCATACATCATCATCATCATTTTTATTAACAAACAGCTGAGAATGGTTATAAAACTGAAACTCAGTAGAGGCCAAAAGAGCTATAGACCGTGATTATTGCACTTGCATTCATCAGTTGGCAAGAAAATGACTCCAAATGAATGCTGCCGTATATTTAAATAAGCAACAAGTTCGCCATTTGATGATATGTCAATGTTGCTTTTCCAACTTACTTACGATATCCCCAAGTGACTATCCGAATTGTTTAAAATATCCAGAACTGCAAGTTTAAATTGTAGTGAAGATCCCAAAAGTTTAGTCTGGCTCAAGTTTAGGTAGATGTGTATAAAATGTACAAGACATTTTGAATAGTTCCATTTTGTGGAATGATGTAGCTATAAAAACTATGGCATGAAATGAAGTCCCGATTTTTAATATTTGATTAAGTAAAAACACAAAATGGCTTCAGGGTGCCAGCTGATACTGAATATTATACTATCTAAAATAGTATGCAATAAAGCTGCTAAATGGGAAATAAAAGAGGGATATTTGAAGGTTAGGGCAAAAATAAAAGTTAACAAACTATCCTACAAGCTAGAAAATGAACAGCATATGAATGTAGCAGCACATGGAAGCCCAGTATTTCAGAAATAAGGAAAAACATGTGTGACAAAAGCACTATAACACACT
>NW_023339796.1:17974302-18002218 GCF_004916995.1 Morone saxatilis | reverse complement strand
ACACTAAGTCCTGTGTCCCAGTAGAGCTACTTCAGCATATAGAGAGAATGCACGTGGAAGAGGTTGTGCGCACATTGTGATACCCTGTTTTCTTTTTACAGATTGTGTAAGTCGTTATGTTACATAAGAAAAACACACCTCAGTGGTAAAAACACTGTGGAATACTGGTGAATTTCCATGGGCTGTAAAACAGACAGGTTAACTAGGCAACAGATTGATCTTGTGGAACCAAACACAGATGTGTGCTGCACGCGGCTTTTCAGGTTTCATTGCTGTTGGTATTCATATGAACTATTTTGTCACGGAGGGCAGTCGCAGGACGGTGATTAAAAAAAAGACAAATGAAAAGGACAGTTGAGATGCTTTTATCCCCTCAGAGACCAGAATAATGGGTGTTTTTTGCACACTTGCAATGGGTACACTTGTATTGTGTGATTGGTGCTATTTCCTCTCTCTGTTCGGTGCAGAACCAAACCAGGTCCCAGACGTATCACATGGACACAGTTGTATGGAACACAGGTGGGCCACATGCTTCTTGTAAAGAGAGAAAAGAAAGCCAGATGGGATGATTTTGAAAATAAAAAGGTTTAGTTTCCACTATAATGTGTTCAGTCAAATAAAAATGTATGGCTTTTATGTTTTGCTTTCTCAGTCACGTTTTAAGCCATGCTTGGGGGCGTTGGCAATGTCAGACTATCTGTCAGTCGGACAGCCAATAAGCCCACCACTTTCATCTACACTGACTGTTGGGTAAATTGCTATGAAATTTTGTACAGACGTTGCAGGATGAAAGTGAAAATTGCAAAAAATAGTTTAATTGTTTTTATAGTTTCTATAGTAAAATCTAAGGCAACTCGTTCCAGTGAGAATAAAATCACTAGGAGTTTGGTGATATATGGCTTATTTTGCACGGGGGACTGCTATGATTGGTGAAACTCAAGGAAAACTCCAACCACACCACATCTCCATTCCTAGCCCGACTGTGCAGCATCCTGCCCAGCTGTGGAGAGGGGGGAAGAGTGCCAGCCCAAATTTCACCCCGTACCCAGGTCATAAACTGAGTTTACGGTTAATCACATGTTGGTTTAATAGTAAAACTAGCCGTCACGGAGGAAGTAAACAGCGCTGCAGGTGACAGCCAGTAGACACATAAAGAGATGCTGTCCAGTCAAAACAACCTGCAGAGACATACCAACTGCTGAGATGCAATGAAAAAATTCACTACAGGAAAAAACAAACATAAAATTTTTCCACTGATACTGTGTGATTTGCACATTGTTTGTCACTTTCAGCACACCTCACCAAAAAGAAGGCACACGTGGACCTTTACAGACACTCCACACCCCTCTGGCTATTTCCCTCCCTGCCACACTCCTCATCCCCTCCCACTCTCTGACAGTTAACTGTATAAATATCCTTCTGTCAGCATTGCTGGGATTCAGACACTGACCTGCACTGATCAGGGATACTCAGGTGGGAAGAGATCAGCTAAAGAAAGATAAAATATAAGTCAGGTGGAGACACTCTCTACTGAGCAGAAGAAGATAAACAGTTGCATCCCTGCTTCCCCAAGCCAGAAGACCACTGACACAGTCTCACCCTCCAGAATGTGGCTCCAGATGTTCTTCTTGTGTCTGTCCTGCCTAACTCTGTCCAGCCAAAGCCAGGCCCAAGACAGAGCCTCTCTCCGCCGCTCCAATGACGCCACGGGACGCTGCCACTACACCTTCACCGTAGCCAGTCCAGAGGAGTCCAGCTGCTCCAGAAGCAGCATGACACCAGAGATGGATGGAGTCTTGTCCCGACTCACTCTGCTGGAGGCTTTGGTCAGCCAGCTCATAGCAGGAGTGGACGGAGGCACTGGGACTGGGGTCGGGGCTAATGGTGAAGAGGGTCTTCAGGAAGCTTACTCCCAAGTTACAGGGGAAAGAAACCAGTTGCAGCAAGACAAGGAGCGCCTGAACAGGCAGGTCCAGGAGCTGCAGAGGAGGCTGGACGAGCTGAGTCAGGAGGCAGAGAGCCTCAGGCAGAAACCCTGCCAGCAGACACACATCTCTGGGGGGACTCAGCGTGAAAACAGACCTGCCAGTGGTATGTACATCAGTGAGTAAAGGGAAAACTTATGTAATTACTTGTGTACCCAAAAGTGCACATTTTCTCCTAAACTCTAAAGTTCTCTTTTGGGGGCAATGATAGGAAATCATAGCTCTTCTGTGTTTATGATTTTTTTTTTGGGATAAATGTCTTTGTGGTTGACTTAGGCTATGAAAAGTCTCCCGGTACAACAGTTCAGGTTGCATTTAGCTGTCCCAGGTTGAGTAAGGGGATTGGAATTTACACTCCCTCTCTCTTCTTTTATGGCTTTGTCACTCACGCATGTCTGTTTATGTGCATGTGATCATTCTCAGGATCGCAACAGTATGGTTATTGGGGAACCCGCTGTGCTTTGAAGCAAATAAATGAGACACTTGTGTTGGGACTGACTATGGTTTAACAGTAGCTTACGACTAACATAGACATAAATTGTTATTTTTTGTCATATTCTACTTCAGCATTTGTGTGTAACATTTTGCTTTGTTACACAAATACGTCTCCCAGACCCTGCATATGAGTTCGGGAATGGGTCGTACCAGGAGATGAAGGCTGAGGTTACAGAGGTTCCAGCATCCCGCCTCATTCCTGAGGGAAATCAAAACTCCACAGGTAAAAGATGGGTTTTGCTTATGTTGATGTAGCTCGTCAATATGGTGATGAAAATAAATGCCCTCAAAAGCATTGTAAATGTACAACAAATACCATAAAGTCTAAGTCTCTTTTGTCTCCAGGCTGTGGAGAGCTGCAGTCAGTGGCAGATCCTGTGTTGCACAGGAAGGCGGACAGTATCACAGGGAAGTATGGAGTGTGGCTGCAGGATCCCGAGCCCCAGGGCCCTAATTACACCAACAAGACTGTGTGGCGTATCGACACAGTGGGTGAAGATGTTCGTCAGCTCTTTGCCTATGAAGACATGGATCAATTCTCCCGAGGCTTCCCTATGAAGGTCCTGGTCCTACCAGAGCCTGTGGAGAGCACGGGGGCAACCATGTACCGCGGCTCCCTCTACTACCAGCGCAAACGCAGCCGTACCCTGATCCGTTACGACCTGGCCTCTGAGAGTCTGGCATCACGCCTGGACCTGCCTCATGCTGGTTTCCATGGTCAGCACCCGTACTCATGGGGCGGCTACACTGACATTGACCTAGTGGCAGATGAACAGGGCCTGTGGGCTATATACAGCACAAGCAAAGCTAAGGGTGCAATTGTGATCTCCCAACTGGACCCCGAGAGCCTGGAAGTGAGGAAGAGCTGGGAGACCAACATCAGGAAGAACACAGTGGCCAATGCTTTCATGGTATGCGGACGTCTGTACACGGTAGCCAGC
The DNA here is from genome assembly GCF_004916995.1 of Morone saxatilis. Lineage (NCBI taxonomy): Eukaryota > Metazoa > Chordata > Actinopteri > Moronidae > Morone > Morone saxatilis. The sequence goes on along the minus strand of NW_023339796.1, from coordinate 17,998,797 downwards.
TACACTGCGCCCAACACCACCATCAACTACATGTTTGACACTGTAACAGGCGTGGGACGGGCTGTTGCTGTGCCCTTCAAGAACAAGTACCGTTACAACAGCATGGTGGACTACAACCACGCCCAGAGGAAGCTGTATGCTTGGGACAACTTCCACATGGTCACCTATGACATTAGACTGGGCAGGGCCAGCCATGGTAGCAACTAAAGAGGACACAGTCAGAGAGAAACTGCTGTTCACAGGACTCAAGTGAATGAGATAAAACATATAATCATTTGCATTGAGTTCATGTATGTGATTTTGCATCATTAAAATATATTTTTTTCTATTGTAAATAAGATCTATTGTGGCAACAGAAATATATTCCTACAGTAGATTAATGTAGCTGGGATAGAACAATAAGTTTAGAATTTGTAAAATATTTTTGCTATCTGTTAATAAATGCTCTAATTATTTAAGTTCTCAATAAAATACATTTACAATAACACACTTGCTTGTTTATGTCTTAATTTGGTTAAAAAATCATAAAAAAATATTTTTACTAATGATGAAAGTCTGTGCTACCTGTTATTATCCTTGATCAACGTACACTGTATCAATGTACACTGTGTGGAGAGACACACAGCAGAATGGAATCTCCTTAAAGATCCCCTCCAGACATGTATTAAGACATATACAAATAGTCTGCCTGGAACAATATTATGTCTGTTTTTTTTGCAATAAAAAGGTATATTTTCCACATTAAAATAGAAACAGACATCTGCTCCTTCTACTTTATTAAAAATTGCAGAATCTATGAATATGAAATATGAAGGTCCATTGGATGTGCACTGGTGGCTTCAAGTTTCTACATCACAGTGTATAATTTACATACTGGACTAGGATGGACTTCCAAACTATTTGTGATGTCACAGATCATGCTCGTAGGCCCTTTCCACTTTAAGCAGATGAATGTGAAAACATCTTTTGGTGTCAAACTACACATACATCATTCTGCACAGTGAAGCTCAAACATCACACTGTAGGAACAAAAAGGAAAACATATTTTTAAGTGGAGGGGGATTTTATTTAGCTGTTACAAAATAAAACACCAAAACATTATTTCTCCACGCTCATCCTCTTACCTAATGCTTTTACTTTACTTAGTTAAACTGATGAATTGATTCAGTGTTTCATAAATGATACACAGGTCCTAAAAGAACCGTTCAGGAATTGTAATACTGCAATTAAGGCTTTGCAACAATCATTTGTGTACACACTGCATTTAGTGTTTGCATTGTATCTTCTCCTCATGCAGTGATTCCTGTTCTATACCTGCTGTTTATATAGTAAATATATTTACTATGTATGAAATGTTCGCTTTGTGTGATTTAATAAAGGTTCCATGGAAATTAGTTTTATTATATTAATAAATATGGTCTCAATTGGCTACCTGAGGGGGCCAAATGCACCAACTGCAGCTAACAATGTCTACTAAATGCAAGAAAGCTACTGAACTATAAATATGTAAGCATATGTGACCCAGAGAGCCCTTGACCTTTGATCCTAAATGTTTTCTCCAAAACAGGACAAAACTTAAGATACTATTTGTGTGGCAGCAATAAGCTTACCTACCTACATATTGAGATCAATTCACAGGCGGCACATTAAACAAAACATGCTGCTCCATCATGTTGCCATTGGCAACCATATTCTTGTTATGCACTGCCCTCTGTGGACAACTGTTTGCATCTGCATTATGCATACACATTTTGTTCCACTTCAATCATCCACTGGGAAAATGACATGTCCTCTCTCTGGTTTATCAATTTAAAGGCAAAACCACAAAAAAATCACCACATACTTGTATAGTTTAGAGTGGAATTTGCACTGGTATGTACAGATCAACACTGTAACGGGAGATGGGATGTATTATAATGACAGTCAGGAGACTCAGCAGCAGCTGATGGAAACTTGGGTGAAGTGTGAATTGACTTCCCCCCACTAGTGCCACCACATACTTATATGAAATCTCACTTTAACAGGAAGCAGGGTGCCAGTGGCATTTTCATACAGTAGTTACAGCTTTCATACTTACTCACAAACGTACTCACTGTCTGAAGATATAAATCTACATCTGTAAATGGTACTCATCTTGGCTTTTTATTCTAAAAAAAGGCTCTATTTAAATTCAGCTTTGGTTTCAGCATTGTAAGAGTAAGTCCATACATCATCAGCACCATTGTGCAAACAAGCTGATATGCTACGATCCATCAGTAACTACCCAAGCCATCCAGTTTCAATATTTCCACTTCATTCTTCTCTCAAAAAATTAAAAAGAACACAAAGAAATATACATAAAAACAGAACAAATTATAAGCATACTGAAGTAACTCTGATATAATCCAATAAATAGTCAAATTCACCTTTTTATAACAGCAGGGAATTCCTGAATTACACACACTCATGCTACACATTTTCCCCACACACACACTTCCACCACGCCTAACGTTTCCAATCTGCCATCCAGAGTCCACTATAAGCCTTGTTGAGTCTCTCTCTCAGTCGCATGAGCAGTAGGTCCTGCAGGCAGTCCCAGGTCACCCACAACCTTTCCACTAGACTATATTGGCAGTAACCCATAGCCAAGCCAAAGCCCACATCTGTCACATAGTGTCTGGCAAGCAGCAGCCGGGAAAGGCTCACCAGAGTAGCCCAACCCACCACCAGGACCCGCATGGAAGCTGTGTCCACCTGCTGGGCAAGGAGGAACCGGGCACACATGGCCGCCCGTGTTGCGTGTCCCGAGGGGAAGGAGTAGCGTTCCACAAAGAAGGCGGAGAGGATTTCAGAGCGGTTCTGGGCAGGCCTGCGACGTCTGACCAGAGTCTTCACAGCTCTGACCAGCAGCAGGTCCAGCAACAGAGCTATGAGGAGAGGAGGAGAGAGATGTAACATTGGTGGCAACTCAGCTCACGTTCCCTTGTTAAACATTTTCTTTTGAGAGTAATCTGAACTATCCCTAAAGTAGTTACTTTTCAAACAAGTAAAACAAAGCATGTAATAAACAACCAACATTTGTGTATGTTAATGAATACTGTAACTTACTTCCTTCCTTGTGGTCTTCCATTTATTATATTGTGGTGGTTCGGATTTCAGCCATTTTGTATTATCTGTTTAAGTGCTGCTATTCTTAGAGCTCTCAAAAGATATTTATAATTTATGCATGGTGTTCTACCAAGTAATAGTTGTTCAGGTCCTAAATTATGTTTACACTGAAAAATGGAGCCCATAGTTTTACTTATCTCTGTCCAATATTGCTGCAGGACTGGAGGAGAAGAAAATGAGGGTATGGTTGGCTTCTGCTAACTCCACGTTTTTACACCATATGCCTGGTGATGCCTCCTTAGAGTGCTTTGCTTGGACAGTAAATGTTATGACGAAACAAAGAAATATTCTAAGCATATTCTCTCCAAAATAATGAATCTTTTAAGTTCAAGTTTTCCATGTATTGTTACCTATGTCCTTCCATATTTCTGTTTCTATAGTTAAATTCATTTCCTTTTCCAGCTGAAAATAGCTTTGATTTTTTGATTTTTGAGGCTCATCTTCTAAAATACAATAAATCTGATCTAGTGTATTTTTTGTATTAGCTCTTTAATACAAATACATATATATTTAATCCTATTTTTATAGATCATATAATTTTTCTCTAAAGTAAAATAATCATATTATCATATCAAATTCTCTAAATCCCTTTATCTGTAATTACCTGATTATATTTAATAAAGCCTTTACTCACCCGGGTTTTAAACATACTGTCTGAGTTGGTTTAAATTCTTTGTCCCATATAGTCTCTCTCATAAATATTACATCTTTTTTTGATACCTTTTGGTTTTCTAATTTCTATCCAAGCTATTATTGTATTTTTTTCCTTTACTTTTTTTTTTACAATTGACTTTTTACTACTTTTTACCTCTGTGTCACTTTCTTATCAAAAACTCTTTATATATGGTTCAGAAGTAAAAACTACTGGTTTTATTTATGGTTAATATATCACTTACAAATGCTTTATAGATCTGTTATATGCCATTGCTTATAACTGCTTTTTTGTGGGAAATCCCCTTGGCTGGTGTCTGTCCTTTCTGTTTGATGCAGTTAGAAATGTTAGTAATCCATTATGAAATGCTGACGAGTCTCTCCCTTTTGAATAAGCCCTCACATCTGCAGTTATAATTGTCATTAATGAAGTGTTTCTACAAAAACACCTCTTTACTGAAAGCACAAAATGACAAAGCAAGCGGGGTTTTTTTACAACCTGGCAACCCCAAAGGTGTTCTTATTGATGGCTTATAACTGACCATTGAACTGCTTATAAACATTTATAAAGGCTGCCTTATTAGAAAGTGTTACCGAACTCTAAAGGATTGTTGAACTCTTTATGTGACTTTGGACAAGAGCAGTAAAATACATGTAAATGGTAACAACACCACACTCATTTAATTTCATTTCAAGTTCTATTCTTGACATATTCATTTCTCATTGGTGTGTAGCATTTAAGAACGGTTACACTACCCCCAGTATTTCCAGAACACAGTGGTATCCTATAGGCTATGTGCCAGAAATAGCTGTGGTATTCCACCACAACAGATACAGTATAACAGCACAGGACCTGATCTGAAAACGGTCAGTCAACGAATATAATCTACACATGCAAATAAAGCATCAGCTATGTTGCGTGGATGCCTCTCAGTGGCCACAGATGCCATCAGCTGGGCTCAAAGAAGAAAACTTTCCATTGCTGCGCTGTTGCTGTTTCTCGCTCGGTCACGGGGACGCACAAACAGCCTGTCGCTCTGTTTGGGTGAACTGATGCAGCTTTGAGCTGTTATGTTGTGCTATTTCAATAGCCATTAACATTATTCAGCTCAACAAAGCCACTGATGGCTGGCAATGGCTTTACTTTTTGGAGTTGGCACAAATGTGCGTAATAACGCAGCAAATGTGGTGATGATAACAGGTTGATATATTAGCCTGTAATGTGCACTTTGTATTCCATATAATACTAATGCTGCGTTCAGGAAAGTTGGCCAAATTGGTGTGCCACACTAGCCAGAATAATAATAAGCTGATCATGGGTGGCAGCTCTCTAAGAAGCGGAGACTTAAAATGAATTCATAATTTGATTGCAGGAATCCGAGCCAGTGTTGGCATCTGGAGTCAGTCTTGATAACCCAAATTCAAAACAATTCGCTCACCCAGGGCCAAGTTCAGCATGATCTCCTGCTCCGCCGCACTCTCTCCCCGCAGCAGAGTGTACACGGTGCCGACGAGCCACGGGATGACATGCCCAGAGAACTCCACCAGCCGCACCAGGGGCCGTATGCTGCCCCATGAAGACTCCTCACAGGCGCACACTCCGAGCCTCTTGGACAGCCACAGATCTATCGCCAACAAGAACCGGAGCGTTATGGTGAATATCGGCTGGCTCAGACTGACGGAAAAGTCTTCAGTTTGCGCTCCAGAGGAGAAGTAAGAACAGCTGGAGCCCCGGCGCCGGACATGGCAATCAGATGATGCCCGGTTTCCACACGCAACTCCACGACAACTATTCCGTCTGGACGTTGGTGAGGACATTTTCATTTGATAAAGTAACCGGAGTAACCTCTCCGCCCTTCTTTATCGACCACCTGCGGCCAGTAAACTCTTTAATCCTGCTGCGCTCAGGCGCAAAACATCCTGCAAACTGGAGAGTCCGGACGCAGGGGTTAAAATGTCACCGATTCAGAACTGGACTGCTCTGGTCACGACTCACGTGGCTAAACTGTCCTCCCCATTAACTTGTAATTGAGTTTGAAATGGTATACCTTCCTTTTATACTGTAAATGGGCCATTCCACCGAAATGGTGCTATTTGCATGTTGTAACATGTCAAAATAAAACTTAATTCTTTATCTTTTTTCTGTTTTGTATCTAATAACACCAGCAGGACGGAAAAGGCCCCAATCATTGATTCTCTGACTAAACTACTTAACAATACAGCTGTACTTTCAATAATAATAATAATAATAATAAAATACTGGGTAGGAAACTGGGCCGTGCGTAAATTGGTCATTTTCAAACCTTGGCACAACTGCTCCAATCAAACCCAAAGCAACGGATTATATGAGTCTGAAGGTGGTATATTGTGTGCTGTCCTGTGCAGTCGACAGTGAACGTTTATGTAAATAGAGTGGCCCGTTCACAGGGAAGTTTCCGCCTCCTCTTTCATCTGACGCATACTGTCATAAGAACCGCAGCTGAATACACGGAACACATCACACCGAATATGCCGGGACTGCTGCTCGGAGATGTATTTCCTGATTTCGAGGCAGAAGCCACCATTGGCAAAATTAAACTCCACGAATTTCTCGGTGATTCGTAAGTAGGCTCATTTAATATGGTTCTAATTTTCGGTTACTGATTCGTATTCTTATCGAGAGAGAGGGGGAGGAAGGGAGATATTGCATCCAGTTCCTGTTACTGCTTCTACTTCTGTTTTAGACCTTTGACTATGCTTTATGTGTCATCTAAACTTATAAACCTATAATAGTGGTCGTGCTGTGGCTTGTCAGTGCATATGTCATACAAAAAAAAATATGTAATGTAGTGGACAAATTAATCTATGGCTGTTTGTGATCAGGTCATAAGGCTCTTGATTAGATATTGAGATGATCTTAATCAGAAGCATCAGTAAGCTGACCAGGCCAGAGGTCTGGAAACCTGCAGTCCCTCCACCATGTTCATGGTGCACCATCACACTGCTGACCTCATGATAAAAGTCATTTTGGGTTCACATCCTGTCAGTTTGGTGAGATGCATCAATCAGTAATCCTATTGTGCAACATTAGTAACCACAATATTAAAAGGAGGGGGTGTGATGAGAGGAAACCTGAGTGAGACTGAAAGTTCAGCTTGCATCTCCTCATTACAGAAGCACTGATGCTGACATTACATCTGACACAGCCTCACTAATCTCTCTTTCCATTCCAGATGGGGAATCCTCTTCTCCCACCCCAAAGACTACACCCCTGTGTGCACCACAGAGCTGGGTCGAGCTGCCCGACTGTGCAGTGAGTTCACTAAACGCAACGTCAAAATGATCGCCCTCTCCATCGACTGCCTGGAGGATCACCACGGCTGGACCAAGGTGTTTCTGAGACCACATCTGGAGTAACACACAGAGCTGATATCAGTCAAACTGAAAAGGCATGAGGCTGCCCACAGTGGGTCAACATGGAAGGTTCTCAGAAGGATGTTGTGTAAATGCTGTTGAAGCTGCGGTTACATATACCCTTATATAACATTTCAAATGCTTACTGGGAAAACTTGCATCCAGAAGTTACTGAATGTGAGATATCACAACCTTCCAGGATGTTTTACAGTCATAAAGCCTCAAAATTCTGCAAAACAATTATTTCACAATGGAGAAAACACAATTTTAGCATAAAATTAGATAAGATTATATGGTTGGATGTATCTAAAGTAGTTTGACTGTATTTCATACAGGACTACATCAGTTGCATTTAAGGAAAAGGTTGAATCTAAGCGTTGTTGGTAAAGTTCAAATTAGTATACTGTATAGTGCAGCCATTTTAGGAACAATCTTATAGCCAAATTTTTATTTAGATACATTTGCACTCTACTGTGTGTGCAGCACTGATCGGTAAATATTTTTTTTCCCCTAAATATCAATTAATGTACAGATGAGTGACATTAAAAAACCTCAGTAAATGAGTGGAGAAAAATAACTGATCCAGATCAGCACAGATGCACTGCATGGTACAATTAAGCATTTAACATCCAATCATGCTCTGTGGCATTTATTAAAATGCTGAGTAGACTCAGTTGACTCTGATTTTGCCATAGTATGGTTGCAGTGCATAAATCTCTCATTACAAAGATGAATGCACATTTGAGAGTTCAGTGGTGAAAAAAACATTGGCACTGGTCTACTGAGATGTGGAAAGATGTGATGTGTTCAGATGGCTCATCCTTCGCCATATCCTCGTAAAGTGTGTGACGTACACCAAGAGAATGGTGCGGGCCTGAATGCTTGACCCCTGCAGTGAGGGGATCCGGTGGCTCTGCTGTGCTGTGGGGGGCATTTTTCTGCCATGGATTGGGTCCATCAATGTAGCTAACTACTGTCTCTGTACTAACCAGGACATCCTGGCGTACAACTGTGAGGAGTCTGCCTGCTGCTCGCTGCCTTATCCCATCATAGCAGATAGTAAACGGGAGCTGGCAGTGGCCCTGGGCATGCTGGATCCCGATGAGAAGGACAAAGATGGCCTGCCGCTCACTGCCCGCTGTGTAAGAGTCTTCACAATCAAAATCCAATTTTCCTATTTTATAGGCAGCCTTCAAACTTAATAACTTAGTGTCTTAATTAACCGTCTCAGGCTCCATCTCTTTGTTTGTGTGTAGGTGTTCATCATTGGCCCTGACAAAAGGCTGAAACTGTCACTCCTCTACCCAGCCACCACCGGACGCAACTTTGATGAGATTTTGCGAGTGGTGGACTCGCTCCAGATCACAGCAGGGAAACGTGTGGCCACACCTGCCGACTGGAAGGTAGGTCAAACGCTGGAAGTGTTCTGAGTTGTCAGCAAACATTTCAGCAGCTGACTACAGAACAGCCACGTAGAATAACCTCGTTTTCTCTCTGCGTCTGTCTTCCTCCAGCCTGGAGACTGTGTGATGGTCCCTCCCAGCATGTCTGAGGAGGAGGCTGCCTCTTTGTTCCCAGAAGGCATCTACACCAAAGATCTGCCCTCTGGCAAGAAGTACCTGCGCTACACACCCCAGCCATAAGCACACATAGAGACAGCACAGAGACAGCACAGATATTAAACACTCACTTTTGTCACACAGACTGTATCTTACTCCAGCACCTCTCAACTCTGGACTTGAGTAGGCCTACTGCTCGTTTTTGTCCCTACCAGGTAGATAAACAAACCAGTCCCTGACAACATGTATGGAATGAAAACCAGTGCCTTAAAGAATATATATAGGACTTTTTACTTTTATAAAGGGGGATGGTTTTTGGAAGGGCAGGGGTTGAGATGGGAATTTTCATATTTAATGATAAAATAACAGTTATACAGTACGGCAGAATAAGATGTGTATTGTTGTACTATACCTCTACTTTTAGAACCAGTGCAAGAGAAAGTGATTCATGGTGCCAGTTTACACAAAGGATGACCTAATGAGAGCAAATAAAACCTGCCTCAGTGCTTATTTTATGAGAGGTTTACTTCATTATTATTACAAATGTTTTAATTATTTAGTATTTGTGAAATTGTCTTCTTTCACATACCTGATTAGTATAACTTTGCATTAGTTTTGCCAAGCCAAACAAACGAATTTCAATGAAAGTCTTGTGTAATTACTGCATCTATACTATAATGGACGAGTGTTTAAATGGCATCTGTGTGGGACAATAAAAGATTTAAGGTTGCTCTCTTTCCCCCGTCATTTTTAGACTAAAGAATGATGTTTAGCAAATAGGGAACTACAGCCATGACTTTTGGCCACCACGGTTAGCTCTGTTTGAAGGCGGCTGTTAACTCAGCTGTGTAGGATTTGGCGTTCCCCCTCACCGGGTCAACAGCATCAGTGAAGAGCTTATCAACTTTGATCCTGGGAACCGCTGGCAACAGGCTCCTCTCTGTGACCAGCAGACAGGAGAATTTGAAGAGAGTGGAGGTGTTTCAAACAGGAAATGGAAGAATAACGTAATACAGTGAAGAGAGAAATATGTTTAAAAATGAATGAGTGTCACTACTGAGTTGAAGTGCACTAAATTATATATCAAAAACACATTCGATTGGAGTTGCAGTAGGTTGCAGTGCAAGGCACAAGCACAGTTCTGTTATTTTAATTATTTATTAGGAATACATTTGAAGGTGACAGAACTTGATGGTATTTGACTCTGGGTGGAGGAAGTCAATGGTGTCCCCACATTCACTGCTGCATCCTGCTCTTCATTTTAGCTAAAACAGCAGCAGTGGGTCTAAAAGACAGAAAAGCTCTACAGCTTGTCTACAGGGCGGTCTCTGTTACTGTCATCTGCCAGGTGGTTTGAAATCCTGAAGTCTAAACTGTGCCACCGGTCATACATTCATTGCTAACTAAACCACTGACAGATATTCAACCCCTCGGGGAGTGGTTTTCCTTCAGGTGGGGACCATTAATAACATCAGGACAAGCAGCAAGGTTAAGACGTGTGTTCTTGTTTCCAGTATGAGGATTTGTCATCACTATTACATCAGAGAGAGTCAGTTCCAGCTCAGCCGCCTCCCACCGGTGGTGTCATCTCTGGTTCATGATGGCCTGGTACTCCCTCTGGTGGGCGAACAGTCGCTGGAACACCTTGTACTTTCTCTCATAGAAGCTGAAAAATACATGAAATGCAGAAGATTATACACATTTGATGCATTATAAAAGGTATATTTCAGTTTTCGTTCAGATTTCTTACATCGTGAAGTTCTCTCATAACCGGGCCTTGACTTACAGGAACTTCAATATTATACATTTTGGTTTCACCTTAAATAAAGAATACAATCAATCTTTATCTATATGGCTCGTAATGCATGTTTAAAAGCAATGCAGTTGGTTTCACCTTAGAAATAAAAGCATAAAATATATATTTTATGTAATTGCACGTAAGTATATATGTATAAGACATTAAATATACATTTTATGTAATTGCACGTACGTATATATGTATAAGACATTAAATTCATAGAATAAAAAGGAAAAGGTAGGACATTCATTCCATTCCATCCATTTTACTATTCATGTTACTATCCCAAATACCTTTACAGAAACTTCACCAAATATTGAAAAAATCTCTTTCCCTCACCTCTGGAGTTCATTGTCAGGCTGAACAACTTTCCCCACTTTAGCCATTTTCTCCATTGCCTCCTGAAACATAAATTGCAAAGACAAATGTCACTCAATAAATCATGTTAAGCACATTCAGTTTGAGACCAGCCATGACCCAGTTATGGTATTAACACAAGGTATCGGCAGTGGTTTCGGTGTGGCTGGGTTTATGACTGTAGTGCAGGGCCTCTCTGCTGTCTAAACCTACAAAATCCAGCCAGTTGACTGTATGCAGCTCAGAGAGATCAGACACAACAACTGCCTGCCGTAGTTATGGCTGAAAATGGGTTGACAGGTGCAGCCTAGTCCAAACAATAAGATCTTATTTTTAGTATATCTGGCTTAAAGGCTTGCCATTCTCTTGGGCTACGAACTCTGGTACTGGGACACCGAGGGATGAGAGCTTGACCAAGCAAAACATTGATCATCAGTTTGTAGCTTGTGCACAAATCTTCTCTGTGACTGAGCCCAGCAAAGCCATGTACTCTATACTTTGTGTTTAGGTTCCACCCAGCAGATGGAGGCATTGAGTCAGTGATTCTATCTGTGCTGTGTGTGTACGGATGGCAATAAAATTAGATGGCAAACTGCTAAATATATAGCAAAATAAACACAGTTTTAAAAAGGGGCACTCTACAACACAAGGATCGGACAATTTTAACCCCCCAAAAAAGGCATTTACTACACAAAATCTCAAAAGCCTTGTCTGACTAGGCCCCTGTCCACTCTCTAAATACAGTCTACAGACCGTGTATGTCTGTGTGTCACTCCACCTGTATACTGCTGTAGTCATGTGATGCACATGCACCCAGGACTGCTGCTCCTATTAACACAGCCTCCATCTGGTCAGGCAACACCACAGGCAAACCTGAAAAATCATAATGAAGAAAGTGGAATTGGCTAAAGCCCGAATGGGAGAGACTGTGAAAGTTTTCACAATAGGGTGTATGCTTTAGTAGAAAAGAAAGAAAGAAAGAAAGTTTTGTGTTCCCATTATTTGATATGAAAACTGTCATTGTCCCTTGTAAGTATTTTATACCTGTAGCGTTGGCGTGAATCTGCACAAACAGGGAATTTTTGCTCAAACCACCACACAGGAAAAGGGTTCTGATGTCATGTCCTGCTTCTTTCATGGCCTCCAGAATATGAAGCGTACCAAGCTGAAACAAGAGAAGACGACACAACGGGAATCAGGTTACAAGTAAACAAAGGCAACCTTTCTTCGTACTTTAAGGTACTAGGATGTCAGACTGAAGTCATTTGAAACTTTAAAACAAATAAAACACAGCAGACTCACAGCGAGGGCTTGTATAGTGGCTAAATAGAGCAGGGCCAAGTCGTCCAAGGTTTGGGACAGGGACAGTCCGGTCACCTGCAAAACAATAACGAGTGTAATAATGTCTCAGTGCTGAATAATGAGAGTCACCAGAGGGATGCATTCACTATCAAAGGGTTGGTGAAAGAAAAGCTGTCATTGACGGTCTGATATCTCAAATCATCAGTGATTCAGTCACAAACAATATTCACTCTGCTCCCGGCTTCCTGGAACTACAGATATGGCCTGGAAACAATTGTCTGTTGTGAAAACAACCAATCTCCAACGGTGACGCACTTTAATTTTAGGTACCAAGTTTATTCTTTGCACTGACATCGTGAATGTAAACTGTTGTCAGTGCAATGTTTAAAAATCAAACTCATATGTTATGCAATGAGATTTGACTCTGGGCCTGACTGCGGTGCTTTGTAAAGTTAGCTGCTTCGATTAGCTGCAGGCTAACTGAATTACAAATGGATTTTGTTGCAACAATAGTTTGGGAAATTCAGTTATTAGGGTTATAGATTTATATGACAACACTGATATCACTCTCATGTCTGTGCTTTATGTACGGAGCTGGAGCAGGGAGGCGATCAGCTAGCCTGGCTCTGTCCAAAACTCTAATATTATCCTAAAGCTCACTTATTAACAAGTCACACAAAGTCAAAAATGAGAGTGGTATTGCTAGGTTACCTTTTTCCTCCTGTGTCCAGTCTTTATGCTAAGCTAGGGAATTGTGTCCCATCGTCAGCTCCATATTTAACACACAGATGCGAGTGCTATCAGTTATCTTATTTATCTCTCGAAACAGCAAACAGTCAACAAGCAGCTTTGTGAGAATGCATACGACTAACTTCTAATTATTTACATGCTTTACTGATTTTTATTCTTTATTTATCAAAACAAGAAGATATAACTAAATAGGACCACTTAAGAATACTTTAAAGTAACAAAAGGGTCTGCAGTGACACTGCACTCCACCTCTGTAGGTTAGTGCAATAAATATAAATAAAACCCCATGCTTATATATATATATATAAATAAAACCCCATGCTTATATATATATATATACTCATGTTCCCTCACCATGCCCTTCAAGGTGGGGTCAGCCAGGGGAGACCTGTTCCCATGGAAGTCTGGCCACACGTGCAGACCGGAGGCCAACAGGTCAGCAGCAGAATGGGAGTCTGCCATTGAACTCAAGTGGCTGTTCAGGTAGCTGTAGATGTTCTCTGATCTGGGAAAAATTACAGAAATCAAATGGGTTACAATTAACATGAATGAATAACAGCTTGTTGTAGTATATTGTTGAAGTGTTGTATGAACTATATATGAGAACATTTTTGGGTCATTCTAAGTAAATGTTAAGAAAATCGAACAATGAAAAAATAAATTGCATTATTAACTTAAACTTCCATAGAATATTTTAACCTTAATAAGCTTTTAATCATCCCAAAGCTTACTCAACATTATTAATCATCAGCTGAGCAGGGATGACAGCTATACTAACAGGGAAGCGCAGCACTAAATGGATCAGCTGACCTCTGCCGTGCCTGTTCCCGGAGCTGGGTGTATGCAGCGTGGCCCTTCACCATGTGGTCAATCTGAGGGAGGAGAGAGAGCAACGCAATTCAACAGAAAGCATTACAGATGACACAGCTGATGACACAAAGGCGTGTGAAGTTGCAACTGATGATGATATTTTCATAACTGATTAATTTATCAATTATGTTCACTTACTGGTTAAACATTTGATCTATAATTTACAGGAATGAAAAAAAGAATCAAATCATCACATTTAAAAAGCAAGAAACCAGATAATATTTGTTGTTTTAATCATGTAAATGGCTGTCAATTCACTTTGTCAATAATTAATTTCTCCACTGCTGAAATGATTGTGTTACGGTGGCCTTTCACATCTCCTCTTGTGTTTTGAGAATCATAATCATAATTAATAAATAAATACATATAACACCTTGCCTAACTTGTTCCTAATCCATGAATAGTTTCACAAACATTGTTTGACAGCCTTATATTCACTACAAAGGAGACAGCTTTTAAACACTGTTGTCTCAGTGACCGGATGTGGTGATCTGGGTGACTTTCGGGAGCATTTACACGTGGATCGCGGGTCAGTTCAACCATGTATAGAGCTTTACAGTGGACTCACCAGCCTTCCTGTCGCGCTCTGTCCGCCCTCGTTGAGCCACACGCCAGGCACCATGGCAGACAGGCAGGGCCCCCACACGCCTGGCACAAACAGAGGCTGCTCACTGATCTGACACGTGAGGGGGAAAATGAAATGTGTTAGTTAGCACTGCAGGCTAACGATGATTTTACATCTACAAAGAGATAGGTATGGCACTAGTAAAAAGCTAAAAGAAATACTTGGAGTGTTTTAAATGGCAATGGTAACCACTACAAGATGTGCCAACAATTTGCTTTACTACTCACAGTTACTGCGGATGATGGGAAAGATGATTTATTAGACTACTTTTAATAGACTGCATACCTGTGTATTAGTATTAGCTACATTTTACAACACCCCAGAGTTGTGAATTCTCAGGCTGTGGATATGTGATGAATTATAGGAGGTGTTGTATTAGTCATACAGTGGCATTCTCAAAAAAGTGCGCAGAAAAGGTCTTATGGAGTTGACACAATATCCTACAATATGTTTATAAAAATAGCACATAAGAATATTCTATACATAAGTTGAACTGAAATATACAACAGGAAACATAAACCACTCACCGCCATGTGACAGGTTGACGTACCACAGATCATCGCCATGCGTGAGGTGATTGGCTGGTCCTCACAGGGCAAGTGAAAGTCTTTAACATCTGCACCGATCACACCTGGGAAGAGTAAAATGACACATTTTAATCATTTTTAATAAACATCAGGATTTCTGTTTTGCCCCACATGAATATTTTTTGGTGTTACCCAATACAAAGTTTGCAAAACTCCTGTTAAAGCCCCGTCAGGGACTAATCAGAATGATTTGTAGCTTTAAAGCTTTAAAGCCTTTTGATGTGGTTCTCTAACCTTCACATGAGATTCAACAGTGACACTAACTGCTGGAATAATGTTTGTCAAGCTGGTTTCAGTTTAAGGTGGAAGGTTCATCTATGCACGGGGGCAAGGGGTGTACATCACTGTGACATGCACAACAACTAAAAGTGCAGAGTGTTTTAACCTCTGACTGGTGCAACAATGTGTGATCGGCAGAGGTCACAGACAGAAGTCAGAGGTCAGAGTTCATGAGTGGTTTATCTCCGAGAACAAAACCAGATGGACAGGATTTCTGAACCAGAGGGAAGGTCTACTGCTGTCCTGAAGCTTACAAAGTGCTCACAGATACAGTATACAGCAGCTTTAATTTGTAGCTTTACAAACACACCTGTTTGCTGCGTGTTATTGAAATTTTGGCCAAAATATTAAAGCTGGGTGAGTTTTGGTGGGTTCTAATATGTATATTAGTTACTGCAATAACCCTGCTTCAGTTCTAGTCAGGAATGTTTATCATACATCATCGTACCACTACTGCTGTTAGCCATCTAACAAGACAAAAGACAATCCTAAAATTAATGTCAGTTTAGTTTCCTATCAGAAAAGGGCTGTCTGAGACCAAGGTAAAGCACTGAAAATATTCTAAATAAAGACATAAGATTTTGTTAGCTGGCTAAAATAGCAGTACATTGCTTAGCTTCCACGCTGGTACTCCTGTCTGTCTCTCCAAACTTGAGGCGTGCCGACCGCCATTAACTGTAGACAATTCCTGTTTATAGACACAAACATTACATCTTCTGCCACCTTTCTAACTTGGCTGTCTAATGATGACACCAAAGTTGTTTTATGGTTATAAGAGTTTATATTTAAGTACTGTAACTGCTATCTCTAAAAGTCACTTGGAACCTGCAAATTACCTAATGCACCTTGGAAAAAAATAGATATATTCGGCAAAAGATTGGATCAATAAACAGGTTTAGGATGTAATACCAAGGCCTCCAGCGTGAGCATCAATAAGAGAAGCACCAACTGCAGTTCCTGGGTCCAGTCCCAAATCTGCTGCTGCCTCCTGGGTGAGGCCGTCTCCTAACGGGCTCCCTGGAGGACAGCTCACACTGCCTGGATAACAGAAAACAGCACAGCTTAATTAATATTTCAATTAGAGCTGGGAGCAATACGATCCAACATTGGTATCGGGTGCTGATACACTCCTAATTCACACTGACGTCACCAATCCAGATTCCATAGTCTGATGTTTTTATGAATTATAAAGATAGAATTTTAAAGCCCATAGCCAAAATGTTATAGCACAAATCAATGAATTAATTAAGTAGTAATTAAACTGTTAACAAGTAATATCCAGTCATTTCAATTTAGCGTTTAATAGATCCATATCATTATAAAAAATAAAATACAATACGAGGACAAAAACATAAAGATAATCATTGCAGAATAATATTTTAATTCTCTGTGAAGTTTCTTAGCAATTTTTTTTTTTGATTTTCTTTCTCTACAATTAATTTGAGCTCATTTAAGCTTGTCTGTTAATGTTTTTTATTTATTTTTTTACCTATTTTGGAAAAGTCATTTTCCAGGAGATCCTCCAGTCCAATGCTGGTCCAAAAACTGGCATCCCATCCTTCTGGAGGGCAATAGGTCCACTTACACACCAGAGTACATAAAGAGCTGCGAAACATTGCAGAACAGTGTACTTATAGTGTACACTGTAACAATACAGTATCAATAATATCATGGTAAAAGGCACATTTCTTAGAAAACGGTTTGTCCGTGATATAAAAAAAAAAAAACACATTTCTTGGAATTACCCCTGCTATAGAGGACAACCCTATTCTTTCTTTTGAACAGACATTTGATACAAGGATCATGTATCACACAGTCACAATGACCTTAATCCAACAAAGCTCACCGTGTCAAAGACCCTGTTGCCTTCCAAGACAGGAAGTCTGGAAGGTCGAAAAAGTGAGCAGCTTCTTTCCAGCAGCTTTCTTTTAGATTCTGATGAAAAGACAAGAGAAATGTGTGGAAATTAACCTCTGATCGGTGATTAATAACAGCACATGCATGTACCGACAGACTTTAACGGAGAAACCACTTTCAGGGAACTCTAACATGTTTTGAAGCTTCCATCTATCAGATACATCCCAAGATAAAGGAAGGTAAGGATAGAAAGCTTCTAAAACAACACCAGGCACATGCTTACCAGCCAATACAGAGAGTGACAATAAAACATATAAAGATCAGTGGTCCTGTGGTGACCTTGCTCACCTCTCACCTCTTTGAGCCAGAGCAGCTTAGGGGGTTGCATCTCTGGTGACATGACCCCTCCCACCCGGCTCAAGACCCCGTGGCCAGTGTTTGTTATACGAGCGGCCTGCTCTTCTGCACGATGGTCCATCCACATCACCACGTTCCTCTGTCTGTCACCTGGGAGAGCAAAATGTAAACACAATATACCCAATAGCTAATACTGCATGGCTGAATATCCCAGGTGGGATTCTGAGATTAAACTGGAATGTTAGGAGATGATAAACAACACTGTTTTGATAGATATGTAAAATATAGGCTGCATATAATCAACCTGAGTATCTGAGTAATGACCCCTGTGTCCAACTTGTTTAACTTAAAAAGACATGAAACCCTACCGTCTTTAGGGGTTCTGCTCTGTAGCTGACCCTGACCTTTGACCTCACTGTGGAGGAGGGGATTTTACCTTCAGGGATCAATAAAGCATCCCATTACATTAGACTAAAACAACTTATCTAAGCAAAACTCAAAAACTGAAGAAACACTAAAAGAAAGTCCATTCTGAAAATGTTCAATAAGCATTTCAAAAACATCATTAATTCTATCCATAATGTGTACTTATGTGTATATTAATGGTGCTTTACAAGATTTTCCTGAAGCAAAAAATGAGGTCAGGCTAGCAGAGAAAAATGTTTGACTCACCATCCTGACTGACTGGCACAGGCTGGAAGCTTTGGTCCAAAACCACAAGAGAGCAAGTGGCATCAAAGCCAATCCCTCGTACCTGACTCCTCTCCACACTTTGTGTAACTCTCTGGAATAGATATAAAATATAGTCACATACAGTCAATGCTTTTACACATAAGTAATATCCATGGAGTGATTGTGAGAGAGTGTGTATGAATACAGGCACTGCATCATAGTTCAACATAGGCTGTGTGTGTTTACTTGTACCCCAGGGTGTACCTATGCAGTTGCCAGGGAGGTACATGGAAAGATTGCTGATTGAAGTAGCTCAGCTGATTTGAAAACAGAAACTACTGAAAACCACAGATCCACATATTTGTGTTTAACAGAAGAGTAAACATCCTAATAGAATTAATTACGTGTGTGATGCTCATGTTTCCTAAATTTACTGTCACAAAAACCAAAAAGTGCCCAACTACACTGACTATGCACTACAATGCACAGCTCCCACCAACATGAGGCAGTGCAAATGAGCAGAGAGGTTAAACTAGACAGCTACTAGCAGAGAAATGGTAGAAAGAGTAAAAGTATCATTTATCATTTATAACTAGCAGAAAGGTTGTAAGTAATGAGTAATGGATACATGGCTGAAACCATTATGGATAAAGTTCAAAACAGTTAGATCAGAGTAATGGATGAACAGTTTAAGTTATAAATGGTCCAGCTCCTGCCAGTGGTAGCAGTAGGGATGCACACATGACCAAACCAACCAAACAAAGAAAATTCAACTGTATGAAAACATAATGCAACCATATGAACACATTGGGATCAGTAGGTGGGGTCTGTGATGGGGTACCAACCACTGCTCTGAGGTCAGCCTACCTTTACAACTGTGCAGCATTTCTCCCAGATCTCAGAGGAGGACTGGACGTAGTGGTCAGCCTGGGGCTCCCAGATGCTGATGGGCTCCTCTGCAGTGCTGTTCAACAGGCCGGCCCTGCTCACCAGTGCAGCCCTCACACTGGCAGTGCCCACGTCCACTCCGACATAGTAGACCTCTGCCATGAGGAGAGGAGCTGGGTGTAGGGGGTGTAGGGGGGGGCAGAGGGGGCAGAGGGGCCAGGAGTTGATTATTAACCCGCTTACACTGTCAATGTTTAGTGCACTGTTTCGAAATAGGTGCAAGCAAACGCAGATATTAACGCATACATAGCGCATATGTGCTTTTAATTGCGGATCTGTTTCCAATGTGTTGCACACACTGAACTCCTCAACTGAGCATGATAAAGCTAAAGTGCAGCAACGGCAAACACACAGAGATGTTCCTCCCAGCAGTGAATTCCTCACAGTAACATTTCTAATGCGCACAGCAGACAGTATCAAACATACAGAGCATGCGTACAGCAGCTAGGACTACAGCTCCGAACTTACCGCCAGATCTAACTCTTATTTCAGCGCATTAAACATCCCTTTGAGTTTCTGACCAGCGTACTTTGAGCTGGAGACGGTGGCTGCGACGGAAAGCGAAAGCGGCCAAAAAGGCCAAAGTCGACCTTTTTCCCCCAACTGAGCCGTACTGAGCCCGAAATAAAACAAGTAAGCAGCATGAGTTGGTTATTTGAAATGATCTCTCCGTCTTTCTTTCTGTGCCTTCTTATCTTTGTAAAGTCCTGTTTTTAGAAACTATCGGCCGTGGAACCATCACTGCAACACAAACATAGTCTCAATCATCATATAGTACATTACTGTCGGATATGGGAATGTCATATACTAGTAAATGACTCTGACAGCTAAGTCCTAACAGAAACAGGTTCCATTTAGTTAAAGTAGCCCAATAGGACTTATTAAGAATAATTCATGACAGGATCAAAGGGTACTGGGGAAAAAATACATTTATCAAACAAACCCCAGTAGGCAACTACCCCGGCCGCAGACCACCAGGGGCCCCAACAGCCCCAAGTTTACTGCATAAACATGTACATGTACTTGGTTTTATAATCTTTCATAGAAATCCTCAACACTAAAGCACAATATCAACTTAGACACAGCCCTACATCATTCATCTGATAGTGTAACCTGTCTGAGTCTAGTTTAAAAACCTTTATTTTTTTAGTTTATATCATTTTCTCATGATGCATATTACTAAATAAAATTGTGTTCAATCATTTAACCACAAACTGACACACAAAAAAGGAGTAAATTAACATTATTGCAGCATGGAAGTGCTGGGTACTAACTCAGCTCATTAATATTGCATTATATCCAAGCAACCTGCCAAGGGCAGCAGCTACCACTGAGGACACCGAGATCGTCCTTGGCAATATTGAAAGGCTATTTAAAAATAAATAAACCGATTTTTATATCCTGAAACACTACAAAACTACTAGACTACAAAATTCCTCAACAATTGTTAAGACTTGTGTGTTTGAGCAAATAAGTAAAGCCACCACATATAGTCTGCTGTGTGCACTGCGCTTATCAGGAACCCATTAACATCTGACCTGTAATACCATCCTGTCTCTCTTTGTCTCTACCTTGTCTTCTCTATGTAAACACATTTATTTAAACTAATTCCCCATGTACACTTAATATACACTTAAATAATGAAAATATTAAACTAGTTTTCTACAAGACAGGGCCTCAGGATTAACCAATAATGGAGTGCTTTTGTCATTTCAGTTGATATTCACAAAACAATTTACACTCTTTATCAACCAAACTAAACACACCGCGACCCGTACCCGTGGCTTTTGGACCCCATGACGGTCTGAGGCCCCTGGGCAGCTGCCATGTTGATAATCCACCTATGGAAATATAACTTTTGTTGTTGTTTGTCTAGATGACACCACCCTTTGCAGGATTTTAAAATATTTAGGACACTAGCATGTCTGTTATATTGAGAAGCACATGTGTAACATTAATGATGATTCTGTTACATTTAAGGGTTTCAGTCATGATGCATGCACAATATAAGACTTGTGGAACTGGCAAAACTAAATGCACACAGCCATCGTTAATGAAATTAATAATTGTTAATATTGTTAAGTACATCTGTGCTTTTACTGCTATGCCATGTGAAAAAGGTCTATGAAAAATGTAACTACATGAATTACTAACCATGGGCTGAATAAATAAACACAAAATTTACTGTAATGGATACTAATCTGTGTAATTTCAGGGCTGCAAAATGGGCTTGCGAAAAGGCAGACACGGTAACCTGCCATCAAAAACATTTGACATGTCAAACTTTCTAGTCTGCAGGTCTCTTTACTCTATTGTGTTCTTTTCTCAGAGGAGATCAACAGCTGTCTAAAGGAAGTGGTGCTGGCTGTGATCAGCGTGTTTGGACCAGGAATGATCAGCGGAGATGGAGTACAGAGAAAAACCAAGCAGCAGGACAGGAAGAAACAGATGGTCTTCAACAAACACTGCACGGACAGTGTTTGAAATCTCATCTGTCTCTCTCTCATTGCTCAGTGTGTGTGTGTGTGTGCGCGCGTCCCTCCTGTCCACGCCTGAAGGTAATCAAAACTTTGCTCTGTTGATACATCAACACATGCATATATAGCCTTTCTCTGTGTTTTGCTCTCATGAAAGAGGGAGTGTTTCCACGGACCCTGGACTGTCCCACCTCTGTACAACAAAAGCAGGCCTGTTGGGAGGCAGGCAGGACCAGCTCCTGATTAGAAAACTTCATGCTGTGGAAACAGCTGGCCCGGGCAGGGAGGAGGAAAGCGCTGTTATCTCAAAGCAACGCCATCAGGCCAGCAGAGGGGAAAAGCTGACAGAGAAACAGGAAGCACGGCCGGGGCACAGCGGTTTGATAGGAAAATACTCCTCGGTGGGGCTGAACACAGGTGTACAGAGAGAGACAAGGAGAGAGTAAAGTGGCTCAGAGAGTTATTGGCACATTGGAAGTTGCTATTTTCTGTTCAGAGATGAGGAATGCAGAAAGACAGAAAAAATCTGAGGCCTTTGTTTGTCCTCATTACTGCTGCGGCAATCGACATGTTTCTAAAGCATTCCAGCTCTGGATTTCCACTTCAGGGTGTCAAATACTTTCAAATGGGTGTTGTGCGGCTGTGTTGTGAAGACAACATGTCATCTCAAGAGTGTTGACCTCAGGCAGCTCTGGTTCTCCCAGGCTGTCTGGGGCTGTTAACTTATTTATAGTTGGCTTGAGGAGAACATGTTGAATAATACAATGGGGGAGGCCAGACACACTGGACTGCAGCTGTACAGAGCCATCGGCCATCCTTTAAGTGCAGCTTCATATTTACCTATGAGACCTACGGGAGGAAACAGCAGATTATAACCACTTACTATTATTATTTCCAGCACAGGAAGGTGATCGTGCAACTCAAACACACGCAAAGATCAAGTGGCCAAGTTTTAGGGCTAAATTTAGTTTTTATTTAATCCATACATTATATTCCCCTCCATGTTTGCTCAATTCTGATTGACACATGTGACCAGTTTAAGATTCTGTTTGAATCATAGTGTGAGCTGATTGTTTGATTAAGATAAGGTTTATTCATTCAGAAGGCATACTTCCTGTTCATCTATATCTCTATTTATATCTCTGTTTACATGTACATATCTATGTATGCGTGTGTACAGTAAAATAGAGATATGTGTGTGTATATATGTATGTATTACAGCTTTACAGTAACAATTTGATTTATGTAGTGTATACTGGTTGTCCACATCTGTATTTCCATACCCACATGTGCTTGTACATGATGACTGTTTATGTTTGTTTATCTTTGTTGTTTATATTTCTTTCTGTGTTTGGCCCCGTGTGTAAGTATATTGAAACCTACTGTCATATTTCTTGTATGTGTCATACTTGGCCAATAAAGCTGATTGTGTTTCTGAGAACACATATCCTCCTTCTCCTCTCTCTCTGCAAGAACTGAGAAAGACACTTGCATGACAATGACATTTTTAAAATGTGTGGTTCTATACAGCAAAGCACTTCCTGGCGAATGTATGACCTCATTTTCTTTCTTCTCCCTCAACCCTTTTAAGTGCTTTGACCAGCCAACAGCACTCGCTCTCTCAACTGTTATAACCACATGTATGTAGACAGCTTTTAGATTGCATGTCTCATTTGCATTTTGATAATGAGGTAATCATCTAAATGTGCTTTTATCTAATGATCTATGAAACTTTACATTCTGTAAGCAGTATGTTCCCGGTCGAAAACATCTCAATCAAAGAATATCGATTTGCTGTTGTGTGTTAATCAAGGTTAAACTCTACGTCCATCTGGAGCAGCCTTCACTTCGGGATGGGTAACTAATAATTGAGCGGGTAACTAAATATTCAAAAACACTACGTAATCCCAGAGTACATTGCTCCACTGTCTGCATTACCTAATCCCATAAGCCATCGCGGGGGGGCGGGGATATGGCTAGTTGTCAGAGCAACCTGCATGTCATTAGACATACCCCACCCACCAAATCATCTCCAGCCAATCAGAGCGCGTAGAAATGACATCATTGTTATTTTCAGTAGAGCTGCAGCTTAGAGGTGGATAAAGTTCGTCTCCACGTTGGAAGTGATAGAAAGTATTATCCCTATTCAGGCTCTGTTTCTGGTTTTGGGGGAAGGAGGTTAAATCAAAGCGGATACTCGAGGTGTAAAAACACTGACCCTCGGCGGCGGGACAGCTACGGAGGGTTTTTTTTGTTGATGACCGCGACGCTCACAAGAGAAAAGTTTTCTCAGGACGCGAAGTTGTCAAGTGAGTTGAACTTCAACAATAGGCGGACTCTGTCACAAGACAGTTGAGAGATAGGGAGTCACAGGACATATGTGACCAGCTCAACTTCTTTCCTTTCATGAGAGTAGACCTCCCTCAAGGTAATAAGAACTTTATGTCCAGAAAAATGGAAGCGACTTTCTACGACGAAGCCGTGAATGCTTCCAACTCTCAGCATGACGGGACGACGGTGTATGGGTTCAACCCCAAAACCCTCAAACAGACCATGACCCTGAACCTAAACGACCCGAAGAACTTCAAACCCCAGCTGAGCTCCAAGGCCCTGGACATCCTGACGTCCCCTGATGTCGGGCTGCTGAAGCTGGCCTCGCCTGAACTGGAGAGACTGATCATCCAGTCCTGCACCGGGCTGACGACTCCCACCCCGACCCAGTTCGTCTGCCCAAAGAACATCACAGACGAGCAGGAGGGGTTCGCTGAGGGCTTTGTGAGGGCACTGGCTGAGCTCCACTATCACCAGCAGGGACCCGCCGTCCACCCCGACGCACAGGCCGGCGCGCCCAGCAGCATGGCCCCCG